>NW_004955568.1:1500942-1515528 GCF_000276665.1 Chinchilla lanigera
CGGCAAAAGCGCCTGCCTGGCAAGCGCAAGGTCGTGAGTTCGGTTCCCGGTACCGGAGAAAAACCAAAAAAAAAAAAAAAAAAAACAAAAAAAAACAAAGGGATTAGTTCCCAATGAAAGCTTAATAATTGGTGGCGATTATAGTTAATTTTATTCTCAGAATCTCCTGGGTTGCATTTTCCACAATGCAACCAGAGGAGCCAATGCATATCTCTGCCTTAGCCTCATTTTATTAATATTATATATGATATAAATGTAAAACCCCCAAAGTAGAGACTCCGTCTCATTAACTGTTTTATGCTTAGAGTACAGAACAATGTCTAGCCTATTTGGGGTTCTCGCGTTTTTAATAAATGTTTATGAACTAATCTGATGTGTGAGTTAAGAAGTATCTGAGACATCAGCCACAATCTATAATTACAGGATTTTTCCAACTATGACCATTAGGTGGAGAAATAAACTAAGTGAGTCATAACCAGCATTTGTTTTCAAAGGAAAAAATAGAATAGAAAATATCAGAGTACAAAACACAAAGTAAAGTATTGCTACATGAAATTGTTATTTGTTACATATAAGTGTACTTGGCTGCAATGTAAAATACAATTTTATTGTACGTAAGGGTTTTTAAAAGTGTGAACATTCTAAGGGTTCCATCTCACCAACATTTGGTATTTTCTAACCTTTCAATTTCAGCCATTCTGATATGTATGTAGCACCGTGGCACTGTGATTTAATATGCATCTCCCTGATGACTAGTGATATGGAGCACCTTTTTTACTACCCTAGGACATCTTCTTTAGAAACCTCTTTTGCAACCACTTTAGAAAATAATTTGGCAGTATTTACCAAAGCTGGACGTGCATTGCTTGTTATTCAGTAATTCTACTCATTTCTTTACCCAACGGAAATTTGTACATATGTTCATAAAAATTATACAAAAATGTTCATAGCAATTTAACAACCCCAAGCTGGAAATTGTCCAAATGTCTAAGAATAGAAGAGATAAATAAATCAATATATTTATACAAGATAAAATCCTACTTAGAAGCAAGAATAAAGGAACTACTACTGCACATAATGTAGAAGAATCCCCAAGGCATAAGATCAAGTGAAAGGAGCTGGATAAAAAGTACAGAATGTACAATTTCATATACATAAAGTTCAAAACTGTGCAAAAATCATCTATGGTGTTAAAAATCAAGATAATAGTTGTCCTTGGAATCATGTAAATATTTAAGGAGTACTTATAATGTTCTCATTCTTGATCTAAGTACTCACTACATGGATATTCTCAGTCTGTGGAGTTAAATGGACTGTAAACGTATAATTTATAATGTTCTGAATTATGCTGGATTTGTCTAAAATTGTTATATGTAAATGTGTTTTTAAAGTTAATAAATAATATTTTTGAGGTCCTGGTAATGGAATCTAGAGCTTGCACATGATTACTTTTTTTTAAGGTGTGAAAAATATTGATGGAGAGCAAGAATCCCTGACACTCATTCTCATTACTGTCAAGTGGCCATCTGGCTTTTGCTTTAATAACTCCAGGATCAGAAATATCTTTACCAAAAGACAAAAAAATAAATAAATAAATAAATAAAAAAGCTGAGCATGGTGGTGCATGCCTGTAATCCCAGTACTCCAGAGGCTGAGGCAGGAGGATCATTGGGAGTTTGAGGCCAGCCTGGGCTACAAAGTGAGGTCAGGGCCAGCCTGAACTGCATAGTGAGACTCTGTCTGAAAAAGACAGAGGAAAAAAAAAGAAAGAAAAGAAATCTCTTCACTGTTGAGGTAGCCCACTGTTTAGAAAGCTCTCCCTTTCACTAAACCAAGACTTGCCTCTCAAAATCCCAGAACCTGCTCCTATCAGTTGTTTGGCTCCCCTAAGAGATGTTAAATTTATCTCATCTTTCTCCATCAACTGCTCTTCAGACATTTGAAAAGAACTCCTCTCTCTCAGTCTTCTCCAGACTAAGGAACTCCAGGTTCTTTGGCCAGCACCAAGGGCATGATTTTGAGTCTTCCTGTATTTCATGGTGCTTTTTCCATCGAGTGGGTCCCTAAACCAAGCCAAGTCCTCTGGAGGACAGGAGAGGCCTGAAAAAAGGAGAAAAGGGCCTAAAGTAGGGACAACACTTAGACATCCCCAAAGTACATTTCCTCTGTCAATGTGTCCCTTGCTTCACTCGGCCCTGTTTTTAAATTCACACTAAACTGTTCACACCGTGAAGCTCACAACCAACAAAAATGGCCCAGGATTTTTTTCTAAGAAGTGTTGAACCTCAAATTTACTTCTGTGTTTGTGGAGTCTTCACTGTCTCGGAGGCAGAACCCTCCTAGGGCCCCACCCCAACTCTCCGAGGCTAAATCCTAGAGGTGCAAGAGCGGCTATTAAGGAAACACCTCTGGAATACAGCCTCCCCACCCGCACTCCCCTAAAAACAAAAATTAAGTCTTTCTCCTTACCGTTCCCTGAAAGGAACTTTATTTTAAAGTATATTTGGGGAAAGGAGCGGGAATGGAGAAAACAGCATCAAGCATCTCCAAAATCTGACCCAAAGCCAGAATGTCACCCAGCCTCGTCTGAGCAACATGGGGTTCTCTGATCTCTCTCCTTCCCTCTCTCAAAGTCACGCCAAATGAAAGCTCCAGGTGAGTGCTGCTGGGCCCTGCTCACTCAGTCTTCTGCCTTTGTGTAACTAGGAGAGGGTGAGGTCGAGGAGGAAACCGTGCCAGGGTGAGAATGACTCTGATACTGCTCAAAGTAACGGAAATCAAAGGTGCCCCTGAGGAAAGACCTACAAGGATCCCTCAAGTTTGTAGAAAAGAGAATCCCAACACCAGGAAACGACAGAGACATTTCTCCCAAAACTTCCATGCAGCCTCATTGGATATTTTTAACATCAAGAGTGGGTAGATGGAAGATTCATTAAGCAGGGGAACCACCGGAGAGCAGAACATGTGCAGGAGGATCGGGAACGGTGCGCTGGGAAGCTGGGAGGGGACAGAGGAGAACAGAGAAGCGGTCAAAGGCCCCCAGGGGCGAGGGGCGACCTCTTCCTCAGGGCACGGGGGAGGGGTGGCAGGGACCCCGAGTCCAGAATACGAACGCGGCAGAGAAAAGCAGCTCACCTACCTCGCCCACGTCCGCTCCATTTTCCAGGCGCTTCCCTTACCCTCGAGGCGCTCCTCACCCGGGCGCGGAAGCCGGCTGGGAGAAGGAGGCGCCTGCCCCTGGACCCTCCAGCGCAAAGAGCCCCGGCTTCTTCCTCCCCAGCTCCTTGTCTCTGCGTCGTCCGCGGCGGAGGGGGCTTTGCCCCTGCTGTTTCAGGAAAGGACTAGACGCGGGGACCTCGGTAACGGTGCCGGCGGCCGGCACAAGGGAGCTCTGTTCTCGCAGGCGGCGGGCGCGGACCGGCGCCGGGCTGTGCGGCGCGGGCGGGCGGGGCGCGCTCTCTCCGGGCTGGCACGCGGGGCTCCGCACCAGCCGAGCTGTGACCGCGGCCGCGGAGGCGGGGCTCCCGGCGGCCGGGGGCTGGGCGGAGCGGCCCAGGTGACCCGCAGCCTGCCTGCCGGAACACGCCCTCTGCTCCCGCAGGAACGGTGTCCGACGGGCTGGAGGCTCAGAGCGCCTCTCCCGGTCCTCTGCCCCCTCCCACCCGATGAATTAAAGCAGCCCACTGGAATCAAACCAGCCCACTGTAGGGGGACTCGCGGGGGAGGTCCTCCCGTGGGCCTGTAGCACCCACCCCGGGTAACCTGGGCTCAAACCTGGCTGAATGCTCAGCACTCACAGGACGCAATGTTATTTTCCTAGTAATATGACATGTTATTTCACCGTTGATCTAGGCATAGTGATCGTCCTCCGAAGGGAGGGGAGCATGCTCATAAAATCTTGCAAGCTTAGACTGTCTCCATCTCAGACCTCCCCCGATTTCTTGGTGTTCCTCCTCCTTCTTTCCCAGTTTCCACAGCAACTGGGCTCTACCAGAAGCCCCAAGGAGGAACTTACAAGAACACCGGAAAGCTTTAAGTCAGGACTCTTGCAGACCTGGAATGTCCTCTGCGACTACTAAAATCATGGCAAAGGCCCTTTGAAGATGGCACTGCCTCGGACCTCTGCCATCTGCTTAAGTATCAAGGTTTAAACAAGTTAGGCATGCCATAATTAGGGTGCTTACCGCCTGAAGCTCTTCTTTAGCTCTGAACTGAAACCCTTTTTATGAAGTGACATAATCACTGTTATTATTAGCATTGCCCCGACCTTTTTTTTAAAATTTGCGAGAAGCTTTACAGTGCCTCTGTCTGGCAACGCTGATGTAGTTGTACTGATTACAGATGGTAAATTTGAGACTGTGAAGGCTCAGAGGTTCTGTTGAGGCTCTCATGTAGGCTCTCTTCTGCATGGCACAATCCCAGAGGTAGGAGGTTCTCTGCAATTCTAAGGAAATGACCCACAAGGCTTCTCCACAATGAATCTATTCTCTCAGGCAGCCTAGGTGTTTGACTCAGGAGAGACTCTGCATGCCAGGGTACGGGTGAGACTGTGGGGAGCTGGATTATTGGGGCAAACTGTCATCTTGCTTGCCACTTCTTGGATTAATATCCCCAATTACTTTGCAAAGTAGCAGTGGGTAAGACAGGATAACAAAACACGTTCAAGTACTTGAAGCTTTAGAGGAACCACCTCGAAGATTCCTAGTCTAGAATCCTCTAATTCCAACAGGCCACACTGCTCCTGAGTTTAGAAAGTTACCAGGAAAAATTTTAAGGTTCAGTCTGACCTTAGACAAGGCTCACAGGCCACCTGTCTTGAAAAGAATCTCCTGTTGTTTCTAAAGAAAAAAAAAAAAGGCAAGAGAGTCAGATTTCCATCCTCCACACCAAAGCTGGTGCTATATTTAGTTGTGTCTCAAATCAAATTATGGACTACTGAATTGTGGAAAGGAACTCTGTCTACAGTCTACGGCTAGACATGAATTGACTTCAAGAAATGATGGTACTACAAAATTCGCAGAAGTAAAGCTAATAATGGACTCATCTGTCTTTAAAAGAACTTTTAAAAAACTATTTTCAAGAACATTTGTCAAGAATACAGAAAGTATACAGAAAGTGCTGTTGTTTGTTGCGGTTTTTTGCTGGCCCCTTAAACACGTATGTTTTAATTCAGACAGTGACTCACAAGGGTACATTTTAAAGAAAGGAAATTAGTTTTTTCCTATAAAGTTGTCAAAAACTATTTTGTGTTAGTTTTTTTTTGTTGTTGTTTTTTTTTGCAGTACCGGGAATTGAACTCACAACCTTGCGCTTGCCAGGCAGGCGGTTATGCCACTGAGCTCTATCCCCAGCCCCTTGTGATAGATTTAAAAAGAAAAACATTTACCCATCTGACCACTCTAGCACAAGTGTTTTTCTCCATAGACCCTGCAGTGATTACCTGTGTATAACACATACAGATTTACAGTTATAATACACTTAGAAATAAGTGTGTATTTTCCTTTTGTTCACTTATTAAATACTTGTTCATGATTTTAGAGTGTTCATATTCATTGACCTGATTATTCTATAACATTATATATCAATAGAACCATAGCTTAATGACACCCTATTATTGCAGAGTTACACTGTTGCTAATATTTAACTCTAAGAATTAATGATTTAATGAATTTCTTGAGTTACTGCTATGGTTCAAATATATGAACTCCTTCAAAATCCATATGCTGGAACCACAGTGTGATAGTAGTAAAAGCTGGAGCCTTTTTGGAAGGGATTAAATCATGAGCACTGCACTCTCAGGAACTTATAAAAGGGGTTGAAGGGAATGTCCTAGTCCCTTTTGTCCTTCTGTCCTTCTGGTCTCATGAGGACACAGCATTTGTTCCCTCTGGAGGACGTAGCAACAAAGAGCTATCTGGAAAGCAGAGAGCAAGTCTTTACTAGGGAGTTAAATATGCTGAACTTTTATCATGACTTTACCAGCCTCCAGAACTATGGGAAATAAATCTCTATTATTTGTACATCACCCAGTCTAAAGTATTTATTTTAGTGACAGGAATAGACTGAGACAAATTGTTTCCTTGGGATCACCTCTTGGGCATGGGAATGTTACAATAAAAGAATTCTAATGTTCTCACCTTACATATCCTCAACAGTGCTTGAATTTATCCTTTCTTTTCCTTATTTAATGGGAAAATAATGTAATAGTTATATCTCAGCTATATCTATATCTAGTAAGTAAATAATTTAACACCAGTTCATTTTACTTTATATTTCCTAGAGCATTAACTAGTGAAGTTCCTATTTCATAGGCTTACTTGCAAACCATTACCTGGAGTAGGCAGTCTTCATGAAATACTTGTGTTGAGTCACTCAATTAGTCATCTTTTCTGCTCAAACAATTGAGTTTAACAAAGAACACCCAAATCTCAGGATTATACATGAGATATTTATTTCTTACTCAGGAATGTGTGGTATGGGTAGGGATTGGTTAGGCAGGAGTTTAAGTCCATTCCATATATCTCTCATTCCAGGACCCACACTGAAGAAGCAACACCACTTGGGGAATTTGCCTCTCACTGCAGAGTACATAGGTCTTTGCCAAGAAAGTTGGCAGAGACTCCTGAGATCACTTCCATCCTCTGCTCAGAACCAGCATACTCTCCCTCCTGCCATATTCCATGTAGCAAAGTCATATGGCCAAGTCCAAAGTCATTAGTGAAGAAAAATGCAGTCTTCTCAGGGAGTACAGAAGGGGAGAATATTTACTGAATGATATTTATTATGATCTATCAATTACTATTTGTAATGCTATCTGACTTTCATCAAACTTTTCTCCTTGGGGATATATGTTACCTTTACCTTTCTTCACCCCTTTTAAAATTAGTTGTGGATTTTGGCCAATGAAATGCAAGTTACTTTGGCCATTGAAATGTGAGAGGAAATCTCATGTGGTTATTTCTATGTGGAATAGACACATTTTTCAAGATCCAGAGCACAGTTGACCATCATCAGTTTCCAATGTTATACTAATCCCTGAAGATTAGTATACATGGAGACAAAGTTTTCATCAACTTGGGTTTCTGAGGTACTACTATATAAGGTCAGAGCTTCCTGTTGACCCAAAGAGAATGTATTACCACATATATGGCAAAACATTTTTATGAAGTTATTGTTATTGAGATTCAGAGATTTGTTAGTGTGGCATAACCTGCATATTCCGGCATGTTATTTCTTATTCCCATTCTGAGCCTCAGAGTAATTATGTAGAAAGTTGTACATATTCCTCCTTGTATATCTGCTCCCAGGTTTTGTCTTTGTTTTTGTTTTTGTCTTTTTGAGACAGGGTCTCATTATGCAGTTCAGGCTGGCCTTGAGCTCACTTTGTAGCCTACGCTGGCCTTGAACTCGCAATGATCCTCCTGCCTCGGCCTCCCGCATGCTGAGATTACAGGCATGTGCCAGCACTCCTGGCTGCTCCCAGGTTTTTGAATTAGAACCTAAATAATCTTGGTGAACAATATATACAAATTAAACCAAAATGATTGGAGTATGTTATACGCATGTACAAATCTGCCAGAATGAAACTCATTAATCTATTTAACCAATATATACTGTCAAAAAAGTTAATAATAGATCAGTTTGTTATCCTTTCCTGAATGTACTGCTCTTGATTTGGTCAACTGATTGTACATTGGGAAATACTTGAATTGATTATAAGGGACAAAAAATAAAATAAAATGTCAATATCTTATTATTCAAGTCAAAATATCCCAATAGTACTTTTATCTTCCTTTAATTTTGTTTTGTTTTGTTTTTTGTTTTTGGTACTGGGAATCAAACTCAGGACCTTGCACTTGCCAGGCAGGCGCTGTGTCTCTGAGTTGTATGCCCAGCCCAACCCTCCTTTAATTTTTAAAAAAATTCTTTTCTTTTCTTTTCTTTTCTTTTCTTTCCTCTCACACTTGATTCTGAATGAGCAGAATTATTGATCTATATATGGGTCACTGTATGACTTCTAAAGCAATAATAAAAGTATCCACTTTTAACACATCTTTGTCAGTCTTTTCTAAAAGTTTTGTATTAATGCCTTTCATCCTCACAGTAATCTTGTTACATTGACTCTAGTTATTTCTCTTTTAAAAATAACTAATGCGGAGCACATGGAGGTAAAATATATTCTTAACTTCACAAAGCTGATAGATGGCAAAGCTGAGATTGGAAACGAATCTGCTTAGTTCTAGAATTTCATTTGTAATCATTATTTACAGTTTCCCTGACCTGAACACTTAACATTCTGTTCATACTCAGATAGGAAGACAAGTATGTCTACAGTATCTGCCCTTCACTGATCACTGCAGTTTTATTCAGTTAACCTGGTTAGTCAGCTGATGTTTCCTTGGTCCCTGACACCTCCATATCTATCTTTCCCACAATGGATTTAAAAAAAGTCTTTCTGGGCAGAGAAGAATCATTTTGAGATCAATGATACCATGTCTGTGGTAAAGATAATCACAAATTCTTGGCTACTTCTCCCATCAAGAGATAGAATTTAACTCTTCTCTCTTTCATTCATGCTTCCCTAAAGTATTTACTTGACCAACAGAACAGAGCTGAAGAGATGTCCAACTTCCAAGCCTAGATCATTTTTGAAGGAGCTGGGCAGCTTCCACTGGAGAATCCTGGGACACTGGCTTTTGAAACCCTGAGCTCCCAGATAAGAAGCCAAATAACCTTGGCTAAAGAAACATTGCTAGAAAAACATTGTGGAGAGGCCCTGAGATTACACAGAGCGAATGAGAGGTTTGGTTGAGCCCACTATCACGCAGTCTCGAATGAGGCATCAGACCCATCTGTCAAGCAGCTGTCTGTCTGCTGGGCAAAACTGAGCAGCCTAAGAGTGACCATGAGAGAGCACATCTTCCCTGCTAAACTGTGCTAGGATTTTGACCCCCTTCTATTATGATATAATAAAATATCTGTTGTGTGAAGCCATAGATAACGACTAGTTCATAAATACTAATAGATCATTGGAACCAAATTTGGTACCTCCGAGTGGGGTGTTGTTATTACAAAATATCTAGAACAAATAGCAATGACTTTGGTACTTGGATGTCACAGAAGCTGGAAAGGGCTCAGGAAAAGTATTGGTGAAAGCTGGGAGGACACTGAGGAGGACGCTGAGGAGATTATAAAGGACAGTGAAGAAAATATTGCAAACTTTCTGCCTCTGTATAATGCAGGTTATTTAGTTGGGGGTGGAGGGAGGAATGACTTGCATTATGCAGAGGCAGAAAGTTTACAAAAATAACCGACTTTAGTGTGGAAAGCAAAAAGATAAAAAGTATCCAGTGAATTGAGTGAATTTGGTTAAGGAAATTTTTAGGCAAAAATGTAAAAGGGTTAATGTGTTTCTTTAAGCCATGATAAAGTGTGGATAAAAAAAGATGGACTTAAAAGAAAAAAAAAGTCATTCAGTTTTTGAGCAGCATTTACAGGATGTATAAAGAGCGAGGACTTGTTAGGTTCAAACACTAAACTGCTTTCCACCCCTTGTCTCCAGAGATAGCAAAGGCTTTCAAAATAAGAAATGGCAAATCTGAGCTGGTCTGGGTAGTACACACCTATAATCCCAGCATTCAGGAGACTGAGGAAAAGGATCACAAGTTTCAGCCCAGGCTGGGCAAGTTAGCAATTTAGAAAGACTGTGTCAAAATAATAATATAAAAAGGGAAAAGCTGGGGAAGGAATTCGGTGAGAAGGCCTGGGTTCAATCTCAAATACCACAGGAAGAAGAAAGAGAAGTAGGTGGAAGAGGAGGGGAGAAAGAGGAGAAACCTTTAAAGACTTTAAGTGAATTGTACCAGCATGGATAAAAGGGCTCAAGAGAGTACAGAGTAAAAGGATGCCTTCCTTGTTATTAACTCCCTACACAACTCCCGCACAGTGTAACAACTACCTTGTACAGATGTTATAGTAGTAGGTGGATCTTGAATGTCTCACAAGCTCCATGTGCTATTGATCACCTCAAAAGTCCCTTGTATAAAAGATGTAATATTTACATATAATCTATGCACATCCTCCTATATACTTTAAATCATCTCTAGATTATAAATGTTTATAATACATGGTGTTTGTCAACTTTCCATTATTGTGACAAAATACCTGAGATGATCAATTTATTTACTTATTTTTATTTTAAAGAAAGTAGTAAATGAGAAACAAAAAAACAAACAAAAAATAGAAGAGCAGCAGCATACCAGGATCACGAACATAAACAAATCAGAGCAAGAACATTCAAAGTGGTACAGGGTCTAAAGACAAAATAATGTGAATCAGTAGTGGTTGTTACATTACATATTGCTGTCCTCAACTACATTGCTCAGATTACCGGATGTAAGAATGAAAGATTGCTCAAACCATTAAAGGGAGTAAGAAAATAATTCTTCGATAAAACATTAGAGATAATACAGAGTATCACTAGATAAGATGGTAGGAGTTCACCACTGTAATTCCAGTGCATATTGTTACCTTCAAATTAGTTGCTGAGATCACCAGACACAAGCATGCAAAATCGATCAGAACATAAAAAGCTGTAAGCATTAACTGTTTGTTTCAATACACCATCAGACATCAGCAATACAGTTATCGCAGCTATTTATATATATATTTATATTTTGCCTGCCTTCTTTCTTTGTTCTTCTTTTCCTCATTCCAGTCATTCCTTCCTTTGAGTAGTTTCTTTCCCTCTCCTCTCATCTATTGTATGTTTTGAGTTTTACCTAGTCTTTCAGGTTCCTACGCCAAGGAGACAATATGATGTTTACACATGAGATAATCAATTTAAAGAGAAAAAGGTTTATTTCAGCTCATGGTTTCAGAAGTTTCCATTCATAGTCACTTTGTCCTGTGACTTAGGCCTGCAGCGGTGGTGAATCATGACGGGAACACATGGTGGAAGAGGCCTATTCACTTCTTGGTGGCCAGGAAGCAAAAAGAGAATGAAGGGGCCGAAAGCCCCATATCCTTTTCAAGTTTGTGCAACCAACCTAATTCCCTCTCACTAGACCCCCACCTGTAAAGGTCCCCTGCCCCTCTCAATGGTTCCACATGCTGAGGCCTAAGTCTTTGTGAGATGTTCAAGATCCAAACTACAGCACCATCATGCTACAGATGCCATGGAAATCACTGTTACGCCGTGTTGTGTTGTTCAGGGAATCATGACAAGAGGGGAAAGTCTGTACATGTTCACATGCACACAAGTTTTCCCCCAGATATTTTCTGCAGATGTGGAACCGACAGGTACAGAGAACTAACTGTGTAATGAAACTGGGCTTTCATATGATGAAAAGCATCCAGTAGAGTTCATATAAATTCAAGTCTGTTACACGTATTATCAGCCCAATGGAGGAACCTAACAAGTAAAACTATGGCTTGGATGGATGGACGGACCTGGTCACTAACCTTGAGAGAAATTGTTGTAAATGCATAGATAGATGCTCTGCCCCACAGAAGGGGTGGAGAGACTTGTGGCTCTGAACACTATACATAGAAGGCAAAGCAGCAGCTGCACCTCAGAGCTACAGAGGTCAGGCCCAGGAAAGGTTTATGAGAGAATGGAAAACAAGCAGAAATTCTTATGTGGTATCAAGGGAGCTTTATAAGAGACTTTATTGCTAACTGAACAGGTGGGGTTCAGAGGTAGCTAATATCTTAGAGCTTAACTTTATTCTCACAAGCTGATAAAACTCTGGAACTATTTGGCTAAGTTCATTCAATTCAACATCACTTCAGTGAACACCTAAAGAGCATGTGCTTTATATATTGGGCAACATGTGGTACTTAAACATAACAGAATACTACTGTGCCACAAAGAAGGATAAACTTGAGTCATTCATAGGAAAATAGATGCATCTTGAGACCACAATGTTAAGTGAAATAAATCAGATGCACAAGCTTAAATATTACATAGTTTTTCTTATACAAGAAACCCAAATAATAAAGAACAAAAACCAAATGTCATGTATGGTGGCACTTGCCTATAAACCCAGCACTTAGGAGGCTGAGGCAGAAAGATTGCTGCAAGTTGGAGTCCAGCCTAGGCTACATACTGAGTTCAAAGCCAGGCTGAACTACATAGTGAGATCCTGTCTCAATCAACTGATCAATCAGTAGCAAAATAAAAGATGGGGAACAGAAGTAGAGAGATTTCAAAGGGGAAAGGGACCAAGGACGGAGGAAGGAGAAAGGGAGGACAAGAGGAGTATGAGAAAATAATTAAGACTATGGTGCATACATGTATCAAGCCCCTTGCAGACTCACACTAACAGAAATAAAAATTAGAAAAAAGGTTTTTAAATTAAAAAAAATAGAATCTAACATGGGAAGCCAGACAAGCACACATCAAACAATAGTACAAATCAGTTTGTATCAAGTGCTACAATAAAGTCCACATTGCAGAATGCAAAGGAGAGAGCCCTTAATTAAATTTAAAATTTTTATTAAAATTGTTCTTAAACCAATTAGCCAAAAAAGGTAGTGTTGAGAAGAATTTTAATTTTCACTGGTAGGAGAAAAAAATGTTCCAAGATTCCCCTCAGAGGCTGTGTAGGGTCTCATCATCTGGAAGGTCAGTACAGTACAGCCAGTGTCACTGGCAGGCAATGTGATATCACTGGCATCTAAGATTATCAGTTCTAGAGTCAGTTTCCAACCTATGATCTTGGTCAAGTTAATAAAATTTTGCTTTGTATTTATGTGTGTGTGTGTGTGTGTGTGTGTGTGTGTGTGTGTGTGTGTGACACTGGGGATTGAACCCAGAGGTGCTCTACCACTTAGCTACATCTCCAGCACTCCTCTACTTTTTTTTTTTTTTGTGATACTGGGAATTTAGCCCAAAGCCTTAACACTGAGCTATGTGCCTACCCCTTTTTATTTGTTCATTTCTTTTTTTTTTATTTTGAGACAGGGTCTTGCTAAATTGCTCAGGTGCACTTCTAGCTTTCAATCCTCCTGCCTCAGCCTCCCAAGCAGTAGCAGGAATTACAGGCATATACATGGCAACCATTTGTCAATGTTAATATAATAACTACCTGATAGGGTCACTGTGGGAACAAAAGGAGATAATATATGAAATGTATTTAAAAGTGTTTCATTCATTGTTCAACATATTATAAGCATTATATAAATCACAGCTATTTTTTATTAATATTTGCATACCAGGCAGATATACAACCCTAGATAATAGCTATGAGTTTAATTTCAATTCTGCTTCAACTTCTCTCCAGAACTGGGCCACTAACCCAGATTTTCCACTTTCCTGCTTCCTCATTTAACATAAAGATCAAAGCTCTGACAAGGAAGTTGAATTAGTGGGTTCTCACACTAGCTGGCTAGAGCTCTAAGACCAGAAAAGTATATATTTCTTCCCTTTACCTCCCAGCTTTCTTCACAAGACTTTCTGGAGTGGTGTGTGTGTGTGTGTGTGTGTGTGTGTGTGTGTGTGTGTGTGCAAGAGAGAGAGAGAGAAACTTATTTCCTTCTTTGCTAACCATGCCTGTCAGCTGTAACTAAAAACCTCAAGGAAAGAAATTATGACCAAGCCTCCAGACAGCTGGTGGTAATTTACTCACACAATCTCCCTTAGCCTCTCAACACTCAGTATTTATGTGCATCTGATGTGGGAGGAGGGGAAATATATGCAAATTTCTCAGAAGGATGTTGGAATAGTGAGGAAAGACGTGTGAATCATCTGAATAAATCTTGTTTTGAACAATATATCAGGTCTTACAAAACTGAACAACAGACTGATGTTGGGGTCAATAAATAAATTTCTGGAACGAAACAATACAGAAACAAATTCATAGCTTCCAAGCGTTCTTGACAACCATAACATCATTGAAACCTGAATCACTTTCCCAGTGGGGCAAGCAATGTCAGTCCAAGCCCAAAGAACAAGTATCAGTCAGTCCAAGCTGGTTTAAAAATCCATTAGGATGATAACAAAGGAAATGCACAGATTCCTAGATATGTACGAATTACCAAGGTTGAGTCAAGAAGATATCAAATTCCTGAACGCCCAATATCAATTAATGAGATTGAAAATGTGATTAAAAACCTACGGACAAAGAAAAGCCCAGGCCCTGATGGATTCACAGCAGAATTTTACAAGAAATCCAGAGAAGATTTAATACTAACCCTCCTCAAACTCTTCAATGAAATTGAAAAGGAAGCAATTCTCCTTAACTCCTTTCTGGAGGCAAGTATTATACTGGTACCCAAACCAGAGAGAGACCCAACCAACCAAGAAAGAGAGCTACAGACCAATCTCCCTAATGAGTATAGATGCAAAGATACTCAATAAGATACTAGCAAATAGAATGCAGCAAATTATCAAGAAAATCATACATCGCAACCAAGTCGGATTCATTCCAGGAATGCAGGATTGGTTCAATATTCACAAATCTATAAACATTATATGCCATATCAGTGGAACCAAAGACAAAAACCACATGACCATCTCAATAGATGCAGAAAAAGCTTTCGACAAGGTCCAACATGCATTCATGATAAAAACTCTACAGAAAA
>NW_004955568.1:1518156-1570246 GCF_000276665.1 Chinchilla lanigera
TTTTTTGGTTTTTCTCCGGTACCGGGAACCGAACTCACGACCTTGCGCTTGCCAGGCAGGCGCTTTGCCGCTGAGCTAAATCCCCAGCCCCATTTGTAACTGTATTGTCTGTACTGTTCTTTTGTTGTTTTGTAAAAGGTGGTCTGTCTGTTAATGTTTTCCTACTTTTATTTTTAGAATAAAAAAATAAAAAAAGGATGATAACAAAATGGAATGCATTGGCTGGATTTTTAATTAGAAAAATATTGGATTAGCCAGGCATGGAGGCATATGCCTATAAACCCAGCTCTCTGGGAGGCTGAAGTAGGAGGAATACAAATTGAAGCCCAGTATGGGCAACTTAGCGAGACCCTGGCTGGAAATAATAGAAAACTGAAGCTCACTGCCAAGAACCTGGGTTCAATACTCAGACAAAATATGTATATTTTAATTAAATTTTAGAAAAATATTGCTAAGGACAAGATAGCCATATGATCCTTGCCTTTTTCTTGTATCATATTACCTACCAGCTTATATCTGAAGATAGATTAATAGGTGATGTAGATAGATGGAATATATACACGAAACTAAACTTGATTTTTATTTTTAAAATTAATTAATTTATTTTTGGAGGGAGAGTTGAGACAAGATTTCCCCCCCCCAAAAAAAAGAGACAAGGTCCCACTCTGTAGTCCAGGCTGGCCCTTGAGCTCACTATGTAGCCTAGGCTAGCCTGGAAGACAGGGCAGTCCTCCTGCCTCAGCCTCCTGAGTGCTGGGATTACAGCATGTGCCACCAGTCCCAGCAGCATTGATTTTAAAACTATTTTCCTTTGTAATAAAATTTTAAACCTTCATAGCACAATAAAGTATTGTAGATCCTTCACTAGATTCAGGAATTGTTAACATTCTGCATATTTGTTTTCTGTGTATACACAAGCACACACACAACTATTGCTGTTATTATGATGAGCCACTTGAGAGTAAGATGCAGATTTTTTACCCCAAAATATTTCAGTGTGTATCTCCAAGAATAATTAAAATATTAAATAACAATGGCTATGACCAACCCCCAGGTCAGTTTTTATGACTGTTAAGCAGAATGCTTCACGTCATAATCTGAAGTGTCTGCTGTCAATTATTTAACCACATCAGCAGCTACACTCTTATCAACACTTGGCTCACATCTGCATAACCAAGAGGGCTCATCAACATAAACACTCTCAGAACAAAGGAAAAGGAGACAAGGAAGGCAAATTCTCTCTTTTGCACTTAAAACTACCGGAAGCCAATTTCTTGGCAGTCTAGAACAGCTGTTTTGTCCTTTCTTCCAGCTGGCAAGAGCTAAAAAATATTGAGAAATAGTCTCAAAAAACCTCACCGTAACCAAGAACACATGTTAATGAGGAAACAAAAACCTCACATTGTATACTCACTTTTATTTTCATTTTTATTTTAGCCTACAAAAAATGAAAATAGTGAGTTGTCAAGTTCACTAACAAACATCTGGCCATTCTCGACAAAAGATAATCGAAACTCAACAGTCTTTCATCCTTGCAAAATTCAAGTGAGTATGGTGGACCTAAGTGACTCTCATTCTAACTCATGCTGCTTTGGGAAAAGGACAACATCCAAGATTAACCATTATCATTCCTTTTGATCAAAATGATATTTTAATCAGATAGAGTATTCCATTTGTAGGCTAGCTTGATACAAGTTCAGAAACACTCAAGTTGGCTCTAAATCAGAGCTTGCAGGATATAGAAAAGAATAATTGCAAGCCCTACCTGTTGGCTTTGATTAGTTCTCAGGATAAAGAGGGAGAGAAAACTCAAGGTCAAAATGTCTTGCTGCTGATGGACCAAGTCAATGGGCTCAGCCTTTTGGTTTAACCATAAAGGTACACAGGGCTGGAACGAGGTTGAGGGGAGCAACTACACCTGAGATGAGTTGCCTCACACTCAAGTAATCAAGGTAAACTATATTCTAATACAATGTATTAGAAGATGAAATTAATGGAAAAATCTGTGATGAAGAAAATATCAAAATTCTAAACAACGATCATGCATTTGCTGTACGTTGCTTCCTTCCCCCCAGCCAGGGCCCTGGTTGTCCATTCCCCATGCTTTGCCAAGACCCGAGCCTTAGATGCACCTCTTTCATGTCCTCAAGTACTCTGTTCTGCCTAACCTGTAGCAGCAGCTTTCTGCTGGTGGATTATGAATTGTTGGATAACAAGTAGCACCTCTAAAATACTACAGGGAGCCAGGTGTGGTGCTGTAATCCCAGCGCTCTCGGACGGTGAGGCAGGAGTATTATAAATTCAAGCCTAGCCTGGGCAACTTAGTGATTTAATGAGACCCTGTCTCAAAATAAGAATAAAAGAGCTGAGAATGTAGCTTAGTGTGAAGGCCTTGGATTTAACCGCAGCCCCACCCAACACACACACACGTGCACACACACAGATCCCACAAAGTAAAAGCACTGTCAGAGCCTAGGCCAAGCTCTTCCTCCCTTCCCAGTTTCAAGCCTCCAGTTTGTGTCGAGGGCACTAGGGAGATGGTAGAGCAAGGCTGAAGAGGAGATGGTAGCAAAGGAAAAAGAAAGAGGAACAGGTTACCTCATGAGTCTCCAGTCATGTAACTATAACTCAATTTTCCAAAGCCTGTGGTTTAAGAAAACGAGCTCTAATTTAGATTGAAGAACCTGCTTGCTCAACTCTAAAACCAAACGTGCCTCGCTCTCCTCTCATCACACAGTCAGCAGTGCTCTGTAAGCCAAAGTGGCCGTGCCTCGTTCTCCACGAAGGCTGCAGTGGACTCCAGCGGCTTAGGAAATGTCCAGCCGCTGCCGCTCTATTGGTAATATCCACTCACCACAGTTACCAAACCCGATCTTGCGGCAATAAAAGTCATCTTGAGGCGCCCCCTGCTGGTATAATCTAGTTTACATACATGGGCTGGGATTATTTTGTTTGGCCTTAATTGCTGGGGTTAGTAACAGTTACAAATCTTATTCCCTATGTTGTTACAGCTGGCCTGCTTCATTTACCTGTGGTACATACCAGGCCCCTGTAGATGTGAGGTACTTGCTTTTTCCTTCAGATAGTTTGCCTAGTTCCTAGTGATGAGACTCCCCGGACCTCACTTTCTGTTTCTAGATCTGTATCTGCCTTCCCCGACCTTCTCTCGTCTTGTTCCTTACAACTTACAATCCCCGACCCCATGCTTTTTTAAAACTTACCCTCTCGGTAGAACCTCAGCCTGGAGAGCTGAACCACTACCCAAGTCTTTGACTATCCCTTTCCCTAGGGACTGATTTGACTTCCAGTGTTCTTTCATTTAAGTATATATAGCCTAGGGCCCAGTCCAGTTGACAGCAGGACTCTAGCTCTTTAGCTCAGCTTTATATGGGGCATCACTTCTGGTCCTCTCTGACATCCAATTTTGCGTACGAGCTATAGTGAGCACTGTGGTGGGAGAACAGGATAAAGAGAAGGCAGAGCTGAGGGCAGCTGAGATATAGGGGGTAGAACATATAAACTCCTTTAACGTCTCCCAGGGCTGTCTCAAGGATGGACGAACAAGTAGAGCCTGAGATTCTTACTGTTCTGAGGATTCAGTAAGAATCTTTAAGTAGGTTTACATACCCTGGTATGGTCCTCAGCTCCTCTCCTGTTACACCCCACCTGGGATTTTGTGCTTAGTTGGTGCTGACCTTGCTCCAGAAGAAGAAGGAAGAAATCAATTCCACTGTTTCTCTACTTTTCAGGAGCTTAGAGTGATGCAGACTGTAGGGCCCCCAATGATATCTGGTAATCAGACCTTTATACAATCCCCTCCCCTTGAATCCAGGATGGATCTAATGACTCACTTCTAATGAACAGAGTAAGGCAGAAGTGAGGGAATGTCACCTCCAAGATTGGGCTTAACTGTGGCTTCTTTCTTGAGCACGTTTGCTCTCTTTTTCTTAGATAATTGTGCTGGGAGAAGTAAGCTCCCATGTTGTAAGTATACCTGTGGTGTGCAGGGGAACTCAGTCCAACAGCCTTTAAGCAACCAGAGCCTGCTGACACTCACATGAGTAAGCCTAGAAGTGGATCTTTCAGTCTCTACCAACTCCTGAGATGACTGTCGTCCCAGACAACTACTTGCCTGTAACCTTATAAGACACCAATGGAATCTAGCTAAGCACCTCCAAGATTCCTGATCCTGAGAAACTGCAACTCACTAAATATTTGTAGTTTTCAATTACTAAACTTTGGCCTAATCTGCTTTGCAGCAATAGCAATAATAACTAGTATATCATGACTCTCCCTTTTGATCCAAGATTATGGGTAGAGGTGGAGATCTCTCATAAAGAAACTATTATTCCCTCTAATGTAAAGAAGGACAAAAAAGTCAGAATAGTTATTTGGCTAAACATGGGAAATTATATTTATGGTGAAACTTAAGGATATGAAAATAGCATCTTTAAAAGATTATCCTGCAGAATATAAGCCTTATGCATGTTTTCTCCAAAATGTATTTTTAGTTACTACCAGGAATACTTTTCCTTAGAAGATATGCACTGTCCATGAAAACATTTCTTCCTGAAATTACAGCACAGCTGTACATGCTAGTTGCAATATTTAGTTGGGGATTTCAAAGTGAAGATTTACATAGTCACAAGATGGTAAAGATTGGACTGTTATGGAGATATAAAGAATGCTAAAATTAGTATAGTTTCTGTCAGTGCACTGAGGTCACTTGTTTAGATTAACATTTCTTGCATTATTCCTTCTTTCTCTGAGGTAGTGCTGTAAGGTTAGCTATGAGATTGGGTGAACACACACGGTGGACAGAACTCTGAGTGTCTGTGCCTATTGTTCTGCCAGAGAGCCCAGCTTGCTTTAAGTCTCTGTTATTTGAACCATGTCCCAGATTTTCCTTTGAAATGTGCAGTTCACCCATTTTTATCAACCTGATTACAGAGCTCTCTCATGATTTCTTTATAGATTTTTGCTCATGTCCAGGTACAGATCCTTTTATTTTAAACAGGTCATTCATTTCTCTGTGCTGACCTTCAGTAGTTTTGTCATATAAATTAGATAGCAAGTCCCTCAAGGTCAGATTTAGACATATACCTTATTATTTTAAAATAGATGACATTTTACACTTAATACTAATTTGGAGACCAGACCATTTTTAGCCAAGTTCTAGCAAAGGATTTTGCCTTATAGTTTGTTTTGATTTACTTATAGCTATGTTTTGATTTATTTTTAAGGAAAAGCAAACTTGGTGTTGTTGCAAGAAAATATTTTAAAAACATACCAGGTAGATGAAAATAATTACTGTCATGCACGTGAAACAGGAATGGAGCACCTGCAAATTAAGTACAACCTATACTACTGTGTAACTGCGTGACTTTCTCTGACTATTTAGCCTTTCTATACAATTCAGGACAAAAAATAGCATCTTTCTCACAGGGCTATAGTGATGATTAAATGATATTATGCTTCTGAAGTGTTTAAGTTTGGCTCTGGCACATAACATGTCTTCAGTAAATACTAATGCAAGTTTGTACAAGTTTGTAGATGTACCCATGGTGATAACTGATAACATTGGTGCCACAGAATGTCACGAATTACAATATAAAACCATTACATAATTCTGTTTGGAACTCCTGTGAGATTTAGTATGAATTACCTGTACTTATGACGCTGTGCTGGAAAATAAGACTCAGCAAACAGGTAATTTAAAGAGGTTGGATGGGGCTGGGGATTTAGCTCAGTGGCACAGTGCCTGCCCAGCAAGCACAAGGTCATGAGTTCGATTCCCACTACCAGAAAAAAACAAAACAAAAAAATAATAGTAAAGAGGTTGGAGTGCACTGAGAGAATACCTTCACTACATCTGCTAACATCCTCCCACCATGAACACGATCACCATTTGATCTCCATATGTAACCTTTTGTAAAGATGTTTTATATAGAGGGTCCTCTCCATTAGAATGATATCTATCCCATATGACCACTTCCACCCTCGTAATGAGTAGGGACCAATCCTCCATGAAACGAGCTACCATGTTATCTGTTGGAAAGCTGAAGCCTACATTCTCCCCAGGGTCACAACCATTAGAAAAAAGATTGTCTCATCCATGAGGCTCCTGAAGAATCCTGCTTCGACTAGCTTGAGTCAAGGCACTATCTTGAAAACAAATTCCTAAAACTAAGGGGGAAATTAGTCTTTTCAAAAAGTAAATATTTTGTCATCCAGAAGACAACCACTACATTTCAATATTAACTGATTTGTGCTCAGAAGGTATAAATAGATTTTAATATTAACCTAGATCAAATGAAAACGGAAAGACAAATCTGTTCAGAATCATCCAGCACAGTCAAAAGATTTGCTCTTAATTATCTTTTCCATAAGAATTTAGAGGTCAACAAACAGTTCTAGAAGATATTTTCTAGGATGTCTGAAACTGAATTACTTGTCTCACTTCCCTGACACTGATTCTTCTACCATAGGACCTATCTCAGTAACTGACTTTACAAATTGCACTATGACTGACCTAGACACTTGAGAATAAGTCAGCTATCTTTCATTATCCATAGATTATTGGTCCCAGGACAGCCTGCAGATACCAAAGTTTGTAGATGCTCAAGACCCCTACATAAAATGGCATGGTTTTTGCACATAACCTATGCACATGTTCCTATATAATTCATTTTATTTTTCGTATATATTTCAAACACAGGCCTTTTAAAATATTTTATTCAAATTCACACACACACACACACACACACACACACACACACACACACATCTGGTATGTCTTTAGCTGTGCTGTCATAGCTGCCTTAAGGTCCCAAAGTCCTGAAGAATAGATTCAAAATATTTACCTTTGGGGAAGAACCAGAAGTTGCACAGTGCCAGACCCAGTGAATAAGGTGGATAAGGGCACACTGCAATGTTTTTACAACTTATCTTTCTGCTAGATGGCACTGGGCAACAACATGCACTTTTTTAAAAATTTTATTTTATGGAAGAAAGGTAAAACAAAACTTCATAACAAAATAATAGGAGAATAATTATAGTTCATATGTTACATGTTATTAACTTTAAGGTAGTTGCTCAGGGTACAAGATATGGGCATAAAAATTTTCTCCAATCGATGTTAGCACAAATCTTTCTTTTTAATGAACTAAGAAACACTAAGTATAACTGACTTGCATTTTTTTCCTTTGCCCTACCATCCCTTCTCCTTTCACCCATCCTAGTTCTTTTTTCTTTTGAATAATTTCTTCCCATTTCATAATATCTATTATATATTTTAGAAAGTATTTACTCTTTCAGTTTCTCACACCATGGAGACAGTGCAATGTTTACACATGTGAGTCTGATTTCACTTACGAGTATGGTCTCAAGTTGCATCCATTTACCTATAAAACTCTCAAGTTTATCCTTCTTTTATTTTATTTTATGGAAAAACAAAATTTCATAACAAAATAATAGGATAATAACAATAGTTAATACATTACATGTTGTTATCTTTATAGTAGTTGCTCAGGGTACAAGATATGAATGAGTAGTACTCCCATATCTAGCTATAGTAGTACTCTATTGTATAAAAATATATCCTTTTTATCCATTCCTTGGTTGATGGGCATTTGGGTTGTTTCCAAGATTTAGCTATTACAAATTGTGCTGCTATAAACATGGGTGCACATATATCATTGTGGTATGATGTTTTTAATTCTTTTGAGAAGATACCTAGAAGGGGAATAGCTGGGTCAAATGGGACCTCTAGGTTTTTGAAGACTCTCCACACCAATTTCCACAGTGGTTGCACCAGTCTACACTCCCACCAACATTGCAGAAGTGTTCCTTTTTCCCCTCCCTCATTTGCTATTGGTTGCTTTTCTGATGGTAGCCATTCTTTCTGGGTGAGATGGAATCTCAGTGTTATTTTAATTTGCATTTCTTGAATGACTAAAAATATTCTCATTGAATATTTTTTCATGTATTATTTGCCATTTGTATTCCTTCATCAGAGAAGTGCATATTCATCTCAGATACCCATTTTTGGATTGGGTCTTTGAATTTGGGGGGTCTGAGTTTCTCAATTCTTCATATATTCTAGGTAGAAGTCCTTTGTCTGAAGGATAGTTGGCTAAAATTTTCTCCCACTCTGTGGGATTTTTTTTTCCACTTTATTAGTGATTTCTTTTGTTGTGCAAAAGCTTTTTAATCGGATGAGATCCCAGTTAGGTTTTTTGGTTTTGTTTTGTTTGGTTTGGTTTGGTTTGGTTTGTTGTCTTTTTGAGACAGGGTCTCACCATGCAGTTCAGGCTGGCCTTGAGTGCACTATGTAGCCCAGGCTGGTCTCAAATTCCCAATGATCTTCCTGCCTCAGCCTCTTGGAGTGCTTGGATTACAGGCGTGGGCCACCGCACCCAGCTAGATCCCAGATGTTGATTCCTTGAAGTACTTTGTATGCGGTCTGGGTTTTGTCCATGAACTCTCTGCTTACACCTATGTCTTCAAGATTTCTACCTACTTTCTCATCCAGTAGATTTAGTATTTCTGTTTTAATAGTTAGATCTTTGATCCATTTTGACTTTAGTTTAACGCATGGTGATAGACACGGGTCTAATTTTAGTCTTCAGCATGCAGGGAGCCAGTTTTTCCAGCACCATTTATTAAAGAGCCTATCTTTCTTCCAGTGAACATGTTTGGCCCCTTTGGCAAAGATAAGGTGGCTGAGTGTGTTTGTAGTTGTGTCTGTGTCTTCCAATCTGTTCCACCGATCCTCAGGTCTGTTTTTTTGCTGTTGTTTTTTGGGTTTTTTGCCAGTATCATGCTGATTTTATCCAGCAGCTTTGTAGTATAATTTCAAGTCAGGGATTGTGATGCCTCCTGCCTTGCTTTTGTTGCTCAGGATTGCCTTCTCTATTCTGGGTCTCTTCTGGTTCCAGATGAATTTTAGGAATGTTTTCTCTAGCTCTGGAGGAATACTAATGGTATTTTCATCAGGATTGTATTAAATCAGTATAACAATTTTGTTTCCCCTATATTTTAAATCATGCCTTTATTACTTGTAATATCTAGTACTGCATGAAGGATTATTATACAATATTAGTTTTTCATTTGTATTATATTTTCTGGTCTATTGTTTTGTTTTTTAATATTTTCAGCCCATAGTTGGCAGAACTCATAGATATAGAAGACAAGTTGTACTTTTGTTTTGTCCTTTACCTCACTTCCTGTACTCAGTTTATCAACAAGTTCCAAATTATCAAACCTCTGTTCTTTTCCCCATATCCACCATTTCCTGAGTGTAGGCCTCATCACTACTGGCCCCCTGAAGCTCTTGCAACAGCTTCTCGAAGATCCCAACTTTCACTTGGCCGACTTAAACCCATGTCTCACACTGGCTCCACACTCATGATTCACAAAGCTGTAAGTGTGTTGGGGAGGGAGGGAGAGAAGGAAGAGGATAAGGAAGAAGAGGAGGAGTCAGAAAGTGTCTAACTTCTGTGTCTCAGCTGGAGTGACAGAATACAAAATTTTCTTCACATTGTTTATGAATGCAACAGTTTCTTTAATTAGGGGATTCTGTAACTCTGATATAGAGGAGAAACCTAGGGTGCTTTTAAAGAGTGCTAATGGTAGGACCTGAAACCTCAAAAAGTCTGATTGAATTGGTTGAGACTTTAACCTGTACAACAGATAAAAAAAAAAAACAAAAAAAAAAAACCTTCCTTAAATGATTCTAATATATATGTAAGACTGAATACTACTAATTCACAATATGGCCAGAGAAACCCTCCTATTTATAAAAGAAAATATGTAGCACCAGGGTCCATATTTAGCCCTGCTCACACTTGATAGAAATTACTAAGAATTAGACAAAGTATATGAAATAACGATTTTCAGGCACTGGACAACAGGCAATGCAGAACAATGATCCTAGAGAAAAGAGAAATAAACAAAGTAGGCCTTTCACACTGCCTTATTGTACAGTCTGGAAGAGAGTTTGCAGGTGGACAAAGTAGGAGATAAAACCCAGGTAGAGCCTTGAGATCTCAATTAGAGCCTTGTTATCCCAGTTGCAGATCTCATACTGGGATATGAGAAGGCTAAGGAACTAGAGTTCGTTGGGCAGAGTGACAAAAAGAAGAAAAAATTCCACAGACCTGTAGAGGATCCCCCTGAGTATATTGGTATATCAGCATATTGGTAGTACAAAACCACTAAGACTGAGAGAATCAGAAGAAACAGTCCACTTGGCTTATTGTTTTCCCATCCACCAAAGGCAGAAAAGCCTTATAACTCATGGGATACTATGTCAGTACTATTCAGAAGGGTAACAGTAGTGGTAAAAAATTAAACCTGTTTAAAATGCTGCTTTTGATTCACCTAACAAAAATAGAGCTAAATGGATCAAACTTTTCCAACTAACTTAACAGTGATGGAGATTAAAATTCAAGTGTGGTATCATACACCTATAAACTCCGCACTTGGGAGGTTGAGGCAGAAGAATCACTGTGAGTTCAAGGCCAGCCTGGGCTACATTGTGAGTTCAAAGCCAGCCTGAACTACATAGTGAGACTGTCTTTCAAATAACAAAAAAAACTTTAAAAAGAAAATTTTAAAGGGCTGAGCATGGGGGCACATGCCTGTAATCCTAGCACTTGGGAGGCCAAAGCAGGAGGATGGCTGTAAGTTCAAAGCCAGCCTGGGCTACATAGGAAGTTTAAGGCCACACTAAATTACATACTGAGACCTTGTTTCAAACAGCCAAAACAATATAAAAATTTAAAAATAAAGTTCAAGAATATTTATAGAAATATGAAATTACCTGGCACTCAATGGTAAAATGTCCCATGTGTGGCATCTAATAAAATATTAGCAGGCTTGTAAAAAGCAAAACACTACTTAAGGTAAAGTAAAAATATCAATCAATAGAAACATACCCAGAATTGACAGAGACATTAAAATTTAAAAAGTTATTATGGCATTATATATATTCAACCAGGTAGAACAAAGATTAAGAAAATGAAGTAAAATACAAGGAGGTTATAAATTCTGGAGATGACAAAAGATATCTGAGATGAAAAATATGCTGGATGGGATTAGTAGCAGATTACAAGCTGTGGAAGAAAATGTTATTTTTCTTCGGGCCCTCTCTCTTTATCTTTCTGTCACTCTTAACTGTTGGGCACAGAAAAAGCCATGTCCAGCAACTGGATCACAGGGGTCTGAGGCCCAGTTACAAACCTTTCGCTAGCCTCCAGCAGAGTTCCTGAGTATTTACTGCCTGCAGATTATAAAGAGGATGTGGAGGACCCCACCTGATATGGTTGTTTTCATTAACCTAGTGGGAGAGACCCATATTGACCTGAGGACAGGATCATCAACAATATCAACATCTTTTTTCTCAGGGGCCCCTCTAACTACCATAGTTTCTGGAATTTTCCAGAAATAAAGAGCTATAAAAGCCTCAAAATAGGGATTTCACATCACCTTCCTTCCTTTCGCAGAAGCAATCCAAATGAAAAATAACTTAGCTTGCCATTCTGTACTTATCTCTTGCCATTCTTTAGTTCATGCTGGACCTAAGCCATATTCCAATAGTAGATAAGTTGTTCTTTCTTCAGATTGGCAGGGTCAGATCATTCCCAATTTTGAAGGATACAACATAAGGGTTAGGTTGCTGGAATCTGCAAGATGCTTTCCAGGATGTTTTACATGGTGCATTTTGCGGTCTATGGAGAGAGAAGACAAAGTCTGGGGTCCTTCAAGGTTGTGCCCTGTAGAAAAAGACCTGTTGAGTTCACAGTGCACCTCTCATGAGACTTAAGTACTTCCTAAACAGAGATACCTGCTTGATGCTCTGGCCACAGCACTGATGCCTTCTTATTTATTGTTTTTAGCCTTACACCTCTCCACGCCATGGCCCACTGATTTCTTATGCTTTAGTACTTTATGGGAATGGAGGTAGAAACCTCTGAAGGAGTCATTCCTCTCATTACTGGGACTGGAGTGAAGAGAGGATTTTACTTTGGCTCAATTAAAGTCCGGTAATCTATAACAACTTTTTACAGTTCCCCTTACTTCACATCCCAGCAAGGGAACCACAGTATAATCTGACAGTCTTTCCAGCATATTTTCCTATGATGCTTGCAATATGACTTGTTTTTTGGTTTTTTTGTTTTGTTTGGTTTTGTTTGGTTTTTTTTTTGGTTTTTAGACACAGGGTCTTGCTATGTAGTTCAGGCTGGCTTTGCATTCATTATGTAGCTCATGCTGGCCTCAAACCTAAAACAATCCTCCCTGCCTCAGCCTCCTGAGTGCTGGTTTTACAGGCATGTGCTACCACCCCTGGCAACATTTATTCTTAAACTCTTTTGGCTAAATAATGACTGACAGAAGATTTGTTTCTATACACAGAAATGTGGGTGGAAACATTAAAGGACTCAATAGGAGCAGAACCATTACAGGGCCCAGACATTGCAGCTTTAGACTTGTTAGCTTTCACTACTGTAAAGCTATTATGTATACATTCAAATAACATATCTTTATTAGCTTGCTCATGATTTTCACTAGGAGCAAAATCTTTCCTAGAGAAGCTGCCATTTTTTTTTTTTTTTTGAAAGAGATGCTTTAATCTCAGATTGATCTGAGACTAGAATTTTTACAGGCATTTAGCTAGCATGGATAAATTTTTTTTCACAAAGCATGTAACCTTTACTGAAACACTCCAGCAATCATTTTGCTATCACTTCATTTTTTTTTAGGTTTTCAAGTGTAGATTGCCATTAGGAATTGTTTACATATTGACTTATTTATACAACCTCTATTTATATTAGAAACGTGGCTTTCATTGGAAAGATGAAAGAGAATGGCTATGTTGATTTGGCCAGTGGATACAGATGTATCTTGTCAAAAAACCTTTCTCAGCATTATCAAGAACCCACAATGTGGTCACACTGTACATTTTGTCTCTTGGCAAACTCATATTTCTGAGCTTTTGGTTTCTGAAATGTACTCATTTTCAACTGTTCCGTGTACTGGCCTCCATGCTTACTTGAGAGACGAACTGTCTTCTCGTCCAAGCCACACAAGCCAGCCACACAGATTACATATAAGTGGGAATTTGCCTTAACACAGCTATTTTGGTGTTAAGGAAAACTCCAAGTTAAAGTCGCAGAACAATCAAAAGCTATCCTGTTCTGAAGCAGCTCTGGTAAAAGACATTTTCAATTCAAAATGCAAAGGTCATTGAGAGATTTGGTCATCAGGAAATAAGTTTTACTGTACCTGATCTTAGGGTCTTGGAGAGTGTACATATGGAATCTATTGTATATTTTTTAAATTCAGACCTTTCTTCCCCTTCCTCCTTCCCTCCTCTCCTCTACCTTTCCCTTCCCCTCTCCTCCCCTTTTCCCTCCTTCCCCACTTGATCCACCAAAGCCTGCTGAAGTCTAGCTAGTAAGGGAGGAGACAGGAACTCAAGGCACCTCAGAAGCACTGTGGTAGGGGCTGGGCAGCTCAGGGCCCAGCACTGGGTCGGCTTGGGGGTTTGGTGGGATGGCGGAGTCAGCCAGTGATACCAGTGAAGAAGCCAAAAATGGAGCATGTCCAGGCTGACCATGATCTCTTCCTCCAAGCCTTTTAGAAACCACCACAAATCTGTAGATTCTTTTGAACCTGAAATCCCATAGCAACAATATTTTTGCACAGAACTCTTACTTAGGTCTAATCAATATTCCAGAGCACACACGAAAAGGAAAACATTTAAAGTTGCTGACATGTTATCAAAAGTAGAGAAAATGAAAGGAGAGTAAGAATCTTACAGCCTGTCAGCTCACTTGCAGCTTATGTTTACTGGGTTCTTCCACAAAAACGATATGCCATTGTAAAACTCAAAAAACAAACAAAATTCTGTAATCCTGAGTGTCCCGCTTGTCAAAGTTTGCAACACAAAAAAAGAAAGGATGTGGCAAGTTCCCACAGGTAAAAAGTAGCTTCCTTTGAATCCTGATCTCAAACAAAACCTGGAAATTGTCCATCCCTTGAAGTTTCCAGTAATGAATTTGAGCCTACTAACAACCATACGGTAAAGTCTTACTCACTGCAGCTTACAGTGGTCCAGAAGAGAGTTTAATGGGATGATTAATGCAGAAACCAGTAAAAATGATCATGTCAGTGAAGAACTTACAGCCAGAAGAAAAGGAAACCATGAGGATGTGGAAAAAGACATTTGTTACACAAATGACAGTATTTGACAAACAGGCACTTTCAGCTTTTAGATAGGAAATGTGAAGTAGCCATGCAGGAAATGGAAGAATTTCCAAGAACCAAGAAAAGAACAACATGGAAGACAATTGTTGATGGGAAGAGACCACTTCCATTTCTCGGGACCTGCACTGTAGTTCGCTCTTTGTTGGGCAGGAGAAACGAATGATAAGTCTATAGCACCTATTGCCAAGCCTCTGACCATCAGCAAAACAAGTATGGTTCAGTTAAATGTACACAAACTATCACTGTTAAAGAAACATTAACTACAGATCTACGAACAAGAAAAGAAAAAGATACATTGAATGAAAACCGACAAAAATTAAGAATATTTTATTAGTTCTTTTATAACAACATACAAGACAACACACTGAAGCAAGAAATGACCTACATTGCCCTTGGTGCACCCCAAACTGCCACAGACTTTATGGTTCACTCAAGCATTTTAAACTCTGCCATAGTAGATTTATCTTCAATTGTGTTTAGCATCCAAAAGCTGCTAGGATAGATGTTTCTATCAATGAATGCTATGATGGCTCCTATGCAGGAAATTCTCAGGATATTTATCACCAACCTGGATTTGCTTTTAGTTGCAATGGACCAGTAAAGGTAAAACCCATCACGTATATTCTTGCGTGTAGGCCAAAGTCACCAAAAGCAAGCATGTCTGAATTTCTTGAATCTGAAGATGGAGAAGTGGAACAACGACAAACATATGGCAGTGGCCACAATTGTCTATATTTCCTCCATGACATCTGCTGACCTTTCTGTCCTCAAGAAATGGAAGTAGAGAATGAAGTTGAAAAAGATCCTCAATGGCTAAGAGAAAAATGATTACTCAAAGTGAAGAATTTTCTGATGTTAATGAAAAGGGGAAAGAAGTGATAAACTGTGGGATCTCCATGTTATGAGGCATGGGTTTATTGCTGAAAATCAAATGAATCATGCCTGTATACTGTTTGTAGAAAATTATAGACAGAAAATAATTAAGACGAATTTATGTCAAAATATCATGCTTCATCTAGTCAGCATGCATTACTTTCATCTTTTTAGCATCATGTCAATAGATAAAGCTGTTACCAAGCTCTGTGAAATGCAACAAAAATTAGAAAGAGGGCAATCAGCTTCCCCCGCAAGTGAAGAAATGACTGAGGAACAAAGTGGGACAGCAAATGAGTTTAGTGAAATTAACTGAAAAGAAAAAGCTTTGGAAACAGATGGTGCCTCAGGAGTGTCAAAACAGAGAAAAAAACAAAAGCTCTGAAAAGATCTAACACCACGTTACAGACACACATTGAAATTGCATTCTGGGGAATTCAGCCTCTAGGAAGAGTTGCGTTTTTATTTTTTTCTTTTTAAATCAGATTTCAAACAGGCAATGTTAGACAAAGTACATGATTTCAACAGGGATGCTTGAATCGGAATCTACTTCACTTCCTTATGCAGCATTACATATATATCAGTTTTACTGATGTCATTAAAACATTTTTTAGTTTGAGCCTGAAAAGCAATGTGTCAAAGGAAGTACCTTTAATTGCAACAATTGTCTTACAAATATATTGAATGAATCTAAAAATTATTTCCTATACTTAAATTATAATGCTTTTTGCATTTGTCACTGGCTGTTTTTCTACTTTGTAATTGTGAAACATTTTCTGGGGAGGAAAAATTGGAATGTGATTATCTGTTCTTTTTTTAGAAATTTAAGATTTTGTCAAATTGTTGCACTGCTACTTGCAATCAAACCTTGATCCTTGATTTTTTAAATCATTTATCAATTTGGAATGACAAATTACAATGCAAAATATACATTACATAAGTTAATTTTATAGTTTTAAAGTAGTACTTCTTCATCTTATGCCTGTTTGAGAAGATGATAAGTTTTTTCATTATCAGTGAAGTGTCACGCTGGTTTACAGGGATTATTGAGCATTTGTTTTCATGTGAATTTTAGTGACTTGCTCATTCAGTGAAACTTTAACATTTTCTCTTTTTGGTTTTTCTTTCAGTTAAGTAGTAACATGAAAAATTCAACTGTACACATATTTCCGTTAGGATTGGGGAAAAAACAAGCTTGAGATTTTTAAGATGCCACTTTGAAAAGGGAGGGGAAGTGGCCTACACTTAAAAAAAAGAGCCAGAAAATGTTATTCCTGGTTTTTTTTCATTGCAAAGATGTCTTTGTAATGTATTTCATGATTAGAATATCCACTATAGATGAGCTGACCTGAATTGTTTTGAGCAGTTTTTCCCGTGTATGTGTTTTGTGCACATATTTGCAGCTGGATTTTCTCCAACAAAAAGTGGTTTCACTCCTGGCACATTAATAAGCACCCCAGGTTTTTAATCCAACTCCAAATACTGTGGTTGAGTAACATCACCTCAATTTATTATACCTTAGAGATATTGCATTTTTATATTCTTTATTTATAAAGGATCAATGCTACTATAAATACAGGTATTTTAAATCTTTAAATTTTATTCTACCACCATGTGATGCAGTTCCCTATTTCATTTAGTGAAGGGATATACTTTCTAATGGTGTCTTCAGAAGTTTATAAAGGTAAATACTGATTTCATTAGTCTTAACATGTATTTAACTGTAAAGCTTTTTAACTAATAGTGTGGATGTGATTTATCATCCAGTATTAAGTTCTTGCTTTGATTTTGTGTTAGAGAAAAATAGGAAAGAGGGAAACTGCAGGTTTCATTACAGACCTCTTTATTTGTAAGCTCTACAAGTGACAGTTCCCACTAAACTCATTTTCCCTCTGAGTAGGGGATACCAAGCATTTCTCCTGGACTTTAATTTGTTAAAGCTGTGCATATATGTAAAAAAAAATAGATTATTTTAAGGGAGACATAGGGCTAGGATTATTGCTTATGTTATTTCTTAAGCAGTTATTTTTTAATGCTTAAAAGAAAGCTAGCACTGTTTGCACAAAAGTTGGTGATTCCCTCCCCCAAATAGTAATGAAATTACTTCTGTTGAGTAAATGTTTATATCATCTTTTAATAAAAGCTGAAACAATCTCTTTGTTTCTATTTATTTTAAAAATGGTTGTCTATATGTACCCCTGATATCAAATTTTGAAGAAATCATGTAAGATGGAAAGCATTTGAATGGTACAGTAGATGTAAAAAAAAAATTCAGTTTAAAAGAACATTTGTTTTTACATTAAATGTTTATTTAAAATCAAATGATTTTGTACATAAAGTTTAACAGTAAAAAACCAGTACCACAACAAATTAAAATGCAATTAATTGGACTATTGCATAGAAAGTGTTTATAGTATGAGTTTTCCCCATTAACGTTCTACTCTGAACATTTTCAAATGTCAATAAGTTCCAAAGAATAATTAAAGCAAGATCCTAGATGACATTTTTCTATGCTTTCATGCTTTTAATATAATAACTAAACATCTAAAATTGTGTTGCAGTCATGCCTTTCCTCTCTTTCTGCATTCTATACTCAATGTGGAGCAAGTCCTATACTGGTCAACATATATCTACCACTGTCTGTCTTGGATTATAGGGACAGCCCCTCCACAAGTTTTCTTTTGCTGTTATTGATCTCTTCAGTGGCTTCTCAAAATAGTATCAAAGCAAGGCTCTGTTTTTCACATATTTTTACCAATTTCCTTTACTTTTTATCTCATTCATCTTTCTGTGCATCCCAGGAGGACAAGGGATTTGTACATTTTGTTCATTTTACAATGTCTATCACATACTAGCTTCTTAACAAAAAAATCTGAATACAGTCATTAAAAATAGTGCTTCTATGAAAACTGTCAGATTAGCAATATCAGTAAGCCTAATTTCATTTTACTATGGTAATTACTTTACCAGAATCCTAGACAGAAAAAGGGAATGCATCACTCATTAGGCCTGAACTAATGCTAAATTTTATTGCCTGATAAGCATCCAAGTTCGTAATGCACATCAGCTTCCTACTGTAGCACTCACATTCATTGGTGTCAGAGTCTCAGTTCCTGGCTGTTGTCATCTGCTGCCTTTGCCCTAGAAGCTTATCTCCTGGTGTGGGAATTGCCCCTTTCCACAGACATATTCTGATCAGGTCAGGGTAGCACCTTCTTTTAGCCAGAGTCCTCTTTCAGCAACATAACCATCTATTGTCTCCCTCTGGATGTCTTAGAGACTGAGAGGAAAATTCCCAGAATTTTCTTTTAGCCAGTGAGAGCAGAAATTCCAACAGGGCCTAGAATTCTAGAAATGAAGTAGCACAGCAGGAATTTTCCTCTATAGTCCATCCCTCCTCCTTTTTGTTTTTGTTTTTTGAAACAAGTCTCACTATGTTGTTTAGGCTGACTTGAACTCACTATGTAGCCCAGGCTGGCCTCAGATTCATGACGATCATCTTGTTTCAGTCTCCTCAAGTGCTAGGACTACAGGTATGTACCACCACACCTGGACCATCCCTTCTTTTAACGGCTCTTTGACCTCTATGCAAGCTGTGTCTCGTTCTGAGTCTGTCTAGTGCAGGGTATGCTATAAAATGGACCTAATACATCTAGCATAGAACTATTCACTTTTGCTCAAACTCCGGCAATAGGTATTAGGGAATTAGAAATTCTCTTTTCAAGTAAGGATGCCGATACACAGTCCTCAAACATGGTGTCTTCAGTCAAATGGAAAAATTGGCAATATTTTGTCTCAAAATCTTATGCAAAATGCTTCAGTAATACCTTTGAACCTATAATAATGCCCAAAATGTTTAACCTGCCTCTTCAACATGATAGCAGTTATGAACATATGATGATTTGAACCTATGATATTCTGTAAAACTTTTAAAATAGTTTGCACTTCATGAATTTGAAGAGCATCTACTCATGTTATGTTGGAACTGCAATCAAGATTAGTGGGGACAAATTCTGAGAATACCTTGATATAATTCTTGGCTTATCACAGGCCTTCAGCTTCCTCTTCTGTAAAAAATGTGAATATAAATCTTACAGAATGTGGCAAATTTACACAAGACTACATTTATTATATAAAATTAAAAATTCATAAGAATTCATAGGATCCACAGCAACAAGGAGTTATTGGTACAGATGCAGCTAGAGCATGGCACTAAATACAATAAGATTAAAAATGATTTCTGAGACCCACAAAGTTCAGAGATATAAGGAAGCACGTAACATCAAAAGTAGCTACAATGAAAGAGTGGTTTAAATAGCTGTTGCTGCAAGTGAACACCTATATAAGCTGCTAAATATGCTTCAGCTGAACCTACAGGAATAACAGAAGGCAAGCTAACATCATCCCAACTGCATTCACATGAAGAATATATTAAATTCAAAAGAATACATTTCCAGATTTAAAGCTATAAGTCTACCCAAGATGAAAACACTTAGTGTCTATCGAGGGCCTTTAGATAGACCCTCTGAAGAGTATTTCTGACTGCCAATCAACAACGATGACCCCTTGCAGCCTGAAGGAGTCAGAGTAGTCATCACCCGTTACTTCCTCATGGTAGTTCTTTTGTCTGTTTTCCCCTACTTTGGACCCACCTCATCTTGTGGTTTTGCTGTATGAAAGTCCCTAGAAAAGACAGAGTCTTAGGTAACCCACTCTGGCCCCCTTCTGTCCCTCTCTTAGACTGAAACTTTCTTTCCCTCAATAAATATATTCTGCTCTTAAAAAATAAAAAGAATACATTTAAAGGATGTTTATTAACTTATGCAGCAAACTAACATTTGCTAGTACAGCAAACATTATTAAAATGACAGTCCTGGGAAACCTATCTAGATTATAGACTTTGGCAAGTCTCTCAGAATCAAAGATACTTGTGAACAAGAAAGGAAAGTGGAAAGTGGCTACTGATACAATCAGATAGATGGGAACCGAATGATTATACTCAAAGCCTGAATCTTCATGTCTAACAAGTTATCAATAAATCGTAAACTGAAGGACAATTACTTCTGTACACTTTCTCCAGACTATAAGTTATAGTTAGTGCACTCATCCCAGCTACCCAATCTCAAAATAAGAACAGCTATTCCCAAAGAGCGGGAATATAATTTCAAAGCATTTTTTTTTCAGTAGTAAAGAATAAAATAGGGAATTCTGGAAAGATCAGGGAGTAGTAAACAGCATCAGCCAAATCAACTTTTCCAAGATTCAGAATCCAGACACTGGAATATAACAATTTGGGGAAGAAAAGAAGGAGGGAGGTGGATCCCTGGAACCCAGGAAGGATCTGAAGGGAGAATTGGAGCCCAGAGGAAAATTGAGGAGACAAACCTCAATTCAGAAAAGGGAAGTGGAAAGCTTCACTTTCATCCTACTTCCTAGTTCACAGCAAGAGAGAGGAGGCTTGAATCTACAGAAACACAGCAAGGGTAGGTGACCCCCAAGGGCTATGGGGTGGGTGAGTCCAGAGGCATCCAGGGAGAAACCCACCAGTGGAATAGGGCAGTGGATGCTGTGAACTACAACAGCTGGTGAGTGACTGTAGTCCAAGCATTCTCCTGGAGAGGGTGCTGGGCCAGATGAAATTTTAGGGATGGGACAATCGAGGACTTGGACAACCATGGGTAGGTTTTGTCTCATGCCTCCCAGTGACAGGGTGATGTACTATCAAGGGAGACATTCAGGGTCAAAGAGCTGAGGTCAGGCCAGCAAGACACCCAAAGTGTTGTAGGTTGAACAACTCAGGTCCTGACTCCACAACTAGAGGCCAGGATCATCTGTGGAGTTGAAAGCATCACAACAGACACCCTACCCTATTCCTACTGCAGGCTTGCTGGAATCATCTTGAACAGATCAGGACTCTGTCTCCCTCTTTTGTCTACCACTGACAACAGAGACATGCCCTGCAGTAGACACTACCACAAAATCACAGACCCCAGAAGATAACCACAGGCTTAAAATCATAGAGAAACCTCCTTTTTCTTTTTTTCTTTTTGCTTGTTTTTCTTTTTTCTTGAACATTTGTCTTTGCTTTTTCATGAGTCTGAACACTGTTTTTAAGTGTTTTCTGTTTTATTTCTTGGTTTTGTTTTTTACTTTTTTCTTCTCTTCCTATCTTCTTCACCAATTTCACAAAGCTTGGGTAATCTTCCCTTGTCCTTCAGCCTTGCTTCTAATCTCTTTCTCTTCTTTATTTCTCTATTTTCCCTCTTATCCTTTTAAGTATTCTCTCATGAGAGTAAAATCACCTTATTGAGGAAATATTTACTAATATCTCTACAATTTTCTGATTCATTTTAGATTTGGCTATATAATTACAAATTTTGTACCTATGGTTAAAGATGGGAGACTAACAGCTATGACAGTTTGTTCTTTTCTAGGTTCCTTGATGCTATTGTTATTACTAAACATTCTACTTTAGCAAAGGTGACATAGTTGTTGTGATCAGTTGTTCTTCTTTCTATGCTAGTACTGAGATTGTCTGGGGGGTCATAAACAATACTATGATCCAGTACCAAAGAACTGGTTGTTAGTGAAAATGGGCAGCAACTTCTCAACCCTAAGAAACTGAAGAGGCAGAATTTTGGGACAGGATCAAAAACAAAAAGCAGCTACAACTAGAAGACATCTCTGAAAAGCAATCATTCCCCAAGGAGGTTTTGATACTAGCCATAAAGGTGCCTACCATAAACAATTTACAAACATCAATGCAAAAATCAAATTTTAAAAAGTAGAAAATGAGAAAACACAGAACCAAGATGCAATCCCAGACCCCCACCTCTCCCAAGGCAAATTCAGGAGAAATTGAGGTGAAAGAAATGAAAAGCCACCTAGCTGAACTTTCTAAAATGATGTGGTGAAAGTAACAAAAGAGATGAATACAGTCTATAGAAGAAAAACAAATCAGAAACAATTACAAAGATAACTAAAAATATGATTACCATAATGAAGGCTATAGTTAGTAAATCTAGAGTGGATAAAGATTATTTAAAAAGAGGAGTTTAGGAAAATGATTGAAACTGAATGCCCAACATATGAAAGAAATGGATTCTATGAAACAGATTCAAACAAATATACAGGAGGTTAAAAGTTCTATTGAAAGTACACCCAGCAGAATCAACCATTGTGAAGACAAAATATCAGATTTGGAAAACAGGTTTGAAGTTAGCAATCATCACATGACAGCCTTCTCAAAAATAGCAAGGGACCACAAAAAAATCAATCCAACAGCTGCTGGATGATCCAAAGAAGAATAACATAAGATTGACCAGAATCAATGAAAACTCAGAAGATAGTACAAAGAATATTCATAAAACATATTCACAGAAGTGATGGCAGAAAACTTCCCAAGCAGGGAAAAAAAGAGTTTGACATACAAATAAGCAAGGCATATAAAACTCAAATTAGCCATGATTTAAAAAAAAATCTACACCAAGGCATATAATAGTGAAGATTCCAGAAATTCAACACAAGAACAGAATATTAAAAGCTGTTAGAGAAAAGATACAAAAAGAAAGACAATAAGAATCACAGCACACTTCTCAATACAAACTCTTAACTCAAAAAGAGCTTGGAGGGAAATATTTCAAGCCCTAAAAGAAAATGACTTCCAACCCAAACTGATGTACACTGCAAAATTATCTTTCAAATCGGTGGAGAAATAACATACTTCCATAATGAAAAACACCTGAAGGAATACATAACACCAGACCAGCACTCCAAAGTGTTCTGAAGAATATTAGAAAAAGAAAATGAGCACAATGATTCCATAAATCCCAATAGAATGAATCTACACAGAGTTGTACCTCACAACAGAATACACATTCTTCTCAGCAGCACATGGGACTTTCTCCAAAACAGACCACACACAAGCTTATAAGACAAACGTAAGTAAATGCAAAATAATTGAAATAATCCCATGCATATTATCAGGCCATAGTGCCATGAAACTGGAAGTCAATGACAAAATAAAGGACAAAAACTGTATAAACACATAGAAATTACATAACACCTTCCTGAAAAGCCAATGCATCACAGATAAAATTAAAGAAGAAATTAGACACTTTCTACAGTTAAATGATAATGCCAGTACAACATATCATAACTTATAGAATGCAATGAAAGCAGTCCTACAAGGGAAATTTATAGTGGTGGATTCCCACATCAGAAAAACAGAGTGAACTCAGTTACAGAACTTAATGTCAAACCTCAAGCTTCTAGAAAAGGAACAAGTTAAAGCATACATGAAGGAGGGAATTAAAAAGATCACAGCAGAAATCAATGCAATTAAGACTAAGAAAACAATACAAAGAAACAATGATAGACCAGATAGTTTTCTGAAAGATTAAATAAAATTGACAAACCTTTAGCGCACGCATACTGGGATGGTTTGATATACACTTATCAATAAATGTAATACACCATATTAGAGCCAAGGACAAAAACCATAAGATCATCTCAATAGATGAATGTAGAAAAAGCATTTGAAAAAGTCCAACACCCATTCATAATAAAATCCCTGAAGAAAATTGGAAGAGATGGTCTTTATCTCAATCTGATAAAAGCCATTTGTGACAAACCAATGCTAGTATCATACTAAATGGTTAAAAACTGAAAGCTTTCACTCTAAAATCAGGAAAAAGACAAGGATGTCCACTGTCACTACTCTTATTCAACATAGTTCTGGAAAAATTACCCAGAACAATTGGACAAGAAATAAATTAAAGGAATAAGGATAAGAAATAAAGAATTTAAATTATCATTATTTAAGGATGACATGATACTCTTTATACAAGACCCCAAAAACTCCACTAAAAGACTTCTAGATTTAATAACCAAATTTGGTAGCATACCAGAATTCAATCTCCATACTCAAAACTCAATAGCATTCCTGTACACAAATAACAAACTCAGTGAGAAAGAAATTATAGAAACAACACCTTTCATAATAGCATTTAAAAATGAAATACCTAGGAATCTATCTAACAAAGGAAATAAAAGTACAAAGGAAAAATGCAAACAAAGCTTTATAAATAAGGAGGGGAGGCAAGGTTAAAGGGAGAGGAGGGAAAATGGGGGAAAAAAAAGAAGAAGCAAGACATATCACATACAAGTACAAATTCTCTATGATGAATGTGATCATTATGCATATACAAAATGTACCAATAAAATAAATAAAATGAATGAATATATGAATAAATAAAAGCTTTTGTATAGCAAAAGAAACCACCATCAGAGTGAAGAGACAACCACAAATGGGAAAACTTTTTACCAGCACTTCCTCAGACAAAGGACTAATATCTAGAATATATAAAGAACTCACAAAAAAAGACCCCTTACATTTAAAGACCCAATCCAAAAATTGGTGTCTGAAATGAATAGACACTTCTCAGATGAAGTACAAATGGCAAATAAATATATTAAAAATTGCTGAAAATCACTGGTCATTCAAGAAATGCAAATTAAAGCAACACTGAGATTCCATCTCAATCCAGAAAAATGGCTATTATCAAGAATTCAGTCAACAACCAATGCTGGCAAGGCTGTGGGGAAAAAGGGACTCTTGTCCACTATTTGTGGAGTGTAGACTGGTATAACCACTGTGGGAATCAGTGTAGTGATTCCTCAAAAAAAAAAAAAAAAAAAAAAAAAAAAAAAAAAAAAAAAAAAAAAGGAGAAAATACAAGAAAGGAGAAGGGGGCGGCCCTACCCACCTGCTTCTATTCCTCATGTCTTTGTCTCCAAGCACAACACGAGTTCTCCTAACTTAACCCCTTTTGGTTCCTACTGTTACTGTTGCATGAGACTTTTCCACGCCTCTGTCCATCATGTGTGCCTTAGCCAGGGACATACTGTGTTGCTGACATTCCCACAGGTCTTCTCTTTCTTTCTCTTTTCTAAACAACTGGGGAGACCTACAAATCTACTGCTATCCTCCAAATCCAGACACAAAGATCAGACCCAAACTCAGCAAAAACCTTCCTGCAATCTTGACCAGAGTACACATTTCTGGGATCTGACTTGGACCTACCACAGAACTGTAGGCACTGGAAGAATTTCACTACCTTCATTTTTCTCTAATTGGTTTACCTCTTGGTATTTGGCTGGATTTGTGTTTTGTTTTTGTCTTCATTCTGTTTGTTTTTGTTGTTTGTTTGTTTTCCCTTGCTTTTTTTGTTTTCTCTCTGCTCTGTTTTATCCTGTTTTGTTTTTCTTTCTGTAAAGGGTTTTTTTTTTTTTGGGGGGGGGGTTTTTTTTGTTTACTGGGGGGGGGGGTTTCAACTTTTCTTTATTTTCCTTTTTTTCCTTCCTTCTTATTCATGATTTAGATCTCTAACCTTTCTTTTTATTTTATTCTACTTATTTTCTTCTTCTCTTTAGTCAACTAAATTGACTGACTTTCTGATACTTTCATGTGAGTAAACATTGTCTCTTCTCTTTCTGGTTCACTTCAAAACTCCTAGCCCTTCTCCTATAATCCTTCCCTCCTGTGTCCTACAATTACCCCAAACCCCTATGATCATCCTGTGCCCTCCAACCTTGCTCCTACTATCTTCAGCTCCATTCATCTCTCCATCCTATGCCCTATCCTCTTGAATCCCCTCCCCAATAGGGTTAAAATCACTCTACTATGTGGAAAATCATGGCATACAAATTCCTGATATAAATTGGATTATATTATATTTTTGTAGACCTTTCTCCTACTCTTATAGGTATCATGCTCATAGTTACCACAGTTTGTCAGTAGCCAGGCTGTACTTGAGTCTATTGTTATTGCCAACTGAATTAATTTAACCAGGATGTCACACATGCTATAACCAGTTTTTCCTCCCTGTATGACAACATTTCAATTGTAAAGGGTCATAACCATCACCATAATTCAGCACCAAAGGAATTCTTTGGGCCCTAAGTCAAATAGATAGCAACTCTTCAGTCTTAATATATTGGGAAGGTAGGCTCTTGGGATAGACATAAAGGCCAACAACCATATACATCTAGAAGACATCCAGAAGAACAGTCCTGTCTTCCAGATCTGACATTCTATCCTTGCCTTCATTCAGTGGAGTTTTTAATTTCTTGCATTTTATCCCCAGCAATGGAAAAAGAAATCACACAGGCACAGATACACACACACACACACACACACACACTTTAGAAAATCAAATTCTAATCCTACAAATTGTTGTTGACAAGGAAAGTAGGTAAAAACCTACCTTTATAAGAAGTCTTGACCTATTTTACATTTTGTAATATTAACATTTCTTTTCAGATAAAAATATTACCTAGTATATGTAAAGTGGTTAAGAGACCTTAATATTATAAATATATACATATGTATACATATAAATTCACATCGAATTTTTATTTCAAGCTTTTAAAAAATTCCAAAGTGGTCTATGAAAAAATATTCAACATCCTACAAACACATTATCTTTCTTCTAAATAATTATTTGGGCTAAATTTTCACTTCCTAAAAAAATCAAGTAATAAAATGCATCTTGTTTCATTCCATCTTCAGAGTGATAATTTATTATGAATTCCCTAATAGAAATGTAATTCACTTAAGCACCATTAACTGAACGTCTTTGATTCCACTTTCTTGCATAAACAGTGGGTAGTGTGATGAACAAAACATTTAAGTTTTTTTTGACTAGAGTAAGTTTCCTAGTTCACAAGTATAGCAGTCTTAAACATGAAATACCAATCGAATGACTATTTAGCTCTATAGTTAGTGCTCTTTTAATTGAAACTCTAATTTTATGCTGAGGAAACTAAAGCCTAGAGAAATGAAATGAATTTTTTTTAAAGATCTCAGTTAACTATGGCAGTTTAGAGAATAAAATCTTATTACCTTGTAGTTTGATTTGCAAGCACTGGCTTTCTATGAAAGGCAAAGCTAAAGATTGTGTGATAGGGACACATTTATTAAAAAAAAAAAATCTGAACCAAAATCTGTCTGTTCTCCAGGAAATCTTATGCATGACAGGGTTCCTCTTACTGCTTCTAAGTGAAGGAAGGTGGCCCTAATCTGTCCAGTCTTCTAGGCCAGAACAGAATTGTCTGGGTATAGCGGAGCTTGTCTTGTGCTTTCAGCCAATAGGCAGGGCTCCAGCTCTGCAGGGGAAGAGACGGTCAAGGAAGAAAGAACCATCACCGTCGCCGCCCTGCTGTCTGACTCTAAGACAAATATCCCAAAACACAAGCGTTTCAAAAGACAGTGCGAGCTCAACCCTGCACACATAGTCCGTTCCTCTATGTCTTATGATCGTCCTTCGTGTTACCATCTTGGCATGACTTTCTGAGTCATGTGTTCATCCTTCCTTTGGCTCAGCCCAACAGGCAAAACTTTTGACCTCACCTCCGGCAACACAGCGGACATCTGTCTGCGCATGAAGCAAAGACCGTTGGAGAAAAACCCAGGTTTCCAAGCTTCATTTGGTGCAATCCAACGTTACACCTTTATTTCTAGGCAACTCACCACGGTCTTCTTCCTCTCACAGGCCCACCATCTGCCCTGCCCGCCAACCTTCTCCAAGGCATTATCACTGGGAACCAGCCTCTCCGGGAGCCCTGATCTGCAGCCTCGGACTCCCGGCCTCCACGCGGTCCTCTTGCCGAGCGCTCTGCGAGTCACCACCCCGGGCTCGGTCTGCCGCATCCCGGCTGCAGCTGCAGCTGCAGGGGCCGCGGATGTCCTCACCTCATCCAGGGTGCGGCCACTGGGGCTGCCTCTCCCTCCTCCGCCGCCACCGCCCAGCTCCCGGGGGGCTCCTGGCGTCCTCTTTCCAGGCCAGGGAGCTGCCGCGGGGACCGTGGGGCTCGCGCCGCGTCCTCGAACCAGTGAGGCGCCTGGGGAGGACGCGCGGGGCGAGGCAGCGGCACCCGCAGTCTGCTCGCTTCACAGATTCTCGGGCCGGGCCCCCCTCTCCTTGTTACCGGCCCTGCTTCCTTTCCCTCTTTCCCGACTGCCCAGGCGCATCCCGGCGCATGGATGAGCGCTCATTCAGTTGCCAGTGAGTGAGGCAGAAATGTGGTCAGACCCGGCCTCCTCCTTCTCTGAGGCTGCCTCTGCCAATTGCTCCTCCCAGATTGCTTTCGTCCCTCTCCCACAAAGACTCCCGAAGGACGCCCTCCGTCCTCTGTCATCCTCCCCCTCAATCCACTACCTCACCCTGGAGAGCTTTGTATTTCTAGACCCCACTGCTCCCTTTCTTAATGTCCACTAATGTCGAATAAATTTCTTTATTTCCACACCCTTTCTCCCTCCCCCAAATCAGTCTTCCTTTCATATTTCATCCAGTTTTTCCTATTATTCTCTCCATACACTCACTAATCTAGGTTGACTGTATTCCTCTTTCCCCTTTCCCTCTTTCTTCTAATCTCTTTCTTTCAACTTTCCCTTTGGTTACTGTGAAAACTTTCTCCTGAACAACTTCAATGTTCAAAGAAAGTCGTAGTTAGACTTCCTGCTTGCCATTTTTCATGAAGAACTCCTAGTCATGTATATACAGTAGAGCTTGGTATTCACCAACTAATTGTTTTCATCTTTTAAAAAATTCATAGTTTGCATAAGTCCCCATTAAATGTTCATTCTGAAAGTCCATTTTTATGTCCACATATGTCCATGAAGAACAGACTACTGAGTCTCCAGCAAACCCTGAAGTTCCTGCCACACTGTTCTTTACATTACCAGGCCTGTAGGGGAGCAACGTTTATCTCTGTAGTTGTGTATTCTGGACCTCAAGGTCCAGAGACCACAGTCATTATTGTCGGGGGACTCTATGTCAACAAACCTAAACTCACCCTCACTCAGTCTTCCTCTCAGATCTGCTGCTCAGACTGTTTCATTCCAGCAACGTCATCCACTGAATGCCCAAGCCCCAAACCTGGATATTGCAGAGGTACATCTCTTACTCATCCATCACATGTAGTCTCTAATTCTGCTCTTCATTCTATTTATTTATTTATTTATTTATTTTTGGTTTTTTTTCAGTACTGGGAATCCAACTCACGACATCACACTTGCCAGGCAGGCACTGTGCCACTGAGCTAAATCCCCAGTTCCTCTTCACTCTATTTTTAAGAGGCCCTGCCCATTATGACTCTAGCTGCCTCCAGAAAATAAAATTACTGAGTCCCTCATCATTCTTTGCTTTAAATCTTTTAGTTTAATCCGTGTCTTTCTCCCTATCCTTTTCCAATCTATCTTATCTGGCCTACTTATATTACTACCTCAACCAAGAAATTCTTAACTATCTTCTCATCTTTATACTCTCTGCTCCTCCTTCTCAGCTAGCTCAATCTCTGGTCCATAAACATATTGTCCCCTAAAATAAAGTCTTTCCTTCCCTAACTAGCCTCTCAGTTCCTTTCATTCCCAATTTGCCCCAATACATTGATGTCTGCACTTCCTCCCTCCCATTTAATTCTTTATATTCTTTCTGCAATTAGATTTCTAATTTTATGTATGTATGTATGTATGTATATATGTATGTCTTTTTGAGACATTGTCTCACTATGCAATTCAGGCTAGCCTTGAGCTTACTTTGTAGCCCACACTGGTCTCTAACTGGCAATGTTCCTCCTGCCTCAGCCTCCCAAATGCTGGGATTACAGGCATGAGCCACCACACCTGGCCTAACTTTATTGTTTTAACAAGGTATTTTATCTCCCAAAAAGCCTGGTGAATTCCATGCCAGGCAAAGGTAGGCAGCACTAGAACAGTTACCCCAAATAGTTTTGCTCTTTTCTTTCCTCAAGAAACTTAATTCTAAAACCAAAAAGAAACTGTGGCATTAAGGTCACCATATTGAACAACTCCAAGAGGTACCATTCTGCTTAACCCGTATACATGACATTGTCTAGAGCTGGCACAACTATACACAATGGCCCTAAGTGGTAGATTAAGCTCTTAAACTCATGGCTTATCCACATATAGGCTGAGGAATAATCTCCAGTGCATGAATCTAGATTTATAAATTACCTAAATTTTGATCATGGTCTTAGACTCAGAGACTCAGATTTTGGCTTTGTCCACAGTCAGGTGGTAGTTTTTATCTTAATATACAAACTAAAAGCAATGAACTTCATAATTTAAAGAAAATATGTCATCTTTTGTACTTGAGACGGGTAAACATTTCAATGAAATTTGTAGCATGTATCAAATAATCCTCTCACTTTGGAGGAAGGGAGTGGAATAAAATATATAATTTAATGAATATTTTATATATATAAGGTTTATATAAATTCTTATGTTGGGCTTACATCTAAGGTTTTTGTTTTGGGTTTGGTTTTGGTTTTAGTTTTTTTGAGACAAGCTCTCACTGTCTAGTTCAGGATAGCCTTGAATTCACTATTTAGCCCAGGTTGGCCTCAAACTCATGGCAATCCTATTGCCTCAGCCTTCTGTGTGCTGGGATTATAGGCATGTGCCACCACACCTGGCTCCAGGGCTCGTATTGAGACCTGCAAAAGACCTACAATCTTGGAATAAGGGTATTAAAATGTTGAAATAGAATAAACCTAAAAAATTTAAGACCAAGCCTTTACAGGATCAAAATGATCTGCTAGTATTCTTTCTACCTTCCAGAAGGAAACTATTGAGATCTGGTACAATTTTTCATACACAATATCCAAATTCAAATTATGGTCCATGCTAAAGGTCAACTCCAAATGACTAAACATGAAAAGAAAAATGCTAATGAAATCAGAATTAGATACTAGAATTGACAAGAGACTTTAAATAATTAGGCTAAGTAACTTTAAGAAAATGGAGGAATTGCAGTGTATAGACACAATCTATATATGTAATAATTCACCAAGGTGATTACAAGTATTATTATTGAAAATAAATATCACTAATAAAAATTTTTGAAAGAAATGGAGGGAAAATGGACAGAGGTGAAACATGAATAATTTGCTTCAGTATAGACCTGAGAACCTTAAAAAAAAGTCTAAAACTAAAAATTACAATAACTTGAAATGAGACCCCATTGGGCAATAGTCTCTGCAGTTGGAGTGCAACACATGTCCAGACTAGTGAGCTGGAAGGCAGGTCAATAGAAAGTTTCCAAACTCAAGGAAAGAGAAGAAAGGACTGTCACAGGCCTGTGCAACACAGCCTGAAGGCCCAATATACACATAATTTGAGTCCCTGAGGAAAGAGAATGTGTAGAAGCAGTATTTGAGGAGGTAAAGACCAAGAATTGTCTTTTAAAAAGTGAATATCTCAGATTCCAGAATTCCAGCAAATTCCAAGTAGAAAAAAAGACCAATTTCTCTCAGAAATACTAGTATGGTTTCAGTTCAGAAATTTGCTGAAGACAAATTTTCATTAAAACAAAAAAAGATATTTTAACCATAAAAGAGGTTTCATAGGACCAATAGGTTTCCCGGCGCTGAAGAGTGGTGTGTGTTGCTGCGGTGAGAGCTGGAAATGCTCAGGGAAATTACATCACTAAAAAGAGCTTTCAGGTAAACCAGCCCTTGGGTGTCAGAAACAAAAAGGGCTCCGATGGGAAGTGGAGGTGAATACACTTGATAATGATGACAGGAAATTGAAACCAGGAAGCTCTTTAAATCCTAATTCTTAAGGCTTTGGGCCCTAACCTCAAATGTCAAAAACCTGAAAGACCAAAATTCTAGGAAAAATAATTTTTAAAATTATTTACAAGACATTTATTTATGCGGTATGGTTACAGTTCAGTAGTAGAGTACATGCTTAGCATATACAAGACACCAAACACTTTTTTAAAAACCCACATTTATTTACATTTTTAAAGGGGAATTTATTTGAGAAACATATAAAAACAGAATACTTCATGGGCCACTTTACTCAGTAAAATAGGCATTAACAACATAACTAGTCAGATATTCTAAGGCCATCATACCTTCATGACAATTATGAGCAGATGAATCATATTCATAAGTACATCAAAAAGTGAAAGGTATAAATGCATATCACTATGGTTGGTAATTGTGTGAATCTCAATTTGTAACTGAAATTATCTGAAATACTGTAATGGACAACCTAAATCCCCCTTTCTTTTTTCTTTTGTCCCTGAGGATGAAATCCAGCGGGGCTCTACCACTGAGCTACACACTCAAACCTTTTCATTATTATTATTTTTTTTAATTTTGAGATAGGATCTCACTGAATTGTCTAGGCTAGCCTCAAAGTTTCTATCTTCCTGTCTTAGCCCCCAGAGTAGCTAGGATTACTGTATGTACCACCATGCCCTAAACCTTTTTTTTTTTTTAAATATACAGCATCTTACTAAATTGCCCAGGCTAGGCTCAAACTTTTCAATGTTCTGCCTCAGCAACCCAGAGTTCTGGGATTACAGGCATGCACCACCACGCTTAGCTACATTTTCAAGGAGAATCAATTGAAAAACCTTGATGGGTTGAGTGTGGTCACACAAAACTGCTATTCCAGCTACTCAGAAACCTGAAGTAGGAGGATCAAGACCAGTTCAAGATCAAGTTCAAGACCAGCCTGGGCAGTTTAGCAGGAATTTGTCTCAAAATAAAATATTTCAAGGTTTAGGAAGGTACCTCAGTGTGAGGCCTGGGTTTAAGCCCCACTGATGTAAACAAAACAAAACGCAAAACATACACTTTTGTGAGTCACCGCTGCATGTGCAGTCCCCAAGATCCCCATAAATTGTACCTTTTACAGTTGCAGATGTACGAAAAGGATACCTCTTTGCTTGTCAAGGAAGTGTCAATATTTTCCATACATGTACCATGCTTTACACAAAATCAACATTGTGATAATGCACTTTCCCAGTGTCAAACTTTCAAAATCGTAAAATAAAATTAGAAATCTCTTAATCTTTATATAATTTATACCTCCAGTATTGGAAATGATATGAAAATGAAATACATAGGAAGTGAATTATAAAAAATAATACTGACAATTTAGAATAATGGGAAATCTTTTCTTTAAAAAAAGGAAAAAAGAGAAAAACTAAAGAGAAAGTTGAACATATGGAAATGTGTAAAACTGTATGGAGAGAGTCCATAAAAGTTAGAAGACTTTCATATCATTGCATATATATCTGAATGAATTGCAACTTTTTTTCTTTTAGCGTATAGGTCTCCTATTCACATTCATTTTTTAGATTTCATGGGTCATTTTTAAATTCTTCTATGATTTGATATATATCAACATGACTATTCCCTATCAAATTTTCCTGTCTTCAGGCTTCTTGGTTATTTTGGGTACATGAAAATTCATTCCAACTGTACCCATATACAGACCACAAATTTCCTAGCAAAAATTAAACAGCAACATCATTGCATTAAGTGTCCTCTTATTCCAAGAAACACATCATTACTTTCACATTGGTCAGTGAGTTCCCTGAAGAACAGGCAAATGTGACTTGATTTCATTAAAAGTTCCTGGAATTTCACTGACTGGAAATAATGCTAATGCAGACAACAAAGCATTTTGTCATATTGCATGGCCAGTCCCTTCCTCAGAGTTCAGCTTTTTACTGCTTATGTGTAACGCCACCACCATAAGAGGCTTCTTTTCTAGACTTTTTGCTTACAGGATTTCCACATTTAGCATTTTAATCTTCAGGAATTTTATTATGATGATTTTTAATTATGAATTTTGGACCTTTCAGGACGTCAATATTTGGTATTATGGTATTTAGGTGTTATGATCAGTACTGGTAATAATGTTTCCTCTTTTACTCATGATTTAATGCATATGTTTTAAAGAAAAAAGTCCCACCAACATCCTGCCATCTCAAGCCAAAATCTCCAGAAAATTCCAGTTGAGAAAAATTTCAACTGAGGGGCCGGGGATATAGCTCAGTGGTATAAGTGCCTGTTTGGCAAGTGCAAGGTCCTGAGTTTGATTCCTGGTACCATAACAAAAAAAAAAAAAAAAAAAAGAGAAAAATTTCAACTGTTACACAAACATACAAACAAAAACCAAAATATCCCATGATGTAATTTGACCTTCCCCTTTACTCTTCAAAAAATGGTTTAAAATTTATACAACTTTTATAAGAAATGATATCCCTGAGCACCATCTAGCATTATGTCTATTTCAGAGCCTTGAAGTGTTTTAGAGGTTCAGTTAGAACAGCTGTCAGTATTTTCAGTATTGAATCCCTGCCAGTATTTTTTCGACAGGGATTCACAGAGTGTATTGAACAAAATCAAGCAGCAATAGAAGATTTACCAAGAACTCAAGATACAATTTCAGTACTTTTAGACAAGGCCTTAGAATTTATGTGCGATAGTTAAGATAGATTGTCAACTTGATTGGCTTGTGAACTACGTAGGTAATTAGTGTGTCTGGGTGGGTCATGGGCCCTGAACTTGGGTACTCTGTTTGGTTCCTGGTCCCTTCTTCTCCATCACTGTTCCTCTATTCTGCATCCCTACCACCATGAAATGAACAGTTTTGCTCCACCATTCCCTTCTGCCATGATGGTCTTGAATGGGAGCCAGTTAATCATGAACTGAAACCTCTGAAACCATGAGCAAAACCAAGCCCTTGCTGTTGCTTTTTAGCTTTTTTTTTTTTTTTTTTTAAGTAAGTCTGTCTCATTATGGGGTGAAATGGTCTTGAAATCTTTGGGTCATCACAGCTCTCAATTCATGTTCTCCACCTTGTTTGATTAGTAATAAAACTATCATACTTTCACTGACTGCTGTATTTCTCAATTCCATCTCAATTTAACAGAGGAAGGAAGGTTTGTTGTCTTGAGCCCATAAAATTCCAATTCAGGATGTCATTTTAATATCCTCAAGAAGCAAAAAGCTGCATAAATAGATTTATTAAAAAAAAAAAAAGAGTTGCTTCTAGAACTTTGGGATTTTGGTTATCATCTACCTTAGGGCTCCTGAAAGAAATAGCACATAGAACTTTGGGTCTGTGAGACTTGTAGAACCAGAGCGTCAGGCGCCCTAACAAAGAAGAGAAAACAAAGTCCCATGTCAAGTACTGTTTGAAGGACGAACTGGAGAGCAGAGGGTAGGATCATGTAGGATAAGAAAGCGATTTAGAAAAATGTGTTTTGGAAGCTAGAAGCCAGAGAACTCACCACAAGAAAGCGCTAGCAGTGAGTTAGGTCAAGTCCCCCTTTCTGACATTTAATGTCCCACAGAATTTAGTTCTCTGACTTAGAATGTGCCCCTCTAATTCTTGTTTTCTACTTCAAAGACTGGAGGGACTGTGTGAACAACAACTAAGGGCTGCGATCGAAATCAAGAATAAATACCACAGGGGCTGGGGATATAGCTCAGTGGCATAAACTTCTGCCTGGCAAGCTCAAGGTCCTGAGTTCGATCCCCAGTACCGAAAAAAAAAAAAAAAAAAAAAAAAAGAATAAATACTACGTACTCCTTCCTTCTTGGGGCTCTCATACTAAGGAGGTTTAGTCAGGGATGACAATATAAAATACCCTGTATTTAACTACTAGCACAGAGGACACCCGGGGGCGGGGGGGGGGCGGCGAGGGACTGTTTTTAAACTGCCCGTCACATTTTTGGAGGCGTGGCCAATGGAGTATAGCCTGGGACGGAAGGCTGGACCGTTCTGGATTCCTTGGTAACCAATGGCTGAGCCAGAAGGCGGAACTTTGGAAAATGACTGACGTGGAACATAGAGTAGGCAGGGCCTTGAGCATAGGACTACTGCTAGGATAAGGAAGTGGAGGCTAAAGGAGGTGTTGCTCTGGGTAGGGACTATTAACCAATGTGTAAGAAAGTGTTTCCATTTTTTTGTTTTTTAATTGTTGATTTATTTATTGAATCAAAATTATACTATGTATAAAACAGCAATCTATACTGAAGGATGTAATGCATCATAATATATACAGCTATCTTTAAAAAGTCAAGATGCAAGTCACAATGATTATGAGTATAAAATTTATATTAAGACATTCTACAAAGGTGATTTATTTGGCTATTTGCTTTCGAAGTCGTCGTTGAACAATCTGGTAATCACTTTTCTTCACTTTCTGGTCCACTAAAATCACTTGACCAGATATAGCAATAGGAGATGAAACTTCATTTGTATATAATTTCCGTTTTGCTCTTTTTGGTTGAAATACAGTTTCCTTGCTTGATTCTAAATATACATGCTTTAAAGAGCTTATTGTTTCATCACCTTTTTTGCTTTTGATTGAAGAATTACTAGAGAATGTTGTAAAATGTTTCCAAATTTCTGTAACGTCCCTTCTTTTTTCTTAGTGGTCAAGTTTACACAAATTATGGCTCCCTAACTCCATAAAGAGTATGTTTTCTTAGATGATGAACGCGGCGTAGAAACCTTTTGTTCCTTTTTGACAGAAGAATATCTAGTCTCTGAAATAAGGAACTTAGAATTGTCTCTGGGTGTGGCATTCTTCCTATTTTCACATTTCATCAAGTCTTCCTCCATTTCACTATTCTTCATCTTCTGGACCTTTGAAATCTTAACTGTTACTGGTGCACACAACCAGGGTGCCTCACTACCACTTTGGCTGTAAAGGTGTAAACTGAATCTCTAATTCAGGTTTTGGAAATCGAGTACTTCATTTTCTGTTGACACTTCACAAGAATCAAGAACCACTGATCTACTACATTCCTACAAATTTCAAAACTGAATATGATATTCTTTAACAGGCTTACTTTCCAATTTCAAACCTTCAACCCTGGCAGGATCTGTTGAACTAGTATCTCTGGGCTTGATGACCATGCTTTGCTTTTCATTTCAGAAGCCTCTGATATGCTTTTTTTTTTTTTTTTTTTTTTTTTTTGTTGAACTTCATCATCTTTCTGTATGATACTGAAGATCAAGGCTTTCAGCAGCAACCAACTGATCTTGTTCTTCTCTTTACTTCTGAAAGTCACTATTTTTCTCTGCTGGCTATGCTGTCAGTATTTCCATTTCGTTTTGTTGCTTTAAACAACCATCTCTATTTTCAACATACTTTTTCATCTCTTTGTTTTGTAGATTTTCAGCTTCTTTTGCTTGATGATAAGCATCATTTTTTTCTTTTATTTCTATCAATTTTATATTTCTGTTCACATTCCTGCAGTTTGTCCTGAAGCTTACTGAGCTTTTTATGAAGTATGTCTGTCCTCAAAATTTTTATTTGACTTACAATTATTTTGTTTTCCAGATTTTTGCATTTTTCCTCCCATTTTTCCAGTTCAGTGGTCAACCACTCTTCTTCCTCCTATTTAGCCTAAACACTTGATCTTGTTCTACTTTAGTTTATTCTTGTTCCTCCAGTGTCATTCACATCTTTAATAATTTTCTCTTTAACATTTAGATCTTTGCACACTCTCATATTGCTGTATATCTTCTTACACTTTCTGATTACTTAACTGCTCCTTGAGCTGCTGAATGGTTTGCTGTTTTATGTCTATTTCCTGAGAGAACAAGTTTTCTTTTTCTCCAGCTCATTTTAGTCCTCAGTAATTTCTCCTCATGAGTTACAGATATCTTTTTCTGCACTTGCTCAGTCTGCTTTTTGGCATCAGTCAGTTTCTTCTTCAGCTCAGTACAATTTTCTTTCTCTGAAGATATGCTATCAGACTTTGGGAAAGAGCAGAACTTGCAGAGAGTTCTTTCAGTTTTCAGTTTCTTGTCTATTGTCATCTTTTTCTTCTTCCTTTAATTGAAAGGAATGCTTCAGATCCTGAAATTATTTGATTACTGTGTGATTTCTTCTTTCAATTTAAGTTCCTTTTCACTCAAATCTTCGGTGTTTTTGATAGAATCTTTAAGATTTGTTTGAAATTCTTTCAGATTTTCTTCTTGCTTTAAGATGACAAATTTTTTTAACTAAAATGTCTTGCTCTTTAATTTTTCAATTTGTTGTTGTAGTTCCTGGATTTGATGACTTGTTTTTTTTTGGAGGAGGCCTTCACAATTTCCTTACATTCTTCGCAAATGGCTTCAATACTAGAGTGTAAAGAACTTTCCCTACTGAGCTCTTGAATATGATATTCTTTAACAGGCTTACTTTCCAAAAAATTATTACTTGTAAGGTGTAATTGTGTGTCTGGCAAATTCTCTTCCAGAAGACCATTTGATCAAGTCCTGAGCTTGAGTAAATCAATGTTTGAGATCTGAGAAACTGAATCAAGTGAATGCAATTCATCTATTTTTGTCTTCATTAATTTTATTTGTCAAATATTGCTTGTGATGTTTCTTATAGCAACTTCTATCTTCTCTGACAATTACATGATCTTTTCTTCCTGTTCTTGATTTATATTTTTCTGCACAGTTAGTTCAGCATAATTTGCCTGAATTTGTTAGACTGCTATACTTAAAGTTAAACTCTTTTTCAGAAGAAAAGTTGTTGCTGAAAACAATCTGTTCATCTAATTCTCTTTCTCCTTTTCACTTTTAAGTTCATTCTCAACAATGAATACAAGTGTTTTCAGCTCTTTATTCTTTTCTTGTATGACTCTAATATTGTCCTCATCTTCTGAAATGGTCTGTTGCCTTTCTTCACGTTTCTTTTGGTTTTTGGTGATAAATGAATTAACAAGTACAAGTCTCTTTAAGGCTCAATTTAGTGTAGTTAAAAACAAAGGACATGTTGCCATTTTAAAAACAATTAGTGAGCTATACTTGTGCATGTGGTAGGGTATCACTCTTGATACAGTAGCTATTTTCTCAACCAAGAGCACCATCTCCTGAGAAATGCTTTTTTTATTTATATCATCCATTTGTATAATCATGTAACTCAAACAGGAGTTACCATATACAGTACTTCAGACCTCTTCCATGCACCAGTGTTTGTGGGTGGATATGAGACACAGGTTGTTAGGACTGTTATTTATTCATATTTATTAATAGTTCAGTGCCTAACATAATTAGGCATGTGAGAATTGTTTTAGAATCAACAGATACAAGCCTGTATTGCTTCCTTTGATGCTACTTATAAAAATCTCTACAACCATCTGACTCTGCTGTAACAGTCTTATCTTGTTTTAGCAGTTTCGTGTAAGTCGATTTTGAAATGTATATTACTCAGTTTCTTTGATAAGTTTCAAAATTTGCTGATAACTATAACTACAATTTGCTTTTCTGTATCTCTGCTGCCACATGTATGACTCAAAGGTTCTTGAATTTTATTCATTCACAAGGCTTTTGTCAGGCAGACAACAGTATATACATAAGTTTATTAATTGTAATACTCTGAACAAATGTTTGTTGATACTTTTTCATTCAGTGGAAAATAGCTGAGGACCTCTCATGTACTAATCCCTGTGTTCACCATTACTATACAGTCCTGCATTGCTCAAAGGATCAAAGGGTAGGAGCTCAAAGGCAAAATCTGGATGCAAATGAGATGATTTTGATCAACTGACTCAAGATTCCAGAGTTCCTAAAGTCTGAGTATTGGGCCAGACAGAAGCCATTCTAGCTTTCTCTTCATGGCTACTGAGTAGCTTAAGAAGACCACAGTCCTCTTCCTGAAATAACTTCAGTGTGTTTGAGGAGTACTATAACCCAGTATGCTTAAAAGGGAAGATTTTTAAACAAAAAATTATTTGCATTTGAATATGAATGTTTTTGTTACAAGAAATGTTGATGCAGGATAACTCTGCATTCATGTATTAGTTAAAAATATTTTGGTTTTAAATAACAGAAACTAACTCAAAGAAGCCTAAGGAAAAAAAAAGAACCATATTACAGAGAATGATGTTTATCAGAACCCAAGAATAGAAATGTATATGGGCTTTGGGAAGAGCCTGAACTTAAAGTCAGGAACTGAATAGAAGCTGAATCTTTTGCTCCAAATCTGCTTCTCCAAACACACCTACTGCATTCTTCTCTCTCCGTGTCTCTGACCCAAATGGCGCTCTCCTTAAACTACTCCCCATAATGGAATCATCCTGGTGGAGGCTGGGTGGCCATGATTGAGGTTGTAGTAGAAGGAAGGCATAGCTCTGAGTGGGAGGAAGGGAAATGAGAAAAAGCTGTATCCATAGGCTACTTAAATATATTCTGAGTCTACCAATTTACTCTCCCATGCACAAAAATTGCTTTCCATTACCCTTTCTTACTGTCTTTGTTAATAGCACCATTAGTTTTTCTGTCTTACCTATTTTAATTCTTCATCTTTCATATAGAGTCAATCACAAGGTCATATTGATAGTAAAAGCATTGTTTTCTAACTTATAGGTAAAAGTTTATAATTACATTAGGATTTGGAGTTGAACTTGAACTAAAAACTTGCTTTCATGACCCCTAGCTACATGACCTTGGAAAAATAATTCTCAGAAATATTTTGCCCAACTACAGTGTGAAGACCTTATATTAATCTTACTGGATTGTTTGCTTAAATTAATACCTATATGGAAAGCATTTAGCACCTTTTATATTAAATCAAGCACTAACTGTAAGCACCTTAGTAAAGAGTGGTTTTTGTTAATGTAAGTAATGATAAGTACATTTACAGAACTTCATTTTTTTAGCTTATGAAACCCTTAACCCAACATTTTCTTATCTAATATTCACAAAACCCCAAGAGACCAATAATACCCCGTATTAGAGATGCAGATAACAAAGAACAGAGAGATGAGAACACTTCCTTACATGTAACTGTATAGACGTTACTCCAGTAGAGAACGAATGTCCAGTCTGAAGTTGTAGCAAGACTACTCGGCTGCACATCATATTCATGTAGCTAGGATCCAGATTTTGGTAGGATGACTGACCTGAGTTATCTCTGAGGTCTTGTGATTGTTCATTTATTCACACATACAATAAATATTTACTTATCCCTTACTTGAAATTGAGTCTTGTATACAGCACAAACAACCAAGCAAAATCTCAAAATGTACCTAAATATATACAAATATAGAAAATATTGTGTATATATCATAGATTTTCTATAAGACAGAAAAATAAATACGAAAATAGCCTAATTTTCAGTTCTTCACATCGATTTAAGAACCCACTGACCCCTATCCTCCTTTCCAGACTTCTCCCCAAATTTAAAAGTATCAAGGAACTAGAAAATTGTTTGCGTGTCAGTGCCTCAACTCGTCAAAGAGCAAGGCTTGCTGGAAGCATGAAATCCAGAAAAGTGGGCGGGACTTTGGGAGGGAGGAAGGAGACAGCACGGAACTAATGTTTCAGTGGTTGAGGTTCTCCGTGGGAAGTCAATTCTGAGGACCGGTAGTGGAAAGCTCTTAGGCTGTTTCCGGCCACCTCAGCGGGAAGTGAAGACGCAAGCGCCAGTATCTTGGGAAAGTGAGGTAGAGGTTTTACTGTCCTCTCACCAGGAGAAGTGAGAACGACGCCACCGGCAGTGCGGGGTGGTGGTGGGTCCCTGTAGCCAGTGAAGATGGTGTTGCTAACGATGATCGCCCGAGTGGCGGACGGGCTCCCGCTGGCCGCGTCAATGCAGGAGGACGAACAGGTAAGCTACTCCTAGACCTCCACTGCCCGGAGTCCTGCGGCAGCTCTGTGTTGTTAGCACTGAATTCCTTCCTAGAATGCAGGAAGCACTCTGTAACCTCCTCAGTAGCTTTATTAGCCGCAGAATATTATAAGTCCTGAATTTTGGGCAGGTTCCCAAAAAGTCGAGTCTGCATGATCGCCATTAGCCAAACTTAGCCTGTCTCCAGAACATTTTCTAAAGAGGACAGGTAACAAAATCTACCTACACCTTCAGGAAAGATTTCCTCTCACAGGTAGTCTCCACCCACAAAAAAGAGCACGTTCACAGCCTAAGTAGAACAGTTACTTGAAAGGGATATGTCTAGTTAAGAAATTACACATTTCTTTTCTTGGACGTTTCATTTATGTTATTCATGCAAAAAGAAAGGAAAGGAAGATTTGAGTACATCAAATATGCCGGGCATGTTAATACAGGGGATTAGAGGACACAGTCTACCTTCTTGGAGCTTATAGTTTACTGGAAAAGTCAGATAACTATTGTAATAGAATTGTTAGGCAAGAGGAAGAGAGTTCAAGGATTGAACACGGAAAGATATCTAAGTTGCTTTTGGAGATCAGGAAAGTTTTCTAGAAATGACATCCAAGCTGACAGTAGGATCAAGCACTAAAGGGCTCGTCTATTTGTTTTAATGCCATTTTAGTTTTGAAAGTAAATAGTGTGGTTTCACTTTTATAAGAGTAGTGATGCAGATGGTAAAGTTGCTAAGTCAATATATTTTATTCATTCTACAAAACAAAGTCTATAATCATTCAAATATATGACAAAAAATATAATACACTAATTTTTCAACTGTGAAATGTTTTTCTTCTCCAATTTAAGAATTTTCTGTGACCACTCTTTAGAAGGAAGGTAATTGTTCAAATGAACCCAAGAACATGATTTAAACAAGGGAGATAGTGTGGACGATATTCCTTGAAGCACAAGTAGTATGAGAAATATTTTACCCACGAAGGGTGACAGTGAGGTAAAGAGGTTAATCATCTGAGTAGTTTTCCAACTTGCAGTGAATTCTAATGTGGGCAGAGAATACAAAGTACATTCAAAAATCTACTTAACATTAGTGGGCTTCTATCATCTACCTTGATAATTTATTGAAAAATTATTGACTTGTTATTGTTTCTTAATTTGGTATAGATTTACCAAAATAAGTGCTTTGTTTCATTGACACAGAAAGAAATTTTACACAAAAGTTGTTTTTGTTATTGTAAATACGTCATATTTTCCTTTAGGGAATTTTGATTTTGAATAATAGTCTTTCCTAAATTGTTAATGTCTACAAACAATAATCCTAGACTTATTTTTAGTCTTATAATAATATACAGAACATTTATAGAATACCTACTACATACCAACCACTGTGGTAAGCCTAAGTGCATTATTTCATTCAGTCCTCATACCAACCATATTAAAATAGGTACTGTTATTATCTCTCTTTATAGATAAGGAGGCTGTGAGGCTTATAGAAAATAGATGACTTGCCTAAGTCACACAACTAAATAATTAGCATAGTGAAATTCTTCAGTAGGGTTTTTTCACTTCAGTACTGTTGACATTTTGGGAAGGCTAATTCTTTGTTGTGAGGAACTGTACTGTGTGTGCATTGTAGGATGTCTAACAACATTCCTGGCCTTCATCCTCAGTTGGCAGTAACACTTTGCTCCTCTGCTTTGTTATGACAACTTAAAATAATTCCAGATATTACAAAACATCTCCTTGGGGGCAAGATCAACTGTTAGTGCCTAAACTATACCGGACTACCTTGTTTTAAGATGTTTTAATGATATATTTACTCCTTATCAGTCCAGAATTAACTGTTTAAGAACCAGATTATCTCCACTAAATAGTTTTATACTTAAGTGTGTGAATTGTCCAAGCCAGTAATTCAGTATATTTTCAATTATTTATACTGATATAGATATCATATACAGTATTATGTGTTTATTAGGTGTCAGTCCCTGTACCTTATTACTGGAAATGAAAAATTATTCAGATAATATAATAGAGAGTAAAACTCACAAAATAATACAGAGTATTTTATAAACAGTTTCCTCTGCAGTTAACTAGAAGTTTATGCTGAGAGCAGGTAGAGAAATGAGCTTTTCTTCACAAACCTAGACATCCTGAATGATAGCTTATTTGTTTTTCCTTCTTGGTATGCTTTTCTTTTAGGAATTTTGCAATTTCTTCACCCACCTCTGTTCTGCCTCAAAATTCTCCAGATGATTCTAGTGTGAAGCAAAGGTTGCAAATAAGAGTTGTGTTGATCTTTTTCTTTGAACTTTCATAGCTTTTCCAGCATTATTTGCATCCATTTTATGTACTACTGTGGGTTCACATCTCTTCAGAATACTACATAGTGCAGTGGCAAAGCAAATAGATTGATAAGTGCCATTCAAATTTAAAAATAAGATATTGTGTGCTAGATCTTAGTGGCTGAAAATGTGATACTTTTATTCTCTGCTACTGGCTAACCACTCACAGATAAATACGTACAGAAATATTAACATACATATGTATACATATGTATGCCATACTATTTAATATGGTGTATTAGTCTACTCTCCCATCACTGGGACAGATAGCCACAATTTAAAGAAGAGGTTTATTTTGGCCCATAGTTTTCAGAGTATTCAGTCCCTGACTGGCTACCTCCAAGGCAAAAATGTTGTCAGAGGAAAGCTGCTCAACCCATGCAAGCCAGGAAGCAAATAGTGAAGGAGTGGAGGCCCAGGGAGGTAGATACACCCTCCAAAGGGACGCCTGTAGTGATCTGCCTCCTTCAATCAGGCTGTACCTTGCAACAGCAGATTCAGCTGTGAACTCATGAGTGGACTGATCCATGGGTATAGTGCCCTTGACCCAATCACCTTACAAAAGCTCTATCTCTAAATATATGAAACTTTTGGGGGACATTTTAGATATTAACCATAACATATGATAATGGTGACATGTTGATAATGTTAATTATTGCCAAGTACAGTTTAATATGTAAAACTATATCTACATGTACATACATAGGTCGACATAGAAATATTTCTCAAATGAGTAGCATTATATAACAAATGATTTCCATAACAGCAGTGCTAAAAAAAGGTAAACCTACAGCTAATCCTTCAGGTAGATTCCGCTTGACATCCCTGGTGTGCCTCATGTATATTTGTCTCCTATTCATATTGAAATCTCCAGTTCACCATCTTTCTAAACTTGTGCATTTGCTGACCTGCCACTTTATCATTTTGTCATTGCTTCCTTGTTTTTACTATTCGCTTAGCAGAATGCTATCTAGAATTTTAAGATTCTACTTTATACTTTCTCAAAGTTAGACCTTAGGACTCAGACCCTGAGAGAATGTAGTATAAACACTTCCTTTTCAACAGTTAGTTATTAAAATCAACCAAAGGGAGACTATGTTCTACCTTTTAATCCAAAATAAATAAATGCAAAATAGAATAATTATTTCTTTCCATCACAACAGTGTCCACAAAATAGGTGGCTTATAAAAAAACGGAAGTTTATTTTTCTAGTTCTTGAGACTGAGAAACCCAAGATTAAGGGGCCAGCCAAATTTGGGTCTAGTGAGGGCCTGCTTCTTGTTCACAGATGGTGTCACTGGCTGGGTCCTTAGAAGGTGGAAAGCAGTTAGCTCTTGGCATCTTTTAGAAGGGTACTAATTTCAATCATCAGGGTGCCTCACTACTTTAATCCCTTCCCAAAGGTACTCCTTCTTAATGCTATCATTTTGGGGGTTAGGATTTCTGCATATGAATTTTGGAAGGGATGCAAACATTTAAACTATTGCTGACCTGACCAGTTTGTGGATGAATAAAGAATGTGTATGTGCTTCACATTCTTCATGCATTTCTTTTCCCCTATGTGTCTACTAGGCTACAAGGTCTGATTTTTTTCTTTTGAAATGACACTACTATAGTAGGAAGCACTTTTGTAGTATATATGAGCCCTGCATTGAGTTCTAGCAGTAAAGGAAAACAAAATTACACAACTTTCTCTAGTGAACCCCTCATTAATTATAACAGCATTTAAAAATTATTCAGGGACATATTACCTGTGACTATATTATTTGAAGTCATTATTTTTATTTTTGTTTGCATATATCCCTCACTATTCAAAGTTGCTATCCAGACATGAGAACTGAATAGTGTATGCAGTAAAGGATATTTAACTTTTCAGTCTTTGTTCTAAGCTGCTCATTTTTGCATAGTTACAGTCATAGTGTTTGTGTAATTTTCACACACAGGTATGCACATTCAGTTTTGCTTAAGTGCTCAATAATACAGCATTCTGAAGAAGATTTTACTTGATACTCTAGCATAGAAATGAGATTCACCAGTCTTTTGTTCCCAAGATTTTCTCCTGAGTAGAGTGCATGCTGGGTAGTTCTCTGTTAGTAACTGTGAAAGTGCAGTGGGTTAGGAGTAGGGTACTGACCTAATAGTGGAAAGAACATTGAGAGTACCTCAAATGTAGTTGAGATACACACTTTTGCTTTTATCAAAAAAAATGTGGTCTTTTTGAAGAACTAGATGTTAGGTCTTTCCGTTTGTTCTAAGAGTAGGCCATTTTTCTTTCATTAAGACAATTCATATTAACCTGTAGATGAAAGAACTTAACGTAGTGTCCTCATAATATCATGACATTTCTTGCTAATTGTTACAGCTTCTTTCTGTCAAAAATTCTTAAATGGCAGTATCTTCTTTCAGTCTGGCCGGGACCTTCAACAGTATCAGAGTCAGGCTAAGCAGCTCTTTCGAAAGTTGAATGAACAGTCCCCTACAAGATGTACCTTGGAAGCGGGAGCCATGACTTTTCAGTGAGTATAGTTCTGATTTCTTAGGATCATTTAAATACAAAAGATACTAATATAACACCTTATAAGAATAGTAACAATTTTTCTAAAAGTAAAGATAACTTTGTTTATTTAATAAGGGCTTACAATAATTTTAACCCATTAACCTGTGTGTAATAAATTCTGTACTCATCATTCAATAATAAATAAATACATCCTTTAGAAATATTGTGGATATTAGAGAAATGCAAAGTAAAACTACTTTGAGATGCTGTTTTATCCTGCAAAGGATGATTATATAAGAAAATCTAGTAAGAACAAAAGCTGGCCAGGATGCAAGGAAAAAAGAATTCTGCATTGTTGTTGAGAAGGTAAACTTGTACAACCACAGTGGAAATCAGTGTGAAGATTCCTCAAAAACCTAAAAATAGAAATTCCAGTTGACACAGCTATTCCCCTTCTAGTTATCTTCCTAGAAGATATCCTATAAGTATGGAGGAATATGATTTTATCTTATAGGTATCAGGAAACCCGTGGAATTTGTAAGCTGGTCAATATGGTCCTCTTTACTTTTGGGGAATAAAACTAGTGGTATAGAAGATGATATAGCTTGAAGGGGAGGAGACCAGTTAATTTAGGAGTTTATGCAAGTAATAGGACAGCAATATTACTAATATTATTTAAGGAGACTGAAGACCATGTACTAGTCTTTATTTTCTATGGAGCTCAAGGATGCCTCAGGAGTCACATAGAAAGGTTGGGGATAGGAATTTAAGTAATACTTCAGACCTTTAAACTCCACTTAAAGAATGTCTGATTTTATCTGCTGAACACATTAGTCTTCTCAATGTAATTTTGTGCTGAAATAAAGAATACTGTAGGTAAAAAGAAATTTGAAAGCCACTTAGTAGCCCAAGCTTTATCCAAGAATAGTTCATGCATATAGTCATATAGCTCCTTCCAGAATGCCAGGAAGCTCGCTTAACACAAGGATTTAGTTCTATTGTTAGATAGTTTCCAGTATTACAGAGTCCTCCTATCTGGAAATCAGGCAGATTAATTCTAATTAATTGAAATAAATTGCAACTGAGGTTACACTTTTCTGTGTCCAGTAAATAAAGATCTAGGTTGCACTTGTGAAAGATCATGAATTCAATCCCTGCTACCACAAAAATAAATACATAAATACTCCTTTTAGGACATACTTCTAATGATGGAAAGAGGTTTGTTTTCTACTCCTAAGGACTTGGAGTTTGACATTCGATTTGTGACTTAGCCAACCTCAAAAGTGTTAGGCTCAAAATTTTGAAGTTTATAATGGCTCTTTTTGTTTGTTTTTTTGTTTGTTTTTCCGGTACTGGGAATCGAACTCATGACCTTGCACTTGCCAGGCGGGTGCTGTGCCACTGAGCTAAATCACAAGCCCTGTAATGGTTCTAAGAGTCTGCTTTAGTCACTTTCATGTAGTTGCTTTACAGACAACTTTGTCTTGCCTTTTTTTTTTGTCTCTCCAGCTACATTATTGAGCAGGGAGTGTGTTATTTGGTTTTGTGTGAAGCTGCCTTCCCTAAAAAGTTGGCTTTTGCCTACCTAGAAGATTTACATTCAGAATTTGATGAGCAACATGGGAAGAAGGTGCCTACTGTGTCTAGACCATACTCCTTTATTGAGTTTGGTAAGTGTTGCCCCTTACTTCTCAAGGGATTGAACTACGGTGAAGCTATTTGTTACACTAGTTTAATAGCTGACATGTTTGTTTCGTTTTTGCTTTTTCAAGATAGGATTTCATGATGTAGTTCAGGCTGGCCTTGAACTAACAGGAATCCTCCTACCTCAACTTCCTGAGTGCTGGGATTTCAGGTGTATGCCACCATGCCAGCTTTGCCACATTTTTTTTCCCCCCTGATGTTTACTACTGAAATTTTGGCTTCTGCTTTCTCTCCAATTCTTCTACTTCTTTCTGTCTTTTTGAATTAGATTTTTCTCTAATCCTTTGATCTTTTTACCACAGAACTTGTGTTTTGATTTTTCCCTATAAGATTTGCTGCTTGGCTTGATTCTTGTCATTTGTGACAGGAATTATGCACAAAGTTCTCTACTTAGTTGGCTTGTAATAGCTGAGTTACTCTGTAGACACATACTAGCAACTGGACACATTTTATGGAGGTCAAAATTTGGAAACCAGAAAGAATGGTATTTTTTTTTTTTGTAGAATAAGGTCTACTAAAAAATACTAGAAGATATATAGTATAGATAGTATTGGAAGGTAGTATTTACTATATTAAGAAGTAGTAAGCATGGATGTCTGTATTTGTACAAGAATTATAAAAGACTCAATGCCAGTCAGGCCTAATAAAGTATCTGATGGCAGTGGATCAAAGCAAATGTCCTAAATGTACTAAGTATGGGGAAGGAGTGCAAGTAGGATCAGCCTGATATCTTTAGTTAAAAAAGAAATTAGCTTTATTACCTTAGACTTCTTGAAATATTTCAAGTTTGCTGGATATGTGGGCCATCTTGCTTTATAGAAATAGAGAAAAATTGACAAAACACTCTGGTATTTCATAACTGTAAACTCTCCAAGTGCTAAATTATATAATGTCTAGTTTTTAAATTTTTATTTTTGTAGTTACTAACAGCTCAGTAAACCCAAATTTAAAAAATGGATGACACAGGAAATTAGTGGTACACTCAGATTAGCTTAATGGTACACAAAGGTATGCATAGGCTATAAGAGAACCACAAGATAGAGTAACATGGGATCAGTAACACATTAGTTGTTACCATCCCCAGGGCTAAAGGTTTAAGGGAAAAGATCACTTTTTGGACCTGAGAAAGAACGTTTATAGAGGAGACTAACTTGAGAAGAGCAGTAGAAGAATACTGTGAACCCAAAGTGATATCTTGGGAGATGGGAATAAATACTCTGACATCACTATCTGTCCTCTTTCTTCCCTACTGTTATGGTTCCTTCATTGCCTGATCCTAATTGGAAACCAGAGGGGAAGGAGCCCATTAATGTGCTCCATATAGGTTAGGCTCCCGAGGGAGAAAGCAAGGTGCAGAAGGGTAGAAAGGGCATCTAAAGAGGCAAATAAGAGATGTTCAGTACACATTCATTCATATTTTACCAAAGTTGAAAATATCTTTAAAGATAAATCATTCTTTTTATAGTTTTGAGAAATACATAGGCTAAAGATGAATGAGACTGCAGCTTTATATTGGTATTTTGGGAAATTCTTGATCTCATGTTTGCTTTACTTGAAGTTTAAGAACAGAGCCACCTTGGGAAAGTATATTAAAGACAATATTTCAATTGAATATTTCTCAACCATGTTAGCTACAATGATGGTAGAGGGGTTTTTTTGCCAGTATCCTTTTAGGGAAGGTATTAGACTTAAGTAATAAAACCTGAAGAATCCTTCAAATACAGTTTGAAATTTTCTACTTTCAGGAAAGGCTTATGCTAGTGGATTTTAGTTTCTTTAAGAATTCTGGTAGTAAATCCTCCAATTCAGAGATACCCAAAGGACTTTTCTCCTGAATGGTCATCTATTCGAATCTTTACATTTTACAAGTGAAAGAACCAAAGCATAAGTTTTTATGTTCTCTCCAAGTGTTTAAACCGCGGAGTCACTCCACGGAGTCGCGGAGATCTAGGAATAAACTGAGAACTTCTGATTCCCAACTTCATTTCTTTGGTAGACAAAAAAGTTGTTGTTAATGGTCACTTTTCTTCATCTTTTAGATACCTTCATTCAGAAGACGAAGAAGCTCTACATTGACAGTCGTGCCCGGAGAAACCTAGGCTCCATCAACACTGAGTTACAAGATGTGCAGAGGATCATGGTGGCCAATATTGAAGAAGTGTTGCAAAGAGGAGAAGCACTCTCAGGTATCTGAAAGCAAGAATCTTAGAAGAGGTAGTTCTTATACCATAGACAAGGACAGATTATTTTGCAATACCTTTTATTGCTGTGAGATTCTACTTAGGTCTGTTAATCGTTCATGTGTCAGAGATAGACTGCATTACAAAGCCTTCTTGTGTAACATACTTTTTTCCTGGCATCATTAGTTTTTTGTTTGTTTGTTTTTTGAGACAGGGTCTTGAAATGTAGTCCAGGCTGGCCTTGAACTTACTATGTAGCCCAGGCAATTCTCCGGCCTCAGCCTCCTTAGTGCTGGGATTTCAGGTGTGTGCCACCATGCCCACCTGCATCATTAGTTTTTGTTGCATTAAAACAATGTAAAGGACTCATCCAAGTCAGAAGCAGTGATTGTTCAAAGAATTTACAAAATTAAGAAAATTATATATGAAATATTTGTACAAAGTTAAGGGAAATGAAAAGGAAGTATGAAAGGAAATTATAAAGATTTATTGCAGTAGGTTCATGAGTAACCTCTTTGGGAGACTATTGCTGCCAGGTCATTCTTTGTAAAAAGGTATTCCTCTGCTGAAAAACTTACTCTGAGACTACCAGATAAGATCTAGTATGCTGTCAACTTCCTTTATTCATTCATTGTTGTGGAACGCTTGTTGTATGTAAGGCACTGTGCTCTATAAATAGACTGTAGACATTTATTTTTCTCCTCACTTAGTAAACTTTCTTCCTCAGCCAAGTCAACTTCTTAATGGTGCCTTCTCACTGCATGCTGCACCTATTCTTGATAAACAAGAACTGCCTCTTTTAAGAAGCCTTCCCTGATCCTTACAGCCCACCTCACATTAATCTCATCTATAGGTTAAAATCTTCATACACTTAGTTACATAATCATGTGATCTGATAATTTAAATATATATATATTACATATTTATGTTTATTAATATATATCAAATATGTATTTTACATAAATCTTTGGCATACATATTTGAATAAACCAAAGAAAGTTAGGTAAAACATGTAAAATTAGGTGTTTTTACCTACACTAATTTTTTTTTGTGTTAGGGATCAAATAACCTACGATAATTTTAAACAATAGGTAATTAGTTAAAATTAGGCTAATAGTATATTTACCATATGTATGTGTGTTTTGTGTGCGTGTCACCAAAGTGTTAGATGCAGGCATGCAGACTCTTTAATGATAGTATTTTTTAATGAGTTTTGTATCTATTTGGCATACTTCTTTTACAGCTCTCACTATAATAGTCGCAAATAAGTACCTTAATAAATATTTCTTGAATTTAGCTTTACTGTACATTCATGACTAAATAGATTTTCCTTTATTGTAAGCTGTAAACTTTAATTTTTGTTTCATTTTTAAAAATTTTTCTTTCCCAAATATTTTTATCTGAAATTAGTTGAATCCACAGATATAGAAAACAAATATGAAGGGCTAACAATGTATGGTTAATAAACCTACAAGAAAAATATCAAAAATATTGGTGTTCATTGCATGCAGATAAAATTACAGATTTTTATCCAGAGATTTTTTTTCCTCTTTGCTTTATAGTTTTAAAAAGTTATTCATTTATTTCTTTTAATTTTTAAAAAAACTTTTATTGGGGGGCTGGGGATTTAGCTCAGCGGCAAAAGCGCCTGCCTGGCAAGCGCAAGGTCGTGAGTTCGGTTCCTGGTACCGGAGAAAAACCAAAAAAACCAAAAAAACTAAAATTATCTTTGACCACGAACTTCCCTGTTAACATATT
>NW_004955568.1:1572347-1573959 GCF_000276665.1 Chinchilla lanigera
TTTTTTGGTTTTTCTCTGGTACCGGGAACTGAACTCACAACCTTGCGCTTGCCAGGCAGGCGCTTTGCCGCTGAGCTAAATCCCCAGCCCCCTGTAGTTCTCTTTTTTCTTGGGTTCTTTTCTGGTTTTGGAATCAGGGTAAGGCTAGCTTCTAGGAATGACTTTGGGAGTATTCCTTCCCTTTTAGTTTCATTAAGGAGTTTGAGGAGGTTGGTGTTAGATCTTTTCTAAGTTTCTTGTGGAATTCAGGAGTGAATTCATCAGGATCTGGGTTTTTCTTAGTTGGTACTTTTTATTTTCTTCAGTCTCATTGCCTAATATTCTTCTTGGGCCAGCTTGGTAGTTCATGCGTCCCTAGAAATCTATCCATTTCTTCTGAATTCTACATTTTATTAGAGTACAAGTTCTCAAAGTAGTTACTAATAACCTTCCGGATTTCAGCACAGTCCATTATGATTTCAACTTTTTTGATTTCTAGTTACAATGATTTGGGTCTTCTCTTTCCTTTTTTTGTTAAGATTGTCTAGGGGTTTGGGTGTTTTACTTATTCTTTCAAAGAATCAGCTTTTCAGTTCATTGATTCTTCATAGTTTTGTAGTCCCAATTTCATTGCTCTGGTCTTTATAATTTATTTCTTTGTACTAGCTTTGGATATAAATTGTTCTTGTTTTTCTAGAACCTTGAGGTATATCATTAGGTTACTTATTTGGGTTTTTTTTTTTTTTTTTTTTTAATGTAGGCATTCAGAACTATAAACTTCTCTCTTAGGACTGCTTTTATTGTGTCCCATAGTTTCTAGTCTGTTGTACTGGCATTGTCATTTGACTGTAGGAAATATCTAATTTTTTCCTTGATTTCTTCTGTGGCTCATTGATTATTCAATTGGGTATTGTTTAATTTCCATGTGTTAGCATAATTTTTATGGTTCCTTTTGTCATTTATTTCAAGTTTCATTGCAGTGTGATCTGATAATATGTATTGGGTAATTTTGATTCTTTTGCATTTACTCTTAAGTAATGCTTTATGGGCTAGCATGTGGTCAGTTTTGGAGACAGTCCCATGTGTTACTGAGAGGAATGTGTATTTCATTGTTGTTGGATGGAACACTCAGATATCTATAGGTTTGGTTCAACTGTTCTATTTCTTTGTGGATTTTTTTTGTCTAACTGATCTGTACATTTGTGAAATGGGGTATTAAGGTCCCCATTATAATTGTGTTGGTGTTTATTTAATTTTTTATGTCCAATTGTGTTTGTTTCATGAAACTGGGCATGCTGGTGTTTTGTGCATGTTTATAATTGTTGAATTATTCCCTTAAGCAGTGTAATGTGACTCTCATGTAACATGGAGTGGTTTTGATTGTGGCTATTTGCTGTTCTATATGCCTCACTTACCTATTTGTTTAACTCATTCCAAAATTTGGGAAGTTTTCTGCTATTCTGTAAATAGGTTTTTAATGCTCTTTGTGCCACCTTCTGATTTTTGCTTATTCCTGTTAATATTAGATTAGGTTTCTTTGCATCATCTAGCAGCTGTTGCACCCATTTATCATGTTCTCTTGTTGTTTTTAGGGTATCTCTGAGTGATTAGTCTTTTTTTTTTTTTTTTTTTT
>NW_004955568.1:1574059-1576218 GCF_000276665.1 Chinchilla lanigera
AAAAAAAAAAAAAAAAAAACTTTTATTGGTGCATATTTGCAGTGCATAATGATTACATTCACAGTGAGTAGTTGATACGTGTACCTAACACATTTTAATTCTTTTTACATACCATTCCCTTCCCTTACCTCCTGGGTATATTTTTTTCTTCCTTATCTTCCCTCCTACCTCTCTCCATTACTTTTTTTTCCTGTTGTCTTTTATGTTGCTCTTTATTTATATTTTGGGTTTCTCATATAAGAGAAACCTTGTAATCTTTAAGCTTATATGCCTTACCTCTTTCATTTAACAGTATGATCTCAAGGTGCATCCATTTTCCTACAAATGACTGAAGTGTACTTTTCGTTCTGCCTGAGGAGTACTCCATTTTGTCTATAACCCATATTTTCTTTATCCATTCATCTGTTGATGAACATGTAGGCTATCCAAGATTTAGCTATTGTGAATTATGCTCCTATGAACATGAGTATGCTTGTATCACTGTAATATAATGTCTTTAACTGAAAATTTCCATACTGATTTCCTCCACTGTTAAAAGTTTTTGGCCCCTTTGTCAAAGATCCGGTAGCTGAATTTGCTTGGAGTTGTTTCTGCATTCTCTATTCTGTCTCATTGGTCCACACATCTTTTTTTTTTTTTCTTTTTGCCAATGCCATGCTGTGTTTATCACTGTAGCCTTGTAGTATAACTTGAAGTCTAGAATTGTGAATCCTTCTACCATGTTCTTATTGCCCAGGACTGCATTTGCTATTCTGGGTCTCTTCTGGTTCCTTATGAATTTTGGGATTTTTTTCTCTAATTCTGTGAAGAATTCTATTGGTATTTTGATTGGAAGTGCCTTAAATCTGTATACCATTTTGGAACTTTGGCCATTTTGACTATATTGGTTTTGTCTCTCCAGGAACAGCGTATATCTTTCCATTTCTGATGTCCTTTTTGGTCTTCTTTTTCAGAGTACTGTAGCTTAAAGGCAGAGGTTTTTCACTTCCTTAATTAGGTTAATCCCTAATAATTTCTCTTAATGCTACTGTGAAAGCTATTGTTTCCCTAATTTCTTTCTTGGTAAGTTTATTATTGGTGTACAGAAATGCTACTGATTTTTGTGTATTGACTTTTTGTCCTGCAACACTACTGAATTTGATTTATTAATTCTAGGAGTATTTTGGTGGAATTTTTTGGTTCTTCAATGATTATGTCACCTGCAAATAATGATAATTTGACTTCTTGCTATCTTATACATATTCCTTTTATTTCTTTTTTTCCCCTGATTACTTTGGATAATGTTTCAAGAAATATATTGAACAGTAGTGATAATAGCAGACATCCTTCTCTTGTTCCTGATTTTAGAGAAAAAGCTGTCTCTCCATTTACTGTGATGTTGACCACTGGCTTGTTATAAATGGCTTTTATCAGATTGAGAAAAGGTCCTTCTATACCTATTTTCTTGAGAGGATTTTTTTTTTATCATGAATGAATATTGGATTTTTGTCAAAGGCTTTTTTTGTGTCATTTGAGAGTATCATGACTTTTTTCCTTGCTGCTGTTAGTATGATATAGTACATTTATTGATTTATGTTATGTTGAACTATTCCTGCATCCCTGAGATAAATCTCACCTGATCATTGCTTAGTTACTTTTCTCTTTGCTTTGACAAAATGCTCAACACCCACAAATTAAAGCAGGAAAGGTGTTTTTTTTTTCACTCACAGTTTGTAGAGCTTTCAGTCCATTGATCGGCTTGCTCCAAGGCATAGTAGAAGACAGGCCTCAGAAGGGAGAAACAGTCATGGCAGGCAGAAGTAGCAAAACAACAAGTGAACCTAAACAGTGTGTTTCTGGCCATTATATACTCCATCCAGGCTACTGGGATTAGGGTGGTACCAAACCAATCAGTGGACTGATTTAGTAATCACACACACTTAATCCCAGTATTGCACCATGACTCAGTCATGCATTCTAGATCCAGCCACCTCTGATAAAGTCCTACTTATGACCTCATGAGGCTTTGGGAGGATATCTAAACACAAGCCATAACAGTTACGATGTATGAGGTTTTTTTTGATAATTTATTGCATATTGTTTGCAGTATCTTGTCAAGGATTTTTGCATTGATGTTCATTAAAGAGATTGACCTGTAGTTCTCTTTTTTTTTTTTTTTT
>NW_004955568.1:1577765-1702638 GCF_000276665.1 Chinchilla lanigera
GTTTTTCTCCGGTACCGGGAACCGAACTCACGACTTTGCGCTTGCCAGGCAGGCGCTTTTGCCGCTGAGCTAAATCCCCAGCCCCAGCTAAATCCCCAGCCCCATGAGTGATTAGTCTTTTAAAGCATCCCTATCTTCTAATTCTGATATCCTATCCTCACAGTGGTTCTTTTGCTGCTGCCCATACTTGTAGTTAAGGCTGGACTTGAACTTAGGTTGGACTTGAACTTATGGCAGTCCATCTGCCTCAGCCTCTCAGTGCTGGAATTACAGGTGTGGGCCACCATGACTGGCTCCGTAGTTTCAGTGTAATTATTAATCTCCTTGATTTCTGTTTTGAACCTTTTTGTGGACTCTAATTCTTTGCTAAACTGGGCCTTCATGTTTTGTGTCATTTTATTTAGCTGAGCTCACTTTTTACTAGCATCTTGTTTAAGCTCCCTAATTGTTTTATTATTTCCATTATTTGATTAGATTTTTTTTCTTTGTCTTTTTGAGACAGGGTCTCACTCTGCAGTTCAGGCTGTTCTTGAACTCACTTTGTAGCCCAGGCTGGCCTTGAACTCACAATGATCTTCCTGCTTCAGCCTCTTGAGTGCTGGGATTACAGGCATGTGCCACCATGCCTGGCTTTGATTAGTTATATTTTTTGTGAGCTCATCAACACCTCATTGATCTGTTTTTTAATCTGTTATCCTTTTAAACAATTTCAGTATGTGGCTTTTTCTTTCCTCCTCCTTGATGCCTCATGGATCAGCTTTGGGGGAGTTGGAAATTTTGGAAGGCATTTTGTTGCCTTGACTTCTTATGTTTCTATTGTTTTGTGTTTGTTTTTTAATTTTATTTTGTGCCTAGATACGTAATCGGTTATAGTATTAACTTTAACTCTTTAGGTAGTCTGCTTTTCAGTGAGGTACTTAGGGCATAGCTAACTATAGTCTCAATATCTGATCACCTCTGTTAACATGGGAGGAAGGGATGCATTGTAATTGGCCCACCACCTAGTTCTCTGGGAATAGATCACAGCATTTGTTAATATCACAAAATAGTCCAGGTACAATAGACCCTTGACTTACAAACTCAATATTTTCCTAAGGGCTAGTTTTAATTCAGGTTGCAAGTTGAAGGCTTAAGATCCTCTACATAGCCTTCAAAGTCTCTCTCCTGTATACAGGCAGAGCTCAATATCCTTAGAGAGACACTGGCCCAGGATTGCTCAGTTAACTCCTTATAGGAAAGTATGTTGTAATGTTCTTGTCAGGACTCTTTAAGGGTTAAATCTATATCCGAGACCATCTAGAAGCACAAGTGGCCAGATTTAAGGTCATAACTCAAGACTTTGGCCATAAGTTAAAACTAAAATTCTGGTTATAGCCCTCGTTGTTTGTATGTCAACCCAGTTGTAACTCTGAGGGTACACTACTGGCATACAGAGAAAACCTATTAATAGCAAGAAGTATGTGGCCCTGGCAGTATCAAGTAAATCAGCAACAGTAATATGGATCAAGACAAACTAGATGTTGACCCACCATAAAAAGTAATAATATACCACTCTTAACCTTAGAAAAGAAATCTGCAATTATATTCTAAACCTTAAGACTAACCAAATGTTGTCATATAGCAAATATCTACTAAATGTGATAATGATACCTCCATCAGTGATAGAAAATAATTTGATAGCAGTAACTTTTCAGTAATTAATTCCTGGATGTCAAAATGGATGAGATACTGAACAGCGAAATCAAAAGATTGATTTTTAAAATGATGAATGATTTCTAAAAGGACACAAATAGCAGAATGAATGAATGAAGATAGCAGAAGATATGAAAGAGCAATTGAGAGGAAGAGATTTTGTAAAAGAATGAAACAGAAGTCTTGGAAGTATAAAGCTCACTAAGTCAAAGCAAAAACTCAGTGGAAGGCAAGTGTCGTGGCACATGCCTATAATGTCAGCTACTTTGATGGCAAGTTTAAAGCAAGTGTGGGCAACTTATTGAAACCCTGTCTGAAAATAAAATTTTAAAAGGAGGTGGGGATGTAGCTCAGTGGTAGAATACTTGCCTCCTATGAGTTAAATCCCTAGCACCACAAAATGTAACAAAATTTCAGTGGGTATCTTCACCAATAGGCTAGACCAAGCAGAAGGCAGAATTTTAGGGCTTGAAAACAAAGTCAGTGAACTATTGCATTTAGACAATAATGAAGAAAAAAATATATAAACAAAACATTAACAGCATCTTAGGCACATTTAAAATACCAAACAACAAATTTCTGACATAAGAAAAGGTGCTAAGATACAAAGTCACAGGAAGTCAATTCTGTGAAATAATAGCAGAAAATTTCCCAAATCTTGGGAAAGATATGGACATCCAATACAGGAGACATTTAGAACCCTAAAAAAGCAAACCCAGGAAAGAACTTCCCTATGTCATATTGTAGTTAAAATGCCAAGAGTACACAACAAGGAAAGAATACTGAAAGCTCCAAGAGAGAAACAAAGTCATTTACAATGGCAGACATATTAGCATAATAAAAACTAAAAGCAGGTAGCAGGGCATGAAATGATGTATTTGAAACCCTCAAGGAAAATAAATGCCAACCTGAATTAACTGTATCTAGCAAAAGTATCTTTTAAAATTGAAGGAAAAATAAAGAACTTCCAAGATGAACATGAACTAAAGGAACTCAGGATTGCTAAGCCAACATTGTAGAAGATACTTAAAGGAGTCATACATGGAGAAGAGCAAAGTAAACACAACCACAAAAATAAAAAGTAGAAAAGCAAATGAGAACTGGGAAGGAATCAAATATTAGAAAAACAACACAATAGGAATTAGTACCTATCTGTCAATAATAACCCTGAATATAAATGGTTTAAATTCCCCAAATAAAAGACACCACCAACTCACAGATTGGATTTAAAAAAAATCAGTAACAAACTGGACCGTGGTTGCTGGGCCATGGATGCAGCAGCTTCTGAGTGCCTGGTGACTTGAACACAGGGAAATACATCCTTAGGTGGCGCTGAGTGAGCAGGATATCCCAGAACTGTCTTCTCAAACCAAACTCTCTTGGGTAAGGTTACACTCTTATTCCCTTGCCTGTAATGGTGGGGTCTTGCTGATTCCTGAGATTATCTTTCTTGTGCCAGTGTAAAGTACTTGGTTTCTTTTTAATTGTGCTGACCTCTTTAGTAACTACATTTCCTTTGACCTCAACTTTGCTTGTGTTTTTTCTTGCCAAATTAAAATTTTTTCAAGCCATTCTCTGCTTTTTGCTTGTGCTTCTCACTACAAATCTAGCTAAAAGCCATGTTTTTTTGTTTGTTTGTTTGTTTGTTTGTTTGTTTGGTTTTTCTTCGGTACCTGGAACCGAACCCACGACCTTGCGCTTGCCAGGCAGGCACTTTTGCCGCTGAGCTAAATCCCCAGCCCCTTGGTACCCATGTTATAGCCTGAACAATGGGCTATCTGGAAATTTCCTTCATCTTATTTATTGGTCCATCATTTTTAAACTCAACCTCCCACAGAGTCTCAGAATATGGACAAAGTGTGGCAGGTTCTTTGCCAGAATGTACCATGAATGACTCCCAGTCCAGTTCCCAATAGGGTCTATTCTCTTCTGAAACTTCATGGATATCTTTACTGTATGCATTCCTGTCAGCATTCTTGTCTTCTCAGTTCCTACCAGAAATGTCCATTAATCTCTACTTACAGCATTACAAGGCATCTCTATCCCACTTCTTCACACTTCTTCTATAAAGGCTTCTGAACTGCATGGTCAAGTGACTCCACTTCTGTGGTACCAATTTTCTGAACTGGTCTCTCTTCCTATTGCTAGGACAGAATACCTGACATTTACAACTTAAAGGAGGAGAGGTTTGTTTCGGCTCACAGTGCAAAGGTGTGGTGGAGGAAAGATAAACAGCTCATGGCAGCTGGGACGCAGAATAGGTTGGAGAGAAAGAGTCCAGGGACCATGTATAGTCCCCGGGGTCACAAACCCATAACGCATAACCCACAACCCACTGCCTTCAAATAGGCTCCTTCTAATAGCCCATTAACCTATGAACTCATCAATGAGTGAAGCTGTTCATGAGGTTCATGTCCTCACAATCCAGTCACCTCCCCAGAATCTCTTATTCCAGCCAGGCTGACAGTAGTAACCAGCACAACCTAATCATTTTTCCTCTGCCCAGTTATTCTCAGCATTTAGGATCTTTCAGCAAATGACTAGATAACACTGACTATATTCCAAGCTGTCTTCTGGGTACTTACATATTGTAATAAGTACAATAGTTAAAAATCCCTGTCCAAGCCAGGTGTGTTAGTGCACACCTATAATCCCAGCACTTAGGAGATTGGGCTACATAATGAGTTCAAAGCCAGCCTAAAATAAATAGTGAGACCCTGTCTCAAAAAACAAACATCCCTGTCAAATGAGTGACATTCTAGTAGACTGGCTAGAAAGATACCTTGAGCTTGCCATGGTTATTTTTCTTCCTCTATTTTCTTTCGTGACTAGGTTTTAATCTTGTTCACATGACCATTTGGGAATTTAGATGTGGCTGTCATGCTTGCGGTCATAAGTAATACTACATTTCTCAGTCAAAATAGTCTCCGTTAAGCAAGTTCAAGTATTCCAAAAGTATTATATTAAGAACAGACAAATTGAGATTGCAAAATGGTTTTTCAGAAATTTAAAGAAAAATATTTGGTCAGAATTCATTTATGTCAAAGTGAAAGTTGGTTTTTATTGTTAAAATATGCACTATATTTTAGTCTGACTTATCTGGCTATTTCTTTAAGTGCTCAGTTAATTATAAGAAGACAAAGTTACAAATTTTCTCATGCTGGGGGAGGGCAAACTTTACAAAAAATACTAAAAACATTTACTAGCTAAATACTTGTTTGCAAATTTGCAGTACAAGTTCAAGGCCAGCCTAGGATACATAATGAGTTCTAGGCCAGTCTGAACTACATAGTAAGACCCTGTCTCAAAAAAAACAAGCAACAAAAAGAAAGAGAAAAAACTTGTTATTGTATTCTAATTGCAGTATAAAAATTTCCTATAATTTCTGAAGCAATCACTTTTGAAGTATAGTTCAGTACTCAGTGTCTGATTAGTTGAATTTCATGGTTAACTGACTTTTAAACTACATGGACCATTCATTTTTCAAAATGTGAGATAATGTGATTTAGACCATTAAAAGATGGTCTAAAAGACCATTACAAAGATGATAATAATTATTAGAAAAATGTCGACAAAATATTTATCAAGTGTTTAAGATATTGTACTCACTTTATGTGCAGTCTTAATACACTTACAATCTTATGATGTAATCATTGTTATTTTACTGTAACATTTTATAATAGAGAAACTGGGAGAAATTCAGTGACTTGATCAATATCACATGGTTGGTATAGCTGATATTTGAACCAATGAGTATGAGGCCAGAGCTCCTAATGACCTCACTAGACACCCTCTAGAATGTACACATAATTTGGTTAGGTAATTTAAAAATGCATTGTAGATTTTACAGTGATTCAGTATCATGAGTTAATCAGTATGTGCAACCTTACCCTTAAAATAAAAATAATAATTTAAGGTTCATTGCTGTTTGTTATCGAGCCATTCGTTTTGGTTATCTTTACACCTCAGTGTTTTTGATAAAATACTTCCAAGGACTAATTACTGTTTTGCTTTTTCCTTTTGACAGCATTGGATTCAAAGGCTAACAATTTGTCCAGTCTGTCCAAGAAATACCGCCAGGATGCGAAGTACTTGAACATGCGTTCCACTTATGCCAAACTTGCAGCTGTAGCTGTATTTTTCATCATGTTAATAGTGTATGTGCGATTCTGGTGGCTGTGAAGTAGTAAATACAGTCACTGATACGGGAGAACATAGAACCTGGCAGGTGTATGTTTTCAGGAAGCTGAGCTCACAGGGAAATGTATTAGAACCCAAATGGAACTTCTGCCTCTAAAGACCTTGGAAGAAAACACACGTCCTGAAAATGAAAGATCACACCTCATTTAATGAAGCTTAACCCTATATGGAAAGTCTCTTTTGGGGGCAGCGGCTTTCTCTGGGTGCTAAGCCATATATGTTAGGGAACAGTAGATTGTTTTGTTTTTTTTCCCTCCCAGTAAGAGTTTAAAACAGCACTGACTGGGACATTAATCCTCTAATAGAGCCATCAGTGGGATGTAAGGTAACCAACCATGCTAGCAGCATTCTGAAATTCCTTCAAAGAAGGCAGCCATTTGGGAAGTTTTTTGACTTTAAGTAACATTCCTTTTGTTGGTGACATTTGTGATTTTCTATAATCTGAGTTTTTGATGACCTTTCAAAGCAGACTCCAAGTATGTGAAGGTTAATTGCTATGCTGCGCAGATCCTGTCTGTTGGCCCCTGGAGGAAGTAAATTTTGTTTTCTTTTTATATTTCACTTATTTCCTAGTTGCTTTAGAGTTAAATGAATTATGTTAAGATGCCTTGAAATTACATAGCACTCCTTGATTAAGAAGCTAAAGTTTTTTCTCTCGTTTACCTTTTGAACAAAAAGACTTAAATTAGCACATTTATTTTGCGGCATTTGGTTTATATTAATATGAGAGCAATATAGCATAGTATAGCCAGAGGCCCATGGCTTAATAAAAAGAAAAGCCCAGCTTAAAACTACTTTGTCATCGCTCTTGCTCACTTTGTTCACTACAGTTTTTTCCACTCCTTGTTTCCTTTCTGCCATAGTTTGTTAACATTTTAAAAATTCCGCTGTGCCCAGTAATTTCACATCCCATAAACATCCTCAGGATATTCTCAAATTTTAAAATGGAAAATGTTCAGCTGTATAGTTATTTAAATTTAAAACTTGTAGATCACCTACTAAAACTTACAACTTCATTTATCTGAGAAGTCTCTGAGAGCACTTCATTCCTATTTCAGTTTATATAAATTCTCCAAGAATGTTCTAGAGATAGGTAATTCATTTACAGTGGTTTCTACTAATAAAAATACCTATGATTATTTTTCCTTTTTTGCTCAGGGATAATGGGGATTTCCTTTTACTTTCTGAGGTGGAGTTTTTTAAATGGGGAGAATAGGCCTCTTGAATGTTATCACAAGGGTCTACAGTCTATATAACCTGTAACTCCTATGCATACCATAAATATTTCTTTAAATCCTATAAGGAAGATGAGCCTTATTACTTCTGAACATCTTTGGAAAGATAACTAGTGGGCAAATTTATGACCCAAAGGAATAATCAGAGCTACTGTCCTGATTCCTGGTAGGGAAAACAGTCTTATTTCCTTATGACACAGCAAATAGAAATGCTTATTTTTATTTCTTATAATTTACAAAACTAGAATAATTTTTTTCTTTCTATTATGGACCTAAAATTTGTTCATTGGAGTTTTGTGCATGAAACCAAAGGTTACTTTTTACAGAGAATAAGTGCTTTTTAGTCCCCTAAAAGGTTTATTCTTTGAGTAATGATATTGACAATAAAAGTCTTTGAAAGGCTGAGAACCTAAATAGCGGTACCGTAGCATTCGGTGCTTCTGTAGGAGTAAGGGTGGCAGCTCATTGTTGAGAGTTGCATGCTGCAGCCTAATGGTCAGCAATGAAATAAATACTTCTAGAATGTTCCCTGCAGTGTGAAGTTTTGTTGCCTAGTTTACTTATGTACACATATCCTTTATAAATGCATTTCTACCTAATTTCAGTGGGGTAATTGAAAAGAGGTGGGGTAAATGATGAACAAGAAAGTGGTTTTTCGTTCAGGGCAGTGGAAAAATGAAAGAATAAGACTCAGTACATTCTTTGCTGTTCTTAATACGAAAAAGCAAGAAGATATAACTAGATGAAATATATCAGCAAACCAAACACCTAAAATGGAACATGATAAGTACTGTATGAAGGTATAGAAGCATAGTAAGACAGGACACATTTCTATAGAAGGAGAAGAATGGGACATTCTAGGGAGCATCAGTGGTATGTGCAAGGCATACAAAAAGAGTGACACACATTTTGGAGATGTAATAGCTTTGTTCAGTTTAACTCAGGATAAGCAGAGGTGACTGAGGAGACAGGAAAAGCTAGACTGGTATACCGTAATACACGGACTTGTCTGCCAAGCTAAGGTGAAGACTTACAGCTTCAAGTGAGCATTTGGCCATAACATAAAAGCTAAATTACAGAGCGATAAGGTTGAAAGTAGGGAGATGAGCCAGGTATGGTGGCACATGCCTATAATATCAGCACTCAGGAGGCTGAGGCAAGAGGATCACCATGCGTTTGAGGCCATCCTTAACTACAATAGGGAGTTCAAGGCCAACCTGAACTGTATGAGACCCTGTCTCAATAAAATGAAGAAGTAGGGAGATGAAACTAAGATACCATCAGACACAGAATTAAACAAGCCAGTTGCAAGTGACTTTCAAGACAGGACTGATCAGAGGTACCAAATTTTTTTTTAGGACTTAGTTCTCACATTGACTTTTGAAGTATGTTCACACTATTCTATGAATAAAGGAACTTAGTGGCAATAGAGCTCTGAGGCACTGAAGAGTTAAGCAATTTGCCCAAAATCACAGAGCTAGAAAGTGATGAGCCAAGATTTGAACGTAGGCAGTTTGGCTCTGGAATCTCTGTTTTTAACCACCATACTACCCAACCAAGCAATCAAATAAAATATGCACTAAAAATATATTGTAAATTTAGCAACCAGAAATTTGACCATGCAGGTAGAAGTAATTCTAGAGGGCTGGTGATGGAAGCCAGGTTGTAGTGGGTTGAGGACTGGACCATTGGAATTGAAGAACTACTCTCACAAGAAGCTTTTCTGTTCTTGTGACACAGAACTTCATGGCTTAAGACATCTCATAAATACCAAAATTTAGAAATATATGGTACCTTGTGCATCATCTAGTCATTTAAATGTCTAAGAGTCATTTCTCAGCTTTTTTAGAAATCTTTGAAAACCTGCTAAGAGGGGTGCACCTTCTCCCAGAGAAATGTTCATGTGTACATGCGTACCATGTATGTACCATTTCAGGCTATTCAAGGACAACAAAGCCTGCTTATCTTGTGGTCCCTGATCCCTCAATTAAGAACACCACATACATAGGTTGTAGAACTCAAATTGAAGTACTCAAAGGGCTTGAAAACTTGGTTGTGAGTTAGAAATATTTTACAGTTTGAACAACTTTTTAAATGAGATGTATTGAAATACTGTACAAAAGCATTTGTATCAAATAATATTTTCCTGTACTGCATTCAGATTTGGTTCTTCTAAAAAAAAATTGGGGGTCTCAGTTCCTTCAAATCACATGTAAGGAATTTGAAATTTATGTCTTCTACTTTTATCAGAAGTTTATCAGAAAAGCAAAAAGGAAGTGTGTAATCACTTTTGCTCACAGGATTTAATAAAATATGTGTAATAAAAAAATCTCAATTTAAATTCCCACCTTGTTGGGACTTGAGTGTTAGTGGCCACACAGTTAAGGCGGACACATTGGAGGTACTCAGCAAATATCTGCAGGATGTATGCACTGAATTATTTTTAAAAAGTACATCTTAAGTCTGGGAATGTTTTCAGTTGATCATCACGCCCACGATTGCTTTTATGTTGTACAGGCAATATTTAATGATCTTTTCATATCAACTACTTCACCACTTTTTCGTATGAAAAAGTGACTTCAGTTTAGTGATTAAATACCTTGATCAACATACATATAAGGTAAATACCACGCTGACATTCAAACCTGGTCTGAGGCTTCGTTTTAACTACTGACAGCAGTGTGCACTGCTAACCTGGTTACTTCTTTGCAGGTTGTGTGGTAACCATTGAGGTTTGCTGGACTGGCCATATAGGGGAAGGTAGTAAGACCAATAAAAAGACTGACAGTGATATCTATTTGTATGCTTTTTTAGTCACTTGCATTAATTTACAGTGTGTTACTTACACACTTAAAAGTTTAAAATAAAGTTTCTAATTGGTTTTTCTTGATTTTTCCTCATCTTTTCACTTACTTTTTCTTCTACATTTCTCAGTCCATTTTCCCTGTATCAGTTTGGATTTACAAATACAAAACTCCTTCCTAGGGGGCTGGGGATTTAGCTCAGCAGCACCTACCTGGCAAGCGTGAGGTTGTGAGTTCGATTCCCAGTACTGGAAAAAAAAAAAAACCCAAAACAAACAAACAAAAAAAAACCTCTTTCCTAAATGGTCTTTTTTATATTTTAAAAAGAAGACACTAAGGAATTCTAAACCAAAGCTCAAGAATTTGTTATAGCCCACCAACTTTATAAATATTTAAATCAATATTTTTGTTATAATTACATTATAACCTTTCCAAAATCATTCACAAGCTGCATTTTTATCTACTAGTTGAACACTGGTATAAAATGGAAATCTCTGAAGAATAGTGGAGATTTATATGAAACACAATTTGTTTACGTCACTTGCAGCAGGTAAGTGGATAGAGGATTGAACTGTGGGTCAAGATGATCTAGGTCTGGATCACTACTCCAGTAGTAGGGTGTCTTGGTTACTTTTCTCTTGTTGCTGAGATAAAATGCCCAATGCCCAAACTGAAGAGGGAAAGATTTATTTAGCTCACAGTTTGTGGAGGTTTCAGTCCATAATCAGCGGGCTCCAAGGCAGGGTGGCACATGACAGAGGGCAACAGTTCATGGCGGTGAAGACGGCAAAAGCAGCAAGACCAGAAAGGGAGGAGCAAGAGCAAGCCTCTTTACCTGCCTTATATTGTATGCAGGCTACCCGCCCCAGGATGGGTGCACTCCCACCTATAATCCCAGCATACCATGAATCAATCAAAACCTCTAGAAGCCCACCCCATGACTGCAAGAGGCTGTGGGGGGACATCGAGACAAAACATAAGGCTTTAGATAAATTACTTAGGCATGATATGGCTTGATTTGCCCACATGTAAAATGGGAATGAAATCTAATTTACCTGTTTCTTTTGGAGAGGAGAAAAGGAAATACAGTAATAGTTGTGAAGATTTTATAAACTTTGAAATATTATTATCACTATATTACAAATATTACTATCACTATCATTATTATGATGATTATAACTGCTCAAGGAAAGCATTTGTGACTAGGGCAGCTCTACACATTCCTCAGTAAACTTCTATCTAGTTCCACAGTTAATACTGATAGAACAGTATCCCTGTTGTGGTTGTAGTACGAATGGTGTTTAGGCTCCTTCCGCCTGGTCCATTTCGCAAGCCATGACTGAATGTTCCCAGAAGAGGGCAGCAAAACCCCAGTCCAAAGGCTCTGTTACTTCCTCAACGCTTCCAACCAACTTGGAGGGAAAACAATTACACTATGAACGTAATAGTCTTTTTAAATGATCTTTAGGCCAGGCATGGTGATACATGCCTGTAATACCCGCCTTTGAGAGGTTAAGGCAGGAGGATTGCCATAAATTCAAGGCCACCTTTTACTCATTTCAAATAATACTTCGCTTACAAGTCCCCTGAAAGAAATAATTATTTATTTAATCTTGCTTTAATGATCTAACATATGTTCAGAAAACTTTAGCCATGGTTTCCTGTTGTGTCACATAGCATCAGTTTTTAAGTAGTGGGGTTTGGGGTAAGAAGAAAGTAAGGTCTTAGGCCCAATTCTTCCAAATTAAGATGCCTTGCTAAGTTCAAAAAGTGATTCTCAATAGTGTCTACACATCTTTGTGTCACATACAGAAAATGCTATCCATATCTAATCTTTTTTATTTTATTATTTAAATTTGTTTTAAAGTATCCTTGTTCTTTTAAACCTTTAATCAGTGAATCATCTTGTAATAACAGCAGTTGGCTGGTGATGGTTTTTAATAGCATAAGACGTGTGACCGAAAAGTAGTGACTGTTTCATACAGTAAGACACATTGCCATTAATTCCTCTCAAAAATTCCTCATTTCCAACACACATGTTCTATCATCACTGCCACTTTCTGAAGCATTTCTGGAAATCTTTCATGTTTTATTTTCACTCTGTGGCTACCTCAGTGTCTAACTTGATTAAAAATGTTGACTTTTCCTGGTCATTTTGACTTTGAGGAAAAGCCAGCAGTTAGATGGTGACAGATCCACTGAGTAAAGATGAAGAAACTGTCATGTTTTTATGAGCCCACATTTAAGTTGGGTGACACTTGATAGCAGCATTTACTATATTTTTATCACACCTTGTAAAGACACTACTTTAGGAAGTAAGAATGATGGTCTGTTCATTCAAAATGTTGAAAATGAGGGGGAGTATTTTGAGGAGGATAAATGGTAATGTGTCCTTTACTCCAGTAAAATTTTTAACTTAAATGTTCACTATTTATTTTGATTATACTATGTATTGGTTACTTTCACACATATTAGATTATTAATTTAAATGTTCACTATATATTTTGATTATACTATGTATTGGTTACTTTCACACATATTATTTGATCCTCACTACAGCCCTGTGAGGTTGATAGCCAGTATCCCAATTTTATGGATAAATTTTCTCACCTGTGATCAGAATAGCTGCTGTTTGCTTGAAGAGCAAAGTGCAGGCGGATGTCCCATATGTCAAGAGGGCCCCAACGGTGAGTAATTTCTGCCACTTAATAAGTGCTATAAGAGCCACTTCAGTGTTTGATGTTTTTTCTGTCTGCTTTATTACAAGAGATGGGATAGGAAGGCTTTCAGTTTTTCAATTCCTTCCGCTTTTGCCGGTTCATTTCAGGCTTTGCTCTTTTGAAAAAAAACTACCCTGTTTTCCATTCCACCCCCTTTACCACCACCCCCAAGTCGGAGTCCTGTTTCCATCCCAGCTAAACCTCTTCCTGTTCTTGAGAATTGCATCACATTCTTGGCTTAATGTACACCAACACCCCCACACTGGCACCAGGGAACATATAGGCTTTCTTTATTGGTTGAATGTTCTTGTCTGGTGAGTACAGAATAAGTCACTTACTTCCTGACCTCTAGCCTTGACTCTGGGAAAAAAATAGAGAAATTCCTCAGATTTTTGTTTATTTATAAATCTCCTTCACTCCAGCCCTGTTCAGGAATAAACAATATATGAACTAGGGACAGTGTGAAAGGGCATTTAGGGTTCAGGGTATACTGTGTACCTTGCTGAATGAAGTCTCCTTTGCTGTTTCTATTCTTCACTCCTAGTTCATTTTTTAACCTAGTCTAGTCAGGCATTGGCTCCCACTCATTGAAAGGTATTTCACTAAGGATATTAATGCCGCCCACCCTTATATTACTATATTCAGTTGATACATCAGTCTTTACCTTGCTGATACCTGAGCACTATCGTATACTGCTGACCACATCCTCCTTGATAGACTCACTGTATTCCTTTGGTTTCCATGCACTATTATTTTTTTCTACCTCAACCATGGATCTTCACTATTCTTTGTAAACTTTTTTCTCTGTATACCCAGAAAATGTTGAAATCCCCACCACCACAAGACCTTGTTCGATGTTGCCTCTTTCCCCTGACATTCTCTATGAGAAATCTCATCCTTTTCCATGGCATTGTGAGTGAGACCTGTACACCAATGACATCCAAGTCTATGCCTCCCTGAACTCCAGGTTTATATATTCAACTGCTTTCTAGAACTTCTCCAACTTGCAATTCCTGAAAGCATATTAACCAACTCATTCCTTCAAGCCTGTCTCTCTGATAAGTATATCTAAGAAAGTGCCTGAATGCAGTTCACCCAGCAGCAATGGCCAGAAACCTAGGATTCATCCTTGATTACTCTTGCTCACTCTCCACATCCAATCACTAACCAAGCTAGTAAAATCTCCTTTGAATCTATCTATTCCCCATTCTCATTGTCACCAACTAGCATAAATGATTACCATCTATGTGAGTTTTTATGCTTTCTTTTGCTAGCCGCCTCCTCACCATTTTTCTCCCTTTGGGTCATTTCCCACCAGCAATCAGGATATTCTTTATTTAAATGCAATTCTGATAAATTTATCCCTGGTTTTAAAACCTTTTAGTTGCTTGCTAATGTCGTCAGGACGAAGTTCAAACTTTTTATCGTGGCTCATAAGCTCCTCATGATCAGCAACCTGCCAGCAGTCTCTACTCACACATACTAGGCTCCAGTGGCTCAATATACTCTGCTTCCTCTTGGTTCTAGGCTTTCACAAATGCTGTTTCCTTTGCCTAGAGTATTCTACTACAGGGCCTCAAATGTATCCAGACTGGTTTCTACCTCAGATTGTCATCTTATTCCTGAATGAGAACTGAAACTAGGTACTAAATTTTTAACTAATTCTTGAATTAAAATCATACCCTACATGAAAATGAATTTGAACTGTTTCACTGGGGATTGACTTTTACCATGACTAAATGTAAACTGGAACATACTTTAAAAAATTCTACTGGAATGTTTTCTTGATTGTTATTCATCATGACATTTTATCTTTGGAATCTTTCTTCATTTCCGTCTGGCTTCTCCCACTCTCTTTTCTTATCTTTCAACCTGTACCCTCTGGTTGCCCTACACTTGCACCTAGATAGATCTAGCTTGCATGCTGTAGTAGCTGCTCTGAGGTTGTGGTTAATTAGAACTGCTCAGACTGCAACAGGAAGGCATTAAATCGAAAGCAAGGGGGAGGAAGTACAAACCAATACCCACCACAAAGCTGCTGAGTGCCCAGCATGACCCAAGCTACACCCTCTGATGGGGAGTAGGGTGGAGAAGTAAGAAGCCAGGGAGTTTAATACATTGTCAGCACAGCCTAATTATCCACTTCCCATGATCCAGCCTTCCAGGGTCACCATGCATGTTACCAGGTAGTAGCCTAAGTAGTGGATGCTAACTGAAAAGCCACTAGAAATGCTAACCAAAAAGCCACTAGAGGCTGGGGGAAGGTCCCCAAGTTGAAATAAGTTCACCATCCCTCCCCACATAGCCCAACTCTGGACATGCAAATCCTAGGAGTTCCTTAGGAGTTTCTTAGGAGTTCCCTGTCTGTGATAATTCCCAGATGAATGCTCCTGTGTTCCTCAAAAACACCTTTGCTCTCTGCCTGAAAATCTGTTTTTAGTAGTGGCCGAAACTTTCAGTTTATAACCCAACAAAAACCATTTTCATTGGCTTTATAATTTTTGCCATGGCCTGCATGCGCACATGTGTATGTATATATTTTTTGAGATGGGATCTTCTAAGTTACTGAATTGCCCAAAGAAGACTTAAATTTCCATCCTGCTGTTTCAGCTTCCCAGAGTGCTGGCATTGTAGGCATGTGCCACCACGCCAAGCTTGTTTCCTTTTTTTTTTTTAATCAAAGGAGCTACTAATTCCTTGCAGTTGAATTATAGGAGACGGGATAAAAAGTGCTGGAAAATATGTAATCTAGATTTCAAATACAAGGATGGTTGGAAACTCATTATAGAGCCTCACAGTGGCTGTATAACTCACCTCCCCAAATTCACTACCTCAGAATCTGAGGAGGTGAGAACTGGGTGCTGCTCCATGGCTAGAGAGTTAGAAACAGAGTCACCATCTCACTCTGGAGAAAAGGGTGCTTTGCTTGGCTGGAAGTGGGCACTTGTGTTATCACAAAGTGCCAACCTCACACTTCAGATAACAGAACAGGAAATACTGTTTGTGCAGCTGGGAGGGGAGGGCGAACTTACTGTATACCCACACCCATTAAGTTCCTCACTCACCTCTTTGCATCATACTTTCTGTCCTGTAAGTGACTAGCACTGACTCTGGGGAGTATTGGGAAATAGATGAAGCATGCCTTCAGGCCCGCCATCTTCCCTGGTGCATTCTCTCTAGTCACGGTCAGCTTCTGTGGTCTCCTTGGCCCAGAATATCACCCCAGGTTTAGATTTTAACTGAAGCTTAAATGGAAAAATTTTAGACATTGTAATAGGGAGGTGAGGGAAACAGCTCTAGAGTAGAGAGGAACCTTCTTTTCTCATAAGCCTGTCTTCACAAATGGTGAAAATGTGCTCTTGGTTTTAGCAACCCTAATAGCAGTGAATTGCAAGTGATCTAATAAATGACAAAGAATGGAATTTGTAGGCAGGTAACTTTGATTTAAAACCTTCCTTCCTCTCTCCATGTCTCCCTCCCTTTTATCCTCCTTCCCTCTCATCCTCTTTTGCTTCCTCTCTGCCTGTCTCCTTCTGTCCTTCCCTTCCTACCTGTCTTCCCTTCAGAGAGGAAGGGAGTGGGAATGCAAAGTGCAGAGGAATGCACAGGTTTCCCGAATCTGGATGCTTGCCAGAGTTTGCCTATTTCTTCAATGGTCAAGGACATTCAAGCTGTGTTTAATAATTATGCACGATCCACGCTACAGGAGTTGCATGACTGCACTCCCCAGGTGTGCTCTTTCACCTTGTGACCTGAGTACATTACATTCTTTTAACGAGGAAAAGTAACAATATGACTATGGAGAAAAACATAGTGTAAGCTACTCTGAAAAATCTTTATTATGAAAAGGGGAGAGGCTGGCCAGTGAGCATGTGCAGTAAAGAGTAGATTTCACTTTAAAGAGAGGTTTGAGTACTGTATGTTTATTTACTTAAAGAGAGACAAAATAGTGAGATCTTTAGTTACCTCATTCCTGAGCTTTAAAACCCTCATCTGGAGATGGAGAAGTTTTCATGAAGATTTAAATTAAGTTAAAAGCATATACATAGTAGTAACTTACATACTGAAAAGGCTTCTACACATTTATGTTAAAATTTGTAACTATTATTATCTGGTGACTGTACAGATGAGTAAGCTCTGGTCACAGCTGTTCCGTCTCTGTTCTACCCTACATGACTGGGCTCTTACAGGCAGGCTTGTGTGGGAGGGGCTAAGACACAGAAGGAAGAGCCTACTAGTGGTATGATTTATATCTTGACATGCTTTGAACTTTCAGGGAATGGTGATGATAATATGTGTGTGTGTTACTAAATACATTGATTTACCACTGTATTATTTCATTTGTCCTGTATTTTTATTTTTAAAATTTTATTTAAAATATAGACACATGTCAGATCCAACATGTCTCAAAAACAAATTTAGGGAACATTATTAGAAATTAGAAGTTACCCCGGTGAAAAACATCCATCTGGAGCCACAAGGGGCTGTACAAATAAAATCCTGTATATGAACTTTTGCTTAGACAAAAGAACACTTCCTTAGAAGGTTGCCTCATGTTAATCCACAACTTTATAGAAAAGGTTAATCTCTTGCCTTTTCTGGCTGTTTGCCAAATTGCTGTATCATTTTGCTTGCATATAAATTTGGCAACAGCAGTCAGAACTCCTTTTTCCAATTGGCTGCAGTGCTTGCCTACTCCTACTAAATGGGCCCTGGGAGCGTACACTCAGCCCATAAGTGAGGCCTTTCTCTTCTCAACGTTGGGTGTGTAGCCTTGTTTTGAACCACCCCAGTCCCGTTCCTACACAGTCACAGCAGAGGTGTCTGACCACTCCACTGTCCCATTTCTTCTCCTTTTCCCACCCGCTTTTCCAGTCCTGAGATGATTTGTGACTTTATATCTGGTTCATCTCTTTGCCTGTTCTTTAAGTCCATTCTCCATCCCTTATTCTGTCTTCCTCTTTCCCTGACCCCTCTGTCTCCAACTTTTTTCGCTTGTAATGGATTAGGCCTATACTGTGTCATACTCCTTTATGCTGTACATGAGCACATTTTTTGAGGGCAGTGAACCAAAAAATCTGGTGTTTTTTTTCAAGCATGAACAAGAAGCTTTTTAAAAACATCTGTATTGAGATATAGTTATAAAGTTCACATTTCAGTCATATAATTAGTTTTTAACATGTTTAGAGTTGTTCATCCATCATCAAAATTCATTTTAAAATATTTTCTTCACTCCCAAAAGAAACTTTATATTTCTTTATTCCCAAAAGAAACCCTTTGCTGCCCCTAGTCCTCAGCAACCATTACTCTATGGGTTTGCCTGTCCTGGGCATTTTATATAAGTGGCATCATAGAATATGTTGTATTTTATGACTTTCATCTAGCATATATATATATATGTATATGTATATATATATACATATATATATATATAGTTTTGTTTTGTTTTTGTTTTTGTTTTTTTGAGACAGGGTTTCACTGTGCAGTTCAGGATGGCCTTGATCTCACTTCACAGCCCAGGTGGGCCTCAAATTTAAAGCAATCCTGCCTCAGTCTCCTGAGTACTGGGATTACAAGTGTGCACCGCCATGCCTGGCCTTATCATACATTTTTGAGATTCATATATATTGTAACATCTATCCACACACTATCCCTTTTTATTTCTAAATAATATTCCATTAGCTGGATATATCAGATTTTGTTCATCCATTCATGAATTGATAGATGTCTAGGTTGTGTCTATTTTGGGCTATTATGAATAAATCTTCTGTGAATATTTGTGGACATATGTTCCTTGCTCTTGAATAGATACATAGGATTAGAATTGATGGTTTGTATGGTAACTCTATTTTTAGCATTTAGAGGGACAGGAAACTTTCCCAAAGTGAATGCACAATTTTACTTTCCCACCAAAGCACATGAAGTTTCCAGTTTCTCCACACCCTTAACAACTATTAATCTCTTTGTTTTTTATTACAGCTGTTCTAGTGGGTGAAAAATGATATCTCATTACATTTACTTAATGACTTTTCAGGTGTTTATTAACCATTTGTATAATATATATATATATATATATATATATATGTATGTTAATCTCTTGTTCATTTCATTTGTTAGTTTCGTGATGTTGGGGATCAAACCCAGTGCCTCGAGCATGCTAAGCAAGCACCTTCCCATTAAATCCTATCTCTAAGCCCGTTTTTAACTAGGCTTATTTGTGTTTTTATTATTGAGTTTCTTTTTATATTCTAAGTGGAGGCCCTTTATCAGACATAAGATTTTCAAATATCTCCTTCTATGAGTCATCTTTTCCCTTACTTGATGGTCTTCTTTAAAACATAAAGGTTTTTAATTTTAGTGAATCTACTGTTTTTCTTCTATCACTTGTGCTTTTGGTGTTGCATCTAAGAAATCACTGTCCACCTCAAGATCATAAGTTACTACCTAACCCAAAGCTGCAAAGATTTAATATTCTTTTTTTTTTTTTTTTCCAGTACTGGGAATTGAACTCATCACCTTGCACTTGCCAGGCAGGCGCTGTGCCATTGAGCTAAGCCCCCAACCCAAGATTTAATATTCTTCTAAAACCTTGATAGTTTTAGCTCTTACTTTTAGGTCTATGATACACTTGCAGTGAATTATTTTTGTATATTGAGCAGCAGTCCAAGTGGATTCATTTGTATAAACTTGTATACATTTCTCCCAGCACAATTAATTGAAAAGGTCATTTTTCCCTCATCAAATTGTCTTGGCTTCTTTGTCAAAAAAACAGTTGACTCTAACTGTTATGAGTTTATGATTCTCAATTCTGTTCTATTGATCTGTGTTTATCTATGTACACATCACACTGACTTGAATACTGTTGTTTTGTAGTACATTTTGAACCTATGAAGTATGAGTCCACCAAATTTATTCTTTTTAAAAATTTTTTGGCTATTCTGAGTCTCTTGCATTTCCATGTGAATTTCAGAATAAGCAGAAAATGATAGGTGGATCCTAAAATGTGTTAGAATGCCCTCACTTCTAATAAACAATTGAAATATTTTCTTTCATACCTAGGGTAAAATTGGATCAGGAGTATTGAGCAGGCACACTTTGTGGTTAAGGGGGGGATAGGTCCTTTGAAATGAGGACCACACTAATGAAAGATGGGAAGGATGGGAATAAAGGAGCAAAAAAGTTTGGTAAACTTTCCACCCTGGTGAGAAGAATGTTTGTTCTGAGGAGGAGGCAGTTTGATCTAGCACCAGGGGATATTGTGAAAGATAATTGAAATTGCAAAAGTCCATTGATCTCCCCAGAAGGAAAAAAGAGAAAAAAAAGATCTCTAAGCAGTATTGTTAGTTTGTTGATTCTTACAGAAGATCCTCATTCAGTCATAGGAAACAGCTGGCCCTTTCTCAGGGCTATAAGGCAAGGAAAAGAATGGAAGAAGAAAAAACATTCCTCCCCCGCCCCAGTACTGCTGACTGCTTACCTCTCTGAGGCCAGCTTAACCTTTATCCATTTTTGTTACCCTCCCCTTCGTAAGTTCCCCAAAAAGAGAGAGAAGATGAAAAAAAGAAAAAGAAAACCATAGTAGGAGGGAGAGAGAGACAGAGACAGAGAGAGAGAAAGAGAGAGGCAGAGAGAGAAAGAGAGAGAGAGAATTAACAGGTCCTGGAGGCAGGACAGGAATTCTGGAGCATTTAAAATTAAAATTCCTAAAGTACTGCTGGTGGAGCCTGTTACATATAGTAATATGACAGTATGAAGCAAGACTTGTAAGGGTGACCACATTATTGGATTTAGTAATTCAACTCCTGGGAATTTATCCTAAGGCAATAAAACATGCCAAAAGTATTAGTGTAAATGTGAAATGAGAGTATTATCTGTAATAGTACAAGCTGAAATGATTTCAGTCTCCGAAATAGGAGCATGTTTTGTGATATCATGATATGTAAAGATGTGGATTATCAGAGTGGCTTCACTGTGAAAATACACCTCAAACTGTAGCATTTTTCATTGTGTTTTCTGCTACCGGAGGTCCAAGTTGCCACCGTCTCTCACCGAAATTGTTGCGATATCCTTCCAACTGTAGTTTTTGCTTTCACCCTAGTTCCCCAACCCCCATCTACTCTGCCCACTTAATAAACCTTGATAAATCTTAAATGGCCCAGTTTCTACTCAAAAGCTTCAGTGGCTCCCCTCTCCCAGTCTTTTATTCATCCCGGGCCTGCTTCATCTGGTCTCCATTACATCTTTGACCTCATCTAATAGTACTTCTTCTCTTGCACTCTCCTACTCTGGACATGCAGGCCTCCTCCTATCCAATGACTTTGAACTCACTCTTTCCCCTTGCTCAAGTTCTTTTCCAGATATCTATTTTTTTCTCATCATCTTCAGATCTTTGTTGAAATGTGGTAGACACTAGACACTTTCCCTGATCATCCTATTTAAAATGGCTATCTTTGCCCAGCCCAAACTCCCAGCATTCCTTCTTTGCCTTATGCTTTCATTGCACCTCCTGTTTCATTTGACTTATTTATCTGGGTTGTTGTCTGGTCTTCCCCCTATAACCTGAGTTCTGTGAGGGTTTGTGTATGTGGGTTACTACCATATCCTCAGTATCTCAACTGTGCCTGATTCAGAGGAGTTTTTAATAAATATTTATTAAGTGAATGGATAAACATAGTAATTATGAAAAACAGGCCTTAATTTTTAAAGAAGAAAAGAATATAACTATAAGGAATGATGTGCACAGTGGCTATGCAATATGGTGTCCTTCAGTCTGGGAGCTCAGAGGGGAGAGGTCTGGGTTTGAACCCTGACCCTACCATTTTCTGAGTTGTACGAACTTAGGCAAATGTCCCTAACCTCTCAGTTTTATCATCAGTGAAACTGAGATAAAATGCCTCCCTTAAAGCATTGTTGCAAAAACCAAAGGAGAACTGTGTGCTAACACCTGGCACACACTAGGTGTCCTGTGAACATTAAATCTCTTTCTTCTCCTAAGGAATACATATTCACTGGATAAAAACTGTAAAAGTGGAAATAAATGGCTGCTTCAAATAGAAAGCTTGTACATATTTATAATTTACCTTTTTAATATACGAGTTGTTCCGAAGCATGGCTACATGTAAAGTGTGCTAGACTGCGACTAAAGAGACCTGCCTCACAGCACCCCCTGACCCTTTCAGGCTATGTGATAGTATTATAACCTCTTTGGATCTCTCTTCTCACTGGTAAAATGTAGAGGCTGAATTCAGTAACTTGTAGGCCCATCAATGCTTACAATCCCATAATTCAAAAAGACAGGCCGTTCCGGCTGTTTTCACTGTACCAGAGCCCAGCCTTACTCAGATGTGTAGGACAGCTGTTTCTAACCTGGGTATAGAAGGCTCTAGTCTTTGGTATTTAGAGGCACAGGAAACTGGGGAATTTAGAAAAAGCTAAGCAGATGAGGTTTTCTTTTCTGTGATTCTTAACTAGCTACATGAATATTGTTCAAACTTAAGAAAATGTGAAAAGGAAAACAAATACTATCCACCTTTGCGTTTGAATCAGCTATGGATCTTTAGCCATGAAGGAAAATGTGCTCTGTTTTTTAAGTAACAACTAAAAAGTAGATGTCAGCAGTTCCCAGTTGTAACTGTAAACTTGAACCCACATGGCAGGGAGCCGAAGCAGTGCAGGAGTGAATGGCTGGAAGGGAACATGGCTCCAGCCCCCTTGCTCTGGAAAGCGCCCTGGCTTTGTCTTCTTCACATTGCTACACCGAGGAGGAGGATGTTTGGGTTTGCAGGCCGCCGGCTACCGTCAGCAAGTTTGCAGCCCCGCTTGACTTCCCTGAAAGGAGTGGGGGATGGAGGTGTCAGCTGCCCTGGCTTCCCTCCAGCAACTGAGCAACAGAGTGCTTGAACGCCCCATCAGCTGCAAGGCCCTGACTGTACCAGATGAAAACTGACCATCTCATCTGGGAAGGGTCAGTTAAAAAATGACAGAACTGCCCAAAGTAAACAGAGGGAGCAACCACAACAGAAACTTTCTCTGCAATGCTTCTTTATAATTACCAGCCCGTCCCACTAGGGCTCCAGCTTAAGTCCCCATCTACCCTCTCTGTTGCCCCCACCAGGCCTTAAGTAAGCCCTAGCTGACCTGAGGCCTGCCTCCTTGTCCACATGCAACGGTCCTGCCCTTTCCCCAGAGTACAGGAACTCTCCAAACTGCAGAACATTCTGCAGTTGAAGTTTGAAGGCTGTCAGGGAAAAACACTTTTTAGAACTCACTTATTGGGATCCCCTAGTAGATGAGTAAAAGCAGCCTAAAGTGCATGTATCCAAAGTCAAGAGCAAGTCTGAGGCAGAGCTGGCTTCCGTCTTCCTAACCTAGGGCTCTTTCAGACTGCCGTACACTGTTGCAAGGGACTAAAAAGAAGGAAATTAACTTGGAGTTCTCTTTCTCCACTTTTCATTCTAACCAAATCCTACTCTGTGGAACTTTAGGGCTGTGTGGAAAAGCACGTTTTACATTTATTTATTTATTCATTTATTTTTAAATTAATTAATTGGTACATCTTAAGCTTACATAATGATCACATTCATCATAGGGAATTTGTACCTGTACATGATGTATATTGATTCTTCTTTTTTTTCTCATTCCCTTCCCTTCCCTTGAACCCCTCTTCCCCTCCTTATTTACAGAAGTTTTGTTTCTATTCTTTCCTTCTTCTTTTCTGTTCCTTCCTTTCCTTCTCCCCTCTCCCTAGTTCCCTTCCCATTTGAAAAATTTTTTTCTAATTCCCTATATCATACATTTTGGTTTTTATTTACACTTTTGGTTATGTTTTTAATTTAGACTTGAGCTCTCAGAGGGCTGAGGCAGGAGGATCGCCACGATTTTGAGGCCAGCCTGGGCTACATAGTGAGTTCCAGCCTTAACTACATAGTGAGAAGACTGTTCCAAAAAGTAAAAGAAAGAGGAAGGGAAAAGAAGGAAAGAAAAGAAGGAAGGAAGGAAGGAAGGAAGGAAGGAAGGAAGGAAGGAAGGAAGGAAGGAAGGAAGAAGAAGAGAGAGCGAGACAGGCTTGAGGACAGGACTAAATTTTATAATTTGTGTCTCTGTTTTGCCTGTGTTCTCGAAGTGTGGTCATGTTATCTATTTACTCCTCCATTTAGCATTGTGAAGTCAACAACCAAGTGGAGTGAGAGGGACAAGGGCTTACAAGCCCAGCAAGCAAGCCTCAGCAGCCTGTCTCTACACATCATAGCTGTGTAAACTTGTACAAGCAAATTAACGTACTCTAAGATTTGGTTTCCACATCTGCAAAATGGGATCATGGCATTTATCTCATTATACTGTCACGAGGGTTTCGTGAGATGATTCATATAATGCATTTATTAGCACAATGAAAAACTCCACAAATGCTACAAATTTTTAATAGCCCTGGAAAACATTTATTGTTCCCTTTCTACAGATGAAAAAATTAAGACTTAGAGAGATCAAGGGCTCCAGTCATTCTATTGGTTAGTAGAACAGGCACAATTCAGGACAGCCTCCAGCTCTACAGTGAGGGCACTTGCTACCCAGCACTGAGTGCAGACGGTCGAAAGTGGCAAGGGGTCAGTGTGTCTGTCTGCATCATCTCAGGATGGCATATTATTTATTAAACCTCCACATACTGCGGATACCAGGAAATGGGTGGCTCTGGGGTGAGGCGGGCTGTCTGTGTGCAGCCTTATTAATCAAGCAGCCTTTGCCCAGACATCAGTCAAGGAAATCAAGGTTGGTTCTAATCTCTGACCTGAGACCAAGGATGCTGCACCCAGGGAATAGATGTGAGATCTTCGAATGCTTCCTGGATGCTTTAAGAAAGCTTAACTTTCCTTAATAGTTGAGCCCTGTGCTCCCTCTTGTATGTTACACTGTTCTGGGAGGATTCCATCTGATTCCCTGGTAGGAGCTGTGGGCTCCAAAGTGGGTGCCCAAAATGACACATTGAGGTATGAGGAGAAAATATATAAACATTGCTTCTGTTTTTAAATCTAAGATACGAAAAACATACAGCTTTACCAATATCATAATAATTAGTACATCAGAGTATATATAATTTATAGTAAACATTCAGTGATGTAATGTATGCTCAGTGTTTTGCTTTGTAGGGCTGGGATTGAACCCAGGACAAGGAGCACGAGAAGCAAGCACTGTACCACTGAGCTATGCACTAGCCCTTTTTAACAGGGTTTCACTAAGTTGCCCAAGCAAAGCTTGAATTTGCTGCCTCAGCCTCCTGCCTCAGCCTCCTGGGTAGCCAGGATTGTAGGCATGCACCCAGATTTATTTTGGTTTCTTTGTTTTGTTTTGTTTTTATGGATAGTCACAATGAAAAGAATCTACAGGAAACTTGTAGGAAGTAAGCTCGCTTGCTTGACTTGTCCTAATTTGCATCCTACTCCATCCCATCATCTAGTACTGACCATTCCCTAATGAAATGAATTTGGCGGCTATGAACTTGAGTTTGTTTTTCCCCTCCTTTTGTCATCCATCTGATAATATACCATGTCTTGTCCAGCATTCTGCCAAGACTTGACCAAATAATAAAGCTGTGTTTGATAAGTAAAAAGTAAATATCTGTGAAAAGACTGCAAAGTGTAAGATCTGTAGACTCCAAGAAGACAGTTAATGGTAGTTAAGGCACACACTGGGTGAAAGAAAAGGCAAGAGTAAAACTTCAGGGAACGACTCATGGACACAAATGTAGTGTAGAGCTCTGCCTTCTGAGCAATCAAGTGCGGTCATTCAAACTGAGCACTGCTTCTTTCTCACTCTGAAATTTGCACACAGCACAACACAACACAAAACAGGTCTTGAAGAAAGAAGCCCAACACCGCTGTTAATCTTGGACAATCTTACCTGCACCTCCAGGAAAACAGTTCCTCACCTACAAATAAGGTTGGAAAAGGTTATTTGGAGTTTCCTTTATGTTCTGAAGCAACCTTGAATGTAGATGAAGTTGGCAGGGTTCTACATGAAGCAACTTACACTTTGAGTGGTCATTGGACCAGAAACTAGCACATTATCCCCAGGCTTTCCGCGGCTCATGACATCCACTCCTTGGGCACTTGGTCACCTTGTGGGGCCAGTAACATGTTCCTTTGCAGCCACTTCAAGGGTCAGCTATGCCTACAAGGTACATAGAGTGCAAAAGCAGGTAAACAGGAGTATATATGCATGCTATGTATACATGTATAAGTGCATGTACACACGTAGGAAAAAGCCTGAAGGGTACCCACTGTATTAGAAAAGTGGAGATGAGGGCAGGAATTATACCATTTACTTTAAATTCTTTGTTTGCTTGTTTTCAATAAATTGTTTTAGTAGTTAAAAATAAAATTATTTTTAAAATAAGCATTAAAGTTTTGGCACCAACTGCTTCAATAAGAGGATCTAGGGGCTGGGGATTTAGCTCAGCGGCAAAGCGCCTGCCTGGCAAGCACAAGGTCGTGAGTTCAGCTCCTGGTACTGGAGAAAAACGAAAACAAAAAAAAAAAAAAAAAAAAAAGAGGATCTACCAGTGTCAAATTTGCATCTTGTCTCTGTACCAGAGTCTTTACTACAGTGCTGGTGCAATCCATGCATCTGGGCAGGACAGGAAGGCTGCACTCACAGCATCCGAAACTCTAGAGGAAGCCCAGGAAAGTGGAGTTTTCCCAAATTTTAGTTTGATTTTCTTCTCTGGGCTTTTGAAGTAAATGATCTACAGGGACCTTTCTACTCTGAAGTCCTATGATTCTAAAGAATACTGCATGCAGAAGACCCCATTAGGGAAAGAAAATATGTCATATGGAAGTTTCATACTTTCACCCCAAGCAAAGTAAAAATTGATGTCGAATTCCCTCTGTCTTCCCTGTTTTCCCCCTCTCTCCCTCCTTTTCCTCCACCTGCTCCAATCTCTGTTATGGGCTCTGATGGGATACACAAGCAACCTCCTACTTTAGAAGCTGTAAATGCTGGATACTCTTTCTCAGCCTCCCTTGCAGGTATGTGTAGGCAGAAGGATCTACACTAGACTCTGACTCAGGAACTAGTGAATTCAAATAGCAAACACAACTGGGTCTCTTCTATAGGGAGCAGTGCTAGTTGCAATAACCACATTCAGTTTCCGGAAGCTGCCGTGGTAATGGATTCTAGCAGTAGACATTAGCAGCAGGAACTGCACTATCCCTTGTCCCAGTAGTGGTGCCCATACAGGGCCACTGGCATCTTTGTGAATTTGTTTTGACTGTGTCACCGCTCCAAACCTGAGTCTCTAGTCCTCCCAGAGAACTTGCAAACTACTCAATATTCTTTAACAAATTCATCTTCTGCTTAAATTAACTAGAGTTTGCTTCTGTTGTTTGCAGTCAAAACCCCTAATGTAGCCATTTTTAAAAAAGACCAACAACATGTATTTGGTTAAAAAGGAATATATATTTTTCCTTCTAGTTTTGACCTTCTTTTCCTAGTCTACTTCTCCATAAGTAGCCATTACTGGTTTTTTATGTATTCCTCCAGAGATGCTATGTGTGCATGAACATATTGGTGTATTTAAGAAAAAACATGTTAGTTGGTCGTGGAGGCACACACCTCTAATCCTAGCACTCAGGAGGCTGAGGTAGGGCGACTGCCTCAAGTCTGAGGCTAGCTTGAGCTATAGTGGGCTGAAGGTTATCCTGAACTACATGGCAAGACCCTTTCTCAAAAAAGGAAAAAAAAAAAACTTTAAATATCACCATGTACAGAAAAGTGTCCTTCAATACACACTGTCCCATACCTCACTTTTAAACTGAATTAGTACATGTTGGAAATAATTTCATTAATACATAGCTGCCTTTTTAAAATGTTGCTTAGTAGTCCTGTGAATGAGTACACCGTAGTCTATGTAGTCAGGTTAGTACTAAGAGTGTTTGAGTTGCTTATAGTTTTTTTTTTTTTTTTTTTACTACAAATAATGATGCAAGGAATATCTTTGTAAATGTCTTAATGCCCATTGCAAACCAATTCATAGAATAAATGTCTGGTGATGTAGTTATTGGGTCAGGGTATAACTGCTTAATTTTGACAAGTAGTACTAAACTGCACCACAATTTTTCACCCTGTTGAAATGTTTTAGATGCCCTTTTATCTCTAGATCCTTACCCTACCAGTTATATTATCAGATTTGCCTAAATTTGCATTGCTTTGATTTTCATTCTTTAAATTATAAGTGAGGCTGAACATTTTGTACTTATCTAAAAGCCATTTGTATTTATTCACCTGTGTGTTCTACGTAGACCCTTTGTTGTTTTCTATCACATTTTGGCCTGCTTTGATTCTAATTGCTTACTGAGTACTCTGTATTTAGTGAAACCAGCCTTTTATCATACTTGTGGCATTTTTTTTTCTCAATTTATTCTTGGTTTAGGGTCTTACTTATTTTATGTGACTTTTGCTCTTTGCCTTGTGTAAATCTTTAATTTCAGGGAGATGCATTTGTCTGTATTTTTGCTTATAGCTCTCTGTTCACCTAGGATGGCTTTGGGTCAGGAAGCTTCACGTGGCCTCAGCACTGAAGCTGCTAATATTGAGATTAAAACTACACTTGAGACTTCTGGTTGAAGAGCAGATTCAACATATATATTGCGTTCCGTTTCCCCCTGGAACTCAACTAAAATGTAATGTTTTGATCGAGTAATAAATTCGCATGGTATTAAAGCCAGGAAATAAAGAGGCACAGACTGAAAAGTTTCCCTCATCCATGTCTCCTACTGGCCCAGTTCTACTTTCTTCCTGTCAATAAGTAAGCACTGTTGCTAGTTTCTTCTGTCTTTCCAGAGTTTCTTTATACTTATGTAAGCAGATAAAAGTTTAGAAAAACGAATTTCCTTTTTGCTTTTCTGTGTGTGCGTGTGTGTGTGCGCGCATGTGTGATACCGAGGATAAACCCTGGGCCTTCACTGAGCTACTACCCCAGCTCTTTTTTATTTTAAGACACAATCTCAGTAAGTTGCCCAAACTAGGTTTGAATTTGTGATCCTACTGCTTCATCATTCCAGAGCTCTGGGATTACAAATTTACAACACCACATTTGGCTTAGACAAATGAATTTTTTATAGGATAATTTTACGAAGACCAAGAAAGAAATATGAAAGGGACAACAGTAAGGTAATTTTAAAAAGTGGATCTAAATGAATAAATAAGTGGTAAGTGGATCAAGAGATCTGAACAAGCTGAGTCCTATAGCAGCAGGTGAGAAAGTAAATGGCAGGGGGTTAGGAGGGGGAATATTTAGCAACTGGTGAACCAAGGATCTTTAGAAGTTTGGGTGAGGTTGCAGCTCAAAATAGTAGGGTGAGTTGAAAGTTCAGGAAGCAAAAAGTCCCCAAGCCACTGCCTTCTTCCTCATCCTCCCTCCCCTGACAGTGGGACTGACCCTTCTGCACAATGGCCAAAGAATGGGAGTTCTCTTCTGTCAGGAGAGTAACATAGAAGGGGAAAGGATAGTGACAGGAAGGAAAAGAAAACAAAACAAAAAACCAAGGAGAGTATAAAATTACCTAGAGACACTGGAGCACTCCTGCTTTCTGTCTTCTTCTCTTATTTGTTGAACTCTAAGAGCTGGTCTGGAGACTAGAGCAGCCCTCCCTGGGACCCTGACACTGGAGAGAAATGCTCTGAACATAATTCAGAGCTGAGTGTGGTGGCACACACCTGGAATCCCAGCACTTGGGAGAGTAAGGCAGGAGGATCCTTGAAAGCTCAAGGCCAGCCTAGGTTTATAGGGAGTTCAAGGCCAGCCTGGACTACATAACAAGAACCTGTCCCCAAAAAACAGAAAATCAAACCAAAACAACAAAAACAACAAGAAATGCCTATTAGCAATTAGGAGGCTGAAGCATGAGGATCAGAAGAAGACTAGCCTAGGCGACATAGTGAGTTCAAGGCTGGCTTGGACTACAGAGCAAAATTCTGCTAAAAAAGAAAAGAAAAGAAAAGAAAAGAAAGAAAAGAAAAGAAAAGAAAAGAAAACCAAAGAGTTATTTAGAGATATGCTGATTATATTGATTATAAAAATTAAAGCATTGAAAGTGATTTCCACTGAGGATGGGGAAATAGAGGATGGAATGGGGAACTGTTATTTTTTGTAATTAGTAATGTTAAAACATCACTTGTCTCTTTTGACTAGGTACATACTTAATTTTGTATAACTAAGTAAAAATCAGTAATCTATCTTTTTCTTTTTCTGCTACTTCATGAAAAAGGGAGGAGGTAAAATGGAAAATGTGCATTGTTCCTAGCTGATAAGGAGCCTGGGAAGGTAAAAATGAAACTTTCTTGTTCCGTGAGTCCATCCACCCAGCAGGGTGATCGTCTTTCCATCTCCTGTTGAGGCAGAAGAAAAAGATATGAGCAGCTGGGAAATTTAGATGTAAAAGTCTTTAAAAGAACTGTTGATGAAAAATTTACCTGAAACCTGGGCCTCTCTTAATAGAATTTTAACTCGAAGAAAAAACCCAAGGTAACTACAAAGAACGGGTTCCATCAGATGCAAAACTAAAATCAGGGTTATATTAAAAGGGCTATTAACAGCACTTAAGTGTCAGTGGAATAAATTCTTAACTGTATCTGGATATGAATTTTTTGAAATTCACTTTAAAATTTATACTACATGCCTATTGTTTTAAAATAATTTCAAATACTGTATGACTTATTTGTAGTATTTAATTTTTTAAAAAATGTAGAAATGCTTTGTACAGTCCTTTGATTAACCGTGTCTACAATCAAAATTGCATTGTTTAGATCTATGGTTCCATCAAGACAACATTACCTATCAGTTTCTAACTGCAGGCAAAGTGAATGGGAATGAAATTTCCTCCAGGGCAAAATCCACCCAACTTTCTCTTTCTGGTTGCAACCTCTACCCACTCTGTCCTTCTCACTTTAGAAAAGTGCTCAAAAATCCCTACCTAAAGTGAAAAAAGAATCTCTCCCTTTAACTTCACCCAACTTTCTCTTTTCCTTCATCACAGTAGTTGCTGTGAAAAGAACATTTGCTAACGTCCTTCTCTTCCTTTACTTCCTCACCACATGCTACTTCTGAACCCTTGCAGTTTAGCTTTCACTTTGGCTATCACGTTGAAGGATGTCTCAGAGAGCTCAAAGGACTTCTTACTAGCAAGACAAGTCATGTACAGGTACAAATTGCCTGTGATGAATGTTATTATGCATATCTAAAATGCACCAATAAAATTTTTTACAAGCAAAAAAAATTTTTTTAATACTTTTTACTTGCTAAATCACTTGGATCTGCTAAGATCACCCTTGTCAACCTCTCAGCCCTTGATTTTTGAAACTCTTAATTCTCTTTCTCTGTCTATCTCTCTTAAACCACTGCCCCCAACACTTCCCTTCTCTGCCAGTCTTCTTCTCCCGTTCTTTCTTTCCTGTTCTCTCTTTTTCTTTCTTTCTTTCTTTCTTTCTTTCTTTCTTTCTTTCTTTCTTTCTTTCTTTCTTTCTTTTTCTTTCTTTCTTTCTTTTTCTTTCTTTCTTTCTTTTTCTTTCTTTCTTTCTTTCTCTTTCTTTTTTCTTTTCTTTTCTTTTCTTCCTTTTCTTTCTTTCTTTCTTTCTTTCTTTCTTTCTTTCTTTCTTTCTTTCTTTCTTTCTTTCTTCTTTTTCTTCTTATTTTTTGGCTGCCCTTTCCCATCCTATTCTCTAAAGAATAAGCATCTGCTGAGTTCCCTTGGCCCTCTGTAAGGTCTGCTATCTGCCTGTCTCCAGGCTCTTTAGTACCCTGTTCCCCTTGTTCACTGCACTCCAGTCATACTGATGTTTCACTTCCTCTCGGGCACTGAGCGCATTGCCTTAGGACCTGTTCGTTCTAACTGGAAGACTTCTCCTGCCACCTTTGAGGGCCCTTCATCCAGCTCTTCCTGCTCAACTCTCAGGGCTCAGTGTCACTTCGTCAGATGGCTCCCCCTAAGAGACTTCTTGGGGAGGGTGATTTCCCATTTCACCAAACTAAACTGGTTTCCCCATTTTCCTATTTTAGGAATAGTTTTTTCTTTTCATTTGAATTATTCATACAGTTTAAGGTTATAGACTTTAATTGTACTGTGGGGTTTTTTTGCATAAATATCTTTCTTTTCTAAATATAAGGTCCCTGAAGACAGGAACCCTGTCAGATTTATAACACTGTGTATTCAGCACTCAGCGCAATCCTTGAAACACTAGATATGAAATATTTGTTGAATAAAGTGCTTTCATCATGCCAGGCACTACACTAAGTACTTTACATATGTCATCTCATTTTTATTCTCACAGTAACCTTATGTGTAGGTCCTGTTGTCAGGTCTATTTTCAGATGAAACTGAAACTTTAAATAGACTGAGTAATATGCCCAAGACCTCACAGGAAAATGGGTGAGAGTAGCTAGCAGGCCTTAAAAGGATGTGCAACAATCTCAGATGCATGTTACTAGAAAGAAGCCAATCTGAAAAGGCTACCCAGTTTAGGATTCCAACTACATGACACTCTGGAAAAGGCAGAACGTGGAGATGGTAAAAGGATGAATGGTTGCCAGGAGACAGGAGCAGGGAGGGATGAATAGGCAAAGCATAAAAGGGTCTTAGGGTTGTGAAGCTAACCTATGATACTATAAAAGTGGATACATCTTATGCATTTGCCTAAGTCCATAGGGTATAGAGTGAACACTAAGGTAAGCCATGAACTTCAGGTGACTGTGATGTGTCGTTGTAGGTTCATCAGCCACAACAAATGCTCCACGCTGTTGGGAGATGCTGATGCAGGGGAGGCGGTGCATATGTACGGCAGTGGGTGTATGGGAAATCTCTGTGCCTTCTGCTCAATTTTGATGTGAATTTAAAACTTTTCTAAAAAATAAAGTCTTTATTAAAAGTGAGTGTTGGAGGTAGGATTTGAAAACACATTTGTCTAACTATGTAGGGGGTCTTAATTATCATTTCTATCAGTTTCTAGTGGAAAAATCTAATATAGTCACCTTCCAGACTTCCCTTACACTTATTTCCTCCTGTCTCTCTCCATGGGTTGTCTTGTGGCCTCCTCCCAGGACCCATTCCAAGCCAGATGATGAGTCATGGGTGGGGAGCTGGGGTCGTAGTGAAGACTGGGCAGGCCCAGCAGCTTCCTTTCTGACACATTCTGAGAAGCTCATAGACAACCCTAATGATGGCCTGTGTTCTGACAGCTCTCCTTTCTTCCCCTTTCTGTGTGCTCTTCTTCCCACCCCTAGATTTTGGACTGCTCCCCACTGTGCTGGTCCCTACTCAGGCCTTCTCTCCCTGTGCTCATACGCATAATCTAATTCATGTCTCCAACAAAAGCTACGTACTCTGGGAAATGTTCATAAGGAATAGTAGGTTAAAAATGCAATGTTGTGTAAAGAGATTTTTATGGGTTGTCTCCCCCCAAGAATTCATATATTGAAGTCCTAATACCCAGTACTTCATAATATGACCTCAGTGGAAACAGGGTCACTGTAGATGTAATTAAAATGAGCTCTATATGGAGTAGAGTGGCCCTTATCTCATTGTGATTCTTGACCTTGTAAGAACACAGACAGGGAAACATCACGTGAAGATGCAGGTAGAGATCACACAGCAGAAGGGGATGACTGCCAAGACTTCCAGCAAATCACCAGGTGGGGAGAGAGGCCAGGAACAGATTGTCTCTCACAGACCTCACAAGGAGCTAATCCTCCAGCCCCTTGATCTCAGACTTCTGGCCTCTAGAGAACCATTACACAATAAATTCTGTTGCCTAAGTCACTCAGCTGTGGTACTTTGTTAGGGAACTTAGGAAAACAAGTAGAAATGATATAATCCCAACTTTATAAAGAAAACTATATATAATATAGGTTATCTTTTTACACACAGACACACAAAGAGAACTAAAGGAAATATATATACTTTCTTCCTTCTGCTGGGCATGGTGGTATATGCCTGTAATCCCAGCATTCAGGAAACTAAAGCAGAAGATTTCAAGTTCCATGCCAGCTCAGGCTACATAGTCAGTTCAAGGCCAGCCTGAACTACAGCGTGAGGTCCTAGCTGGTCATGGTGGCCCATGCCTGTAATCTCAGCCCTTGAGCGGCTGAGCAAGATGAGCGAATTCAAGGCCAACCTGGGCTACAAAACAAGTTCAAGGTCAAGCTGAACTACATAGAGACACTCTGTTTAAAAAAAAACAAAACAAACAAATAAACAAAAGAACAAGAGGCCAGGTGTAATGGTACATGCCTGTAATCCCAGCACTCAGGAGGCTGAGCGAGGAGGATTGCTGTGAGTTCAAGGCAAGCCTAGGCTACATAATGAGTGCAAGGCCAGCCTGAACTATACAGCAAGACCCTGTCTCAATAAACCAAAAACAAACAAACAACAATAACAAAAGAAAAAAAGAAAAAACTAAAGCAAGATCCTGTCTCCAAAAAAAAAAGGAAATATGTTTTAAAAACTATTTTAATAGTAGACAACTGTAATCCCAGCACTCTGGGAAGATGAGATAGGAAGATGGCAAGTTTGAGCCTAGCCTGGGCAATTTAGTAAGATCCTGTCTCAAAGTTAAAAAAAAAAAAAAATTAAAAAGGACTGGGAATGTAGTTCAGTGCAAAGGCCCTCTGTCCAATTCCCAGTACTGCTTTCTCCCCTCTAAAAAAGGAAAAGAAAAAAGTTAAGAGTGATTCTGTTGCCAGGTATTGTGAGGTACACCTGTAATTCTAGCACTTGATAAGCTGAGGCAGGATGGTCTCTTCCTATTCAAAACCAGTCTGGGTTACATAGTGAGTTCAGGTCAGTCTGACCTGCATAGTGAGGCCCTGTGTCACAAAACAAACAAACAGACAAAAAAAAGAAGTGATTCTATTGGCAGTGTGGGGAACAGATAATTTTAGTCTCTGCTTTTCTCTGTATCTATGGTTTTCTTCTCAGTTCTCTTACATATGTACAATATTATGTATTTTATATATATAACTCCTAGTCCTCTTTTTCCTTACCTGTAATTTCAGAATAGCCCTTCCAATCTCCCAGTGCTATAGTAAAGATTAAAGTACCTGATGTACAATAGGTCCACTGGTTTTCCTAGAGGAGGCAGAGCAGCTCCAAAGAAGCAAAGCAGGACACGGAACCTGTTCTTCCAGGCATCACGGGGCTCCACTGCTACTGTGACACAGGATATGTGGATGCTGCTCAGCAGTGACCTCTGTGTGTGAGGGGTGCATGTGGAGAGCTGAGATGGCAGGAAGGATCTGGAGGGACATGCTGGGTTTGGGAAGGTCAGTAAAAAAAGTAAGAGTAGTCTCAAGTTTGATTGGAGGAAGATTGGCTAAATGAGGACAACTTGAACCATTTGGGAAGCATTTCTTTTTGGGGGTGTTTTTGAGACAGGCTTCTCGTGATATAGTTCAGGTTGGCTTTAAACTCACTATGTAGCCCAGGCTGGTCTCAAACTCATGGTGATCCTCCTGCCTCAGCCTCCTGAGTGCTGGGATGACAGGTGTGCACCACCACATCTGATTTGAGAAACATTTCTTAGTTTGTGGTGAGGGTCTGATGGAGCAACTGAAAAGGGAAGAGGGGCCAAGACAAAGTGGAAAATGTAGCTAGAAAGCCAAGCAAGTCCCTCTAACAGGAAGAAATCCCAGGTTCTCCATTTCTTCTTTGGAAACCTCTGGGAACTGGAGTGAGCAACGTAGCTTACTTATTATCATTTTCCACAGCCCATGGGAAGATGTTCTTTCCCAAGGAAGAATGTTTGCCAACTTTCCTCCTGCGGGCCCTATCCGTGAGAGGCTGTTTTTTTCTAGAGATATTTAGGTAGACAGTAACAAAACATAACCTTGCTTCTGATTTAATAGGAAAAATAAACTATCTTGAAATTTTGTGTTTAATTATTTGTGACTTCATATTAAGCTTTATGGGAGGTCACAGATGCCCTTTACCACTGACTCTGAAAATCTACATGTCTGCTTTTATTCCTAATTTCACATCTGCAAGATTTTTCTTTTAGGCATCAAAAGTGCATTTAATATATACACATATATATACATCGGCCACACACCAGTGTGACCTGCCACACTTGGACACCCAGGCAATGACTGCTGGCCAGAGCTCTGCTGCACCCTCTTCATCAGCTCCTTGTATTGCATGGGGCAGCTCGGTCAGCTTCTTTTCCATGCGCTTGTGCATGTCCAGGCACACGGACTCTCCCTTGGACAGCTCGTCCTCCACTTCCAGTGGCAGGCGTTGATCATTCTGTTGTACACGTGGGCCATCGTCTCCATCTCCAGCTCCGCCGCCAGCTGCTGGGCCCTGAGCAGGTCCATTGAGCCCAGTGGGAGACCTAGTTCACGGTCTGGAGCAGGTCACAGGGCCCCAAGTGTCACCAGCTCCACGTCTGCAAGATTATATAGCAGCATGGGCATATTAATCCATTTCAAGTTATAATTTTAAAAAGACAAACTTTTTAAATTATAAAGTAGTGTTCTCAAATTATAAAACAAGTTGGTTTTGGCATTTAGGTTCAAGGGGCCACATCTGGTGCTGGTCCTCCTGCGTATGCAGAGCAGGCACAGCCAGACCCAGCAGGAGGCGGAGTGCAAGTGTGTCTGTGTCATATTTTCTCGTCCTTTTCTTCTCAAACCACCAGAATTAATAATGAGGCTCCACCCTAATGACTTTATCTAGTGCTCCCAAAGGCCTCACCTTAAAACCCTATAATTGGATTAAATTTCCACCCTCTTAATAGTTATAATGGAGATTAAATGTCAATACATGACAGCTTGGGGGATGCTGAGACCATACCCAAACCACAGCAACAGGAAGCACTTATCATATTAAATAACGAGAAGGATACAAAAATTGCATGTAAATTATAATTTTAACTATGTAAATATAAATAAGTAAAACAAAAAATACACACATACAAGGAAAATAAGACTGCTAAGGAAAAACCTAGAAAAGTAATAATGGAGGTGGTAGAGTGCTCGAATTGCGGAATTTTTTTCTTACTCTCTTTCCTTAAATTTTTAGTGTAATGAAAAAATATTTTATAATTGAGAAGCAGACTTACTAAGGAATGGAATGAATAGCAAAGTTTGCTAAAATAAACAAAATAGGAAAACTCATAGAAAGGTTTCACAGAAGTAAATATACATAGTGCTCCGCTCAATGCGCATGGACTGATGGAGAAATAGGACCACAGAACGCTAGTGGAAGGCATTTGTCACTCTTGCACTCCATTCTGAGAGTCACCAAAAAGAAGAACAGGAGGGAGACTTCAGACCTGACTGGCATCTGAGAGGAGCTGGGGAGTTGGGAGTCCAGGCACATTAGAGGTCTGTTGAGAGAAAATACTAAGGTTGGAGATTTCCGGGAAATGCTTCAAGTATGGCACAGTGAAGCTGTGACACTGTTTATTTGTACAGGTCCCACTGAGAGGAGCATCTTTCACCTCTCACTGGATTGGCTGTGCTCCTTGGGGCCGTGGACATCTTTCTGCTGCAGCAGCAACAGGATCAAAGCACGTGTTTAGAAAGAGAAGTGAAAAACACCAGATGTGAGCAAAACCACAAGGGGAATTTCAGACAGGCAGCACACAACAGATGACCCAATTTGGAATGCAGCCCAGTCCCTGGGATAGACAGACCCTCTCAGGACGAGGCGGGATAGACAGAGGTTATTGATCCCAGTTTAAGCCAAATGTTGCTAACTTGGTCTGTGAACTTGATCAAGCCATTGACCTCTTCCTAACCACTTTTGCCATCTGTAAAATGCAAAAACTACTAATATCCTCTTAGGAATAACTAATGGAAAGCATGCTGAGAAGTTAGAGATAAGAACAAGACCTGACTGTGTGATCTTGAAGATGCTAGTAAATTGTATTTGAGTATACAAATACCACACCACATACTCACACACAATGTGCAGAAACACATTTTATAGGGAGAATTTGTATAAAAATATGGAATAAAAGATTGTGTCCCATCCTTTCACAAAGTAAATAATATACATGTTGACAACAGAAGGAATGTGATAGGACTTTTCTCCCCTAACTCAAATAGCTCTTCAAGACTTCTGGGGTCACACGAGGGTAGACTGCCAAGCGTATAATACCCGAGTAAATGTTGCTATAGACTACAGTTCAAATTCCAGCTCTCTTTACCACTTAGTTGCTATGTGGCCTTCAGCAGGTAACTTTAGAGTTTTGTGCCTCCATTTCATGACCTGTAAAATAGGACTAACACTAATACCTACCTCATAGACTTGTGAAGACTGAATAATCAATTTAAAAGCTGAGAAGAGTGCTCAATGGATAACATTAGTTGTTTTTATCTCCCCAAACCTTCCACATGGACTTTAGGGTACTTTGCACTTTTAAATTTTGTTTTAGTTATCTCATCCAAATGTTTCCCACATTCTTGCTCCATCTAAGAATATTTCCTTTCTGTCTTATTCATCTATTTAGGACACTGCTCCCTCCAGACTTTAAACCAACCTTACTCACTCCTTACCGAAGCCATTAATTTGTTCCTATTCCTGCCAACTTTGAGTCAAATTGACTCCGGAGCAGAGATTTATGAAGCATCACTAAATCCTCTATTCTCCCACTCCTAGACTTCTTACATAACAAGATACCCTCTTAACCACGGGGGTGTCCCACTAAAGATTAAAGCATCTGTTCTTCTTCTAATAGAAAAAAGTTTACAGCTGTGTTACAGTATAGGGCGCTACATCATGTCAGGGTCCCTAACTGGGCTGACATTTGGAGGATGGGAAGGGAGAAGGGTTCTGGGTGTGGTGAATTCAACTCCCTCAGAGAGAAGTCACTGCTAAAGAAGAAGAGGGGCCGGAAGCGGGGGCAAGGAGCAATGCTGGAACGCATCCTGAGTCTCGTGTATCCAGGAAGTGAATTTACATAAGAATGTGGGGAAAAAATAAAACTGATCTTGGAGAGCTGTCATGTTTTGGATTCAGGTCCATTAGGGAATGATGGGGACAGAGCTGAGTGGATTACTGGGGAATCAGTTTTCTTAAAGTAGCACTGTCAATGGATTCCACTTTTGGCCTTCATGGTAGCAATCATTCCCTGGACAACTTTTGATTTAGTTTTACCAAGAGTAGCATCATTCCTTCTCAAGAGTATCATTGCCTTTTGCCACTGCCAAATTGATCATATGATCATTACCAACGTTCTTGTGTGACCATCTTCACATTGCTTAGCATTTTTCACCTTCCATGATATCATTTTCTAGGATGTTGTTACTATAAGGCCATTCAATTCCATAGAAAATCTTGAGCTCCTATTATGTAAGGCTAAATCCTAGGGAACAGAAGATAAGTAAAATATTGTCACTGGTCTGAGGAGATGATAGCTCATGATTTTTTTTTTTTTTTTTCCCTCCGGTACCAGGAACCGAACTCACGACCTTGTGCTTGCCAGGCAGGCGCTTTTGCCGCTGAGCTAAATCCCCAGCCCCTGATAGCCCATGATTAAGGCAGATTTAAATTACCACCGATGTTTAATCCAGGCAAAGTCTAGGTTCTCCTGATTACCTTTCTGACTGGTTTGCTTTATGCTGTTCATTTGTTTTTTTGAGTACCTGTTATGTGCTGGGAATTGGGTTAGCCTAAGGATGTAAAAACAAATGAAATATTGTCTTTACCTTCAGGGAGTATAGCTACAATGTGAAGGAATAGGTGACACAGAATACTCTTCTTTGTTCTCTGTGGAGTAGGGTCCGTGGCAAAGTCCTTTTCTCTTCCAGCCATGATATAGTCGAGTTACCACTGAGATAGATTAAATTCCTATCCAAGTCCAACTTTAGATGCAACTGAGAAAAAAAGGGAGGACAAATCCCTTTGACAGTGGTGAGAGGCTGGTTTCTCCATGTCCTGCAACCTCATACTATACCCTGAGCTAACTCATGTAAAATAGCTTTGGTTTGTCAGTTGATGATCTTAAATAATTGGAGGTGAAGTCAATTATATAATCATTTAGCTTCATAGTAAGAATATAGGAAGGGCTTCCAAGGGCAAATTTTTTTCTTACTGGAAGGAGCATTTAAAATGAAGTCAACTATTAGATTTCAATTGATAGCAATAAAATTACTTCTAATACAGGGTGTATAGCTGACGTAATGGTGAAATACAGCATGAGGCAAACCCCTCGAGGCCTCTCCTCCTACACAGAGACTCCAAGGGATGGCTCACTGTGACAAACTCAGCCACTAACGATTAACTGCGCCCGAGAACAGCCTAGTATTAGGATAGGAAAGCTCACTGTTGTTGTAGTGTATTGAACCGGATTACTAATACAAACATAAAATTCGGAATCACATGGCCCTAAATTCAAATTTCAACTCAGGTTCCTCTTTGCTATCTGTGTGGCCTTGAGCAACAGCCTCTGGGCTCCTATTTTCTCATTTCCATAATGCAGATAAATGTTCTTATCCAGGAGAGTTCCTTCCTTGTGGGTTAAATAAACGGACATGATTGAACGCATTTAGCAAAATAGACACTCCATAAATACTCTGGTTCTTTTTTTATTTTACAGATAAAGACCTAAGCCTGGAGGACAGTCTAGCTTGCCTTCAGGCCCACAGTTAACCAATGTCATGCCTTGATTAAGATTTCTGGCTACCTGACTCCTAGTGTTCACCTGTCTTCATATTTTTTTTATTTTAAATTTTTTTATTATTTTGTTTTATTTTATTTTTTAAAAAATAAGACCTGAAGCCAAGTGTGGTGGTACATGCCTGTAATCCCAGCACTCTGGGAAACTGAAGCAAGAGGATCTCAAATTTGAACACAGCCTAGGAAATTTAGCAACTTAGCAAGACTTCGTCTCAAAATAAAAAATTAAGAAAAGGCCCAGGGTTGTAGTTTAGTGAAGACCCTGGTTTCAATTCCCAGTATCAGAAAAAGAAAAAGGTGGGGGTTGTAGCAGAGAGCATGGAAAGTGAGTTTGCCTCAGGCGTTCTAAAGCTGGAAGGGATGAAATAAAAAGGGAGGAGGAGGCTGGCATGGAGTGAGAGGTGTCAGAGGCAGATTTACTTTTCTGGCTTTGCGTTACCCAGCCTGAACACACACCCACTAGTGCCGGAGGGAAACAGCCGAGCATCGCCAATGGGTGACACAACATGTTTCACATCAATCCGAAGAGTAAATAACCCACATGTCTACAACTGAAGGGGCTGTGATAGCATATTTTTTTCCTCATATATAGTTCTCCAGGTCTCCTAGGATCACCTCAAATCTGATTTTCCAGTGAGTCCTATATAAGCCTTTGCATTGGAACTCTGAATTTGCTAATGTGTGAATTAAATGCAAATTAAAGGGAAAATGCAAGAAAAATTACTTGCAAATTACTTCAGCGTGGGATGGATGGGAGCTCCATACGGATTAAAGAGCCCCAGGCCAAATAGATGCCCGGTGGTTTCTCTGGCACTATGAGCAACCAGCTAAGGAGACACATAGGGGTTAACTTGTCTGGGCATCTGTTTTGTCACCCATAAAATACCAAGTAGTTATTTGCAAAATATCGAATGCAAGTCACTTGCCATATTTCATTTCCTTTCATTAGAGCTACACGAGGCAGCTAACAGTCCTCTTTGTGACAGATGGAGACTCAGAGGCTTAGAGACAGTGTGACTCGCCCAACATTGCTCAGCTACTGAGTGACGACTCTGATAGAACCTGAACTGTTTGGAACCAGTACATGCACTTGGCTTCCAGGCTATAGTACCTAATATTGTGAGGAGGAAGTGGATGTTAAAGTTCAAGGTACCTTTTCTTGTTTTAATTCAAGGTACTTTAAAGGAGTTTGAACAAAGGTTTATTGCTATCATTCATAGGGAATATAATCCGTAGGAAGTGCCTGTACTTAGGTCATTTTCAGCTCACCGACTGTCTTATTCATTGCTTCTTATCTGATCTGTGCCATCAAACCACAGTGATTCCCTTTTCGCCTCATTTGCTGTTGGTGTCAGTTCTCCTCCCACGTTTGGCTGATTTCGAGGAGCTAACAAGTACTGTTTATTGCAAGTGTACAAGTGTGAGTGGAGAAAGGGACTCTCACGCCACAAAAACACACACATCAACACACATACATGCCCACAAACTCACAAGGGCATGTTAGTTTGTTATACTGACATGTAGTTTTGCAAACTGACACTTTACCAGCATGCCATTATTATAACAGTACATGTATCATGTATAAATAATTTCTCAGATTAGAATTTGGAGTGGGAAAATTGTAATAAAGTGATGGAAAGTGAGCAGACACATCCTAGGGAGATTATCAAGGGCCATAAAACCCTCTGATTTAGCCCTAACCTTGATTTTTATTCCAAGTTTATGCTGGCCCTTACCCTTGGTAGACAAGGAGTGTGAGATGAACTCAGTGTTTCTTCCTGAGCAGATTCTGAGCTTTCCCTCTGTTATCTGCATCACAGTAGAAATCATCATACCAAATCTTTATAGGTTCAGCCACATCTGTCGCTCTTTCCTTCCTTAGTTTGGCATTGCATGCAATCAGTTTAGTGTGGCGATGGTAACATTTTTCATTCTTTTTTTTTTTCATTTTTTATTCTTGCTAGTGCTTTTTACTTGATTGTTTAGGAGATGGACAAAAATTTTGAGACTCGTTATGTTATGTGTTGTGATATTTAATACTCAAATTCATTCATTAAATACATATTTGGGACACTGTGGCAATATTGTTTCATTTTGTGCATTAACCCTGGATGGTTACAAAGCACATCTGTGATGAATGTCATGCCTAGACTTCTCAAGAATCCTTAGAGAAGGGTAGGAAATCCTTGAGAATTAAATGTGCTAATCAACAAAAAGCACCTAGCAATGGGCTCTGGCGTAGAGTAGACATTCATTAAATGTTACTGTGAACACAATTATTAACCCATATAACTGATGAGAAACCACAGGTCAGAGAAGCTAAGTCACTTGCTGAGGCTGAACAGTGAGGTACAATTCAGTTCAGTATCCAAGATTCCAGGTGCTGAACAACTGAGGTTGCTGTCATGGAAGGAAAAAAGTAGAGCCCCAAAGGAAGAGTAACATGACAGATTTTATGGTGGGTAGGTAGGCAAAAGTGTTCAGGACAAAGCATAGCTCAGGGGACAGGGTGAGGCCCAGCCATACACCGCAAGCAGCTGTATTATTCGTTTCTGCTTCCTCAAATGTTCTGTCTCCCTTCAGCACCTTCACAGATAGTGTTTTTCTCTCCCATCTTATCTGTCTTCACCTAATTCCCAACCTCTCTATCTGAGTAATGCTCATGCTTCTGGGCCTAACCCCAACATCTCTTCTTCAAGGATACTGTCCCCAAGTCCTTGAGCCCCCATCTGCACCTTACTGACACAGGTGCTCCCAGCACTCTAAGCATCTCTTTCCAAGCCTCCTGCAGACAAATGAAAGGTGGCTGACAACTAGGTGCTTCTCCCAGACCTCCTCTTGTTTAGTCTACTGTCCTTAGCTAGGAAGAGGTGGGGAAGCCCTGCTGTCCAGTGGAGTCTGGCCACTGAAGCAATCAAGGAGTATAAACAGTTGGAGGGGAGGACTTTCCACCAGGATGATATATTTCTGACTCTGTCCCTTTGACAGCAAAGGGTGCCGGTGTTGGGAGTTTTGGCAGGAAGCGCTCACCCCTGGGGGAGTCAGAATTCTGCTGGGAGGTGAGAGCAACTCTGGCACCCGAGAGCCAGGCTCTGTTTCGTCTGCAGCAGGGGCAGCGATCTCGGGGTGATCTCCCTGACGCTTCTTCCTGGTTAGGGCAGTGCCGAAGGAGGAGGAGATGCCCAAGCTTCAGCAAGGGCCATATTGTTTATGTTCCCACTCCCTCACTCTGGGAAGCCCCAAGTTCCCACACTCACTGAGGCAGGAAGGTCACTATGGACACCTCATCTGTCTGGACTGTTGACTAACTACAGATAAGCCGCAGCGGCCTCTTCCAAGTTAGGGTCACCTCACAGATTGCCCACTCAGGACCCAGGGGGAGAAGCCTGAGTCCCCACCCTTGTGCACATGAGCCTCCCCATTGCCCTATTGCTATTGAGTGTGTATGTAGAGATCATGTGGGGTCCAGGAAAACCTGCTTTTGCAGGAAAATCAGGACATGGCCAAGCAATTGAGAGGCATTAACCATGCCTTCCTGACAGCCTGCTGAGAGCAGCGCGTTACCTTTCTAATCTTGCAATTGCTGACATTTTGCAGTTCAATGGTGCTCTGCTGCACACATTTTCTCACATGACTCTGACCACCATCTGTGAAGATCACAGAGCAGGTGTTTTGTGTGTCCATTTTGCAGATGAGTAAACAGCCTCAGGATGTTTGAAAGCCTTGCCTAGATTTGCACAGCCAGTTAGAGGTAAAGGTCGGTTTTCTGCCTCCTGTTCGGTGGGTCTTTCCGTTAAGCCCCTGCAAGCACAGCAAACCAAGGGAATGCATCCTAATTTTTAATCCCTAAAAGAGAATTCTTTCTCCCAGGTTTAGCCTGTTCTCCATCAAAGCCTGGGTCGTAGTGAGAAACATTTAGGCTTAGAACTTGAATCATGATTCTTCCTCTTGCCAGCCGAATGACTTAGTAGTTCTATGATTCTAGGCTTACCCTTCCTGAATATTTGCTTTTACATGGCCTAATATGCCATCCAGTTGTTGTAAGGATTGAAATAGTAGCAAGCCCCTATTAACTTCTTTCCATATCCTAGGCTCAGTTCTAAGCACCTTCTGTGCATTGATTCATTGAATTCTCAAAACAACCTTGTATTCCTCCATCTATGCTGTCATTATTTCGTTGCACAGGTAGAAAACAGAGAAGTAGAGAAACTTACCCCTGCTTACACAGCAAGCAAATGACAGAGTCAGGATTCTAGCCCAGGTTGACTCTGGAGCCAAGTGCTTAATCTCTATGCTATATTGGCTATGCAGATTAGGTTACTCTCCACAGTACACACTCAATCAATAGCTGTTACTGAGAACTGGAACAGGGTTGGATTAATTTATAAGCAAAGGGAACAGCTAACTACCTGAACTAGTTAGCAAACCAAAAGATATACCTATTCAAACATGTCTTCAATTTATTATGTCATCGAGTCTAACTTCTCACCCACTAGCTTTGTTTTTTTAGGGCAAGAAGTCACCCCTGGACTTTTTCCAATGATTGTAGACAGTTTTGATTGTCACAATTGTGCAGGTGCTACTGGCATCTAGTGGGTCAGGCCAGGAATGCTGCTAAACTTCTTACAATGCCCAGGACCATCCTTCAGGAAAGAATTATCTGACCCAAAATGTTAATACGCTGAGGTTTAAAATTGGTTTAATAGTAGCCAGGCATGGTGGCACACTTCTGCAATCCCAGCACTCAGGAGGCTCAGGCAGGAGGATCACTATGAGTTTGAGGCCAGCCTGGGCTACAAAGTGAGTTCAAGGCCAGCCTGAAATGCATAGCAAAACCCTGTCTCAAAAAAAGAGAAAAATAGATAAATAAATAAAATTGCTTTCCTATTGAGTATTTAGAAATGAGTTGAGACTTCAGTCTTGAAGTATACTTTTTTTTTTGAGACAGGAACTCACTGCAGTTCAGGCTGGCATTGAACTCCCTTTGTAACTTATGTTGGCCTCAAATTCACAGCAATCCTCCTACCTCAGCCTCCTGAGTGCTGGGATTACAGGTGTGTGCCACCCACCCACTGAGGTACACTGTTAGTACCCAACTCTGTCACACAGAGTGGCAAAGCAATGCCCTGTTTAACGCTGATCTATTGATACATGAACACAGTTCAATGTATGTGATCATTTGTTTTGCTGACATTGATGGAGTGGCTCTCATTTCCAAGCAAAGGAGATGTGTGCCCTAGAAATGGCCTGGCTGAGTTAGGCCTTGTGGTAAAGTTACAAAATAGAAGCTGTTTTTCTGTCAAATTATGTTACCAAACTCCAAATTGCTGACATTTCTTCCAATATGTTGAAGTAGGTCAGAAGCTCACAGCAATGCCACTTCCTTTCCACACGCAACTCTACGAATCCTTGATATCTCTCTCTGTTCAATCTGCTTTTTATTTTACTATTATGTTACAAACAGAGTTCTAAGGTTTGTTTTTGTTGTTCTCTTTTGGAAACTCAAATCTTCAAATTGGTGAAACTTTACTTTGCCAAACCGAATTTTGACCAGAAGAACAATCTCAGTACCTTTACCTGTGTGAAGTGTCTGGCAGCACACTGAGTTGTTGTCCTTTGTTGGCACACACTGCCTTGCATCAGCCTGGCTTGCTGATTTCCATAATACTCTTCATTCACTGAAAGCCTCCATGAATATCCCTGAAAGAAGTTGTGTCAGTCAGTTTTAGCTAGGTTGTGATGCAATAGCAAACAGCCCCCGTATTGTAATAACTAAAGAGATTTGTCTTTTGTTCACGTTGTGTACATCATGAAGTAGTTGCTATTTCATGCAGTTGTGATTAAGACCCAAGGAACAGGCCCTGTTTGGGACATGCAAGTGTCGAAGTGAGGGAAAAGAGCAAAGGAGGATCGATCAGATGGCTCTTCCCAGTTCTACTCGGAACTAGAATTGGCACAAATCACATATGTTCACACTCTATTAGCTAGTGGTGGTGAATGGCCAAGACACATTTTAAATTCCTTCTATAAGCCCCACAGGCACAGGGCAGCAAATATTCCGGAAAACAGTAGAGGCTGTCCAAAGGAGTCTGTCTCTGCCATCAAAGTCATGACCCTCGGAGTCAGGACTTGGCCTTGAATCATTACCTTTTCAAGAAGTTTTTGTCAAGATACGAAGGAAGAATATAAAGAGAAAGAGTGAAAGAGGTGAAATTATTGGATTCTGATGACTGATTTGATGGCCAGAAGGGCTGGATGCCAATAAAGTCAAGGAAAAGACAGACACTCGGGGGAAACTTCTAAGATCCTAGTTTGGGTGATTGGTGAATGACAGTATCAACAATTGAGGTAAGAAGCAGAAAAGGAAAAGGAGGTTTAGGAGCAGAAAGGACACTTTTTTTTTTTTTTTGGCCCAGTGAATATGAGATGTCTTGGGAACAGCCACATGGAAAAGGCAATAGACAGCTGGATATATGAGTAAAGTTGATGAGAGAGTGCTGAGCTGGGAATAAAGACCTGAGGTCTATATGCCTGTAATCCCAGCACTCAGGAGGATCACTGCAAGTTTGAAGCCACCTTTGGCTACATAGTGAGTTCAAGGACAGCCTGAACTACAGAGTGAGACCCTGTCTCAAAAAAAAAAAGACCTGAGATCCAACAGCATTTCAGTAGCAACAATTGCTATGTAGCTTGTATTTATTGAGCATTTACATATGTCAGGCACTATGCTAAGCAGTGTATATACATTTTCTTACTTAGCTCTCATAGTAACCCTATAAGCAAGTTGATATTATTTATCCTCATTTGGTAGGTAAGGAAATAAAGCCTAGAGAAGTTTAAAAAGAAAAAAATGGCCTACATCTCACACCTAGGAAACTGTGAAACAGGATCCAAGTTCTCTGCCTCAACAACCCACATTTTAACCACTTCTGCTGCTCTTAGGGGAGCTATCAAGCAAATGAGGCACCATGGATAAAAAGAAGAGAAGAACAGTAGGCCAGGGCAGGACTCTGAAGAATACAAATATTTAAAGATAAAGAAGAGAGGAAAGAGAAACTAAAGAAAACAAATGAACAGGTAGGGAGACACCAGAGTGTCAATCTCAGAAGTCAAGTGTGCAGTGTGATCTCTATAGTCAGGGACGGCAGAGGGCTTCAGGGGCAGAGCTGAGAAATGCCCACTGGTGCTGACAGGTCTGTCCTGACAGCAAGTGTCTCTGACATCAAGGGAACAACTACAACCATCCGTATCCCCTACTCAAGACCTGGGACTACAGAAAGAGCTCATCACATGCTGGCGTGAAAACATCAGCCTGTTGCTACTTCACATTCTTTGAACTCTGACTCTGGAGACTGCATTGATATTTTATTTGTTTTAGTGTGTGTATGTGTGTGTGAGAGAGAGAGAGACACTCAGAGAAAGACAGAGAGACAGAGACAGACAGAGAAAGAGAGAGAAAGAGAGAGAGAGAGAGAGAGTAGAGATTGAACACAAGACCTTGTCACTAAGCTATATCCCCAGCCCTTTTGTATATATTTTTTATTCTGAGATGGGGCCTTACCAAGTTATTTAGTTGCCTAGGCTGGGCTCAGATTTCTCATCCTTCTGCCTCTCCCTGTCAGAGGGCTGTGATTGCAAGTATGTGCCACCACAGCTGGTGAAAATTGCCTTGATGTTTTCACCTATTTAGGTGGACCTTTGTTTCTGGGTCTGCTGGTCTGGCTTGTAGAATCCATTTGCATGGATACTTATGTTAGTTTCTGGACTCTTCTTTCAGCTTAAGAAATCCAGATTTATACCTTATTCTTAACCTTGGTTACTATAAATCTTCACCTTGAAAGAGTGGGGTTGGGCACTGTACCTCAACCTACCAAGCTGTTATCTCTAGCATTTCTCTGCAACTCAGCCTCAGAATGGGCAGTCATGGTCTCAAGTGGGGGTTGTTATATCTGTTCCAATGTGCGACAAACTACTGAAGAAGGGGCTGCTGCTTTGAGATCACATCTTATTGGTCAGACTTTAACAACTCTTACAATGCCTGATGTCAAGCACAAGCTCTCTGTCTGCAGATGGATCTGCCCAGTTACCATGCTTTTAAATCCAGCTGCTAAATTCGAGGTTTACGTCTGGGAGTAAGAAGACTTCTTGCATCTGGGAGTAAATGGGATTTTTTTATTGCTGCTGGAAAAGGAGCACGCTGGACAGTAGCCCAGCTACAGCCTGAAAACCTATACCATGGGCACCACTGAAACTCTCAAAACCCTGATGGACCCACAAGCAAGTGCTCTTGCTATGTGATGAGTAACCAGCTTTGGCACTAGAGTAGTAGGTACCTAGACCTGCCTCATGCTTAGCAAGCTGAACTGAATGAACTAGTATTACGGGGCCCCTGTGAAGGGAGGGTGCCAGAATCCTCAGCATCTTTGTGACTGTGTTCAGCTAAAGGCTGCACCCATACGTCTGCCTCCCACGGCTGCACCTCCAGTGAGGGTTACTAGATTTAGAAAATAAAAACACAAGACTCCAGTTCCCATTTTCATTAGTATGTGTTTATAGTACCTAATAACTACATTCATCTCAGGGAATTGGCACATATTGTATCTTAATCATCTTTGACTTCCTCTTCTTCTCTCTGCCCTCTCGTCTCCCCATTCCCAGTTCCCCTTTCCATCTCCATAAAGTCTGCCTCCCTGCTTCCCATCATCTATCTTTTATTTTGTTCTTTAAATCATTTATATTTTGGTTTTCCTATATAAGAGAAACCATGTGATATTTAACCTTCTGCATCTGACTTATTTCACTTAGCAATATGGACTCAAGATACATCTACTTTCCTACAGATTTCCACTTTCTCCTTCTTTATGGCTGACTAGTACTGCATTGCTTGTATATACCGCATTTTCTTTATCCACTTATCTGTTGATGGACCAATGGCCACTTCCAAGATTTAGTTATTATGAGTTGAACACATCAGTTAAATTTGAATTTCAGATGCCAAAAACTATTTAGCATAAGCATAAGCCATATAATATTTAGGATATGCTAATAGTAGGACATTATTCATTGTTTATCTGAAATTCAAATTAATTAGTTGTCCTCAATTTTATCTGGCAGTGCTGTGTGAATAAAATAATTTGGGCCTTTGTAGAAATTTATAAGCCTTAAGATCCACTAGGCCTTTGGTTCTCCAGAAAGTACTGGAGCACTTCGTGAAGAAGAAAATCATATAACTGCGTAGTCCTCTGCTAGGACTACTGGAGTCTTGATTCTCTGGTTCTCCATGTTCCTGGGCCAGCTGTGGGGGACCATGAGATCTGATCTGAGTGCCTATAACCTCATTTGCCTTCCATCAGCTGCATTTGGGAGACGGGGTGAAAAATGGCTTTCTAGAAGAGTGGAGACAGTATGTGGACACCAGTATGTGGATACTGTTTGACCCCTGGATCACCAAATGATCAGTATCCTGCCTGACTTTCTGGGGGCTGCTCTTTGCTCTTTGTAAACACTGTCCTAACAAATACCTTCACACACACACACACACACACACACACACACACACAGACACACACACACACACAACCTGTCCAGCTACACCTCTATAATACTCCAGTACTGGCAATCTTGGGTTACCTGAAGGACAATCACCTCCAAAACAATTCTCCAAAAAGAAATGTGTGGACCAGGTTTAGTGTAGACAGGTGTCCATGGTTCTGGAATAAGAGATACACTGGTCACTTGAGGACATTTAGACATTCCAAGCCACACTTCACGGCACTTTGTTCTCTCTGAGTAACTGCTCCAGTAATAACCTCCTAAAACAAGGAAGTGTCCCTGGTGGGTTGAGGTTGACACTGTGTTCAAGAAACTCAAGACTCCCCTTACTGTGTACCAGGAATTGTTCTATCACTCACCTATATATTAGCTAATTTAATATTCATAATAACCGTAACAAATATGCACTGTTACTATTGCTGATTTATAGGAGGACAAATTGAAACACAGAGAGATAAAGTAATTCCTCCAAAGGCACACAGATACAAAAAAAAAAATTGCTAGGAAATAAAAATTGAGACTTAAATTCAGGCACTTCCAGCTCCAGAGTTGACTTGTTAACTAGTGGGCCAACTCTAGGCAGCTTCACACTGTGGAGACTGGTGCTGCCCACACCATCCCCACCCAGGAAAGGCCCTGTCCTGCCCTTCAATATTCCCGTCTGCAAAGGGGAAAGCTTGCTGTCAAAGATGTCTTCAAGCCCTAGAGGGTCTAATGAATGAGTTACTTCAGCCTGCCTCACCTAGAAGCTCAGCTCACACTCTGCCTTGGCTGCTCCATGAGCTACATACCCAGCAGCCAGAATCACAGAGCAATGCTCTGCCCTTGAAGCCTGAGCACAAGGAGCGGCAGACTCACCCTCAGAAGATTCTGGCATGAGTATTTCACAATCTTTCTGTTCAAATGATGTATGAATATTTCCAACATTTGCACATGGCCCTAACCCAGATCCAAGGCCTCTTTGGTGATAACTTAGAGCAGTGTAAAGTGCTTAGCAGGCCTTTATAGGAATAGGAGGAAAGTTGTGCACATTTCTGATAGGAAGGCTTGAATGCAATCTCAGCCCCGCCTCCTGCCCATTCTGCAACCATAAAACAGTATGAGGCCTTTTCTGACAAATGTGTTCTGATGCACTACCACCAAAACAACTGGACCTGAAGCAGAGCTAACTTGGGCTTCCTGAGGGGCAGCTATGACTTCTGATGCATACCTGTAGGACTCTGGCCTCCTTTCTGGCCCAGTCATATCTACATTGGAGGGAACAGCTTCCCCCTCTGCATGCCATCTTTGGCCACTCTGGCCACTTTGTGGTCTTTTAAAGCATTACTGTCCAATCAAAGCCCTCTCTGTGCTCTAGTTTGGGCCTATCAAGTCTACACGCACCTTCCCACCACCCCCAGACAGGTGACAAGAGAATGTGTGAGGAACACTTGCATTGCTTTCCTTCCAGAACTTCTTCTATGGGACAACAGTTTTCATTCTAACCATTTTCTTGTACCTTGTCTTCTCAGTAGTACTGGTATTCCTGCATCTAGGTAGTACCCTGAAAGGTACATGCTAACTAGAAGAACTTTTATGAATGTGCCATATTCTGGCTGGCAGTAACCTTTGGAGAGAAGGTTTGAGTTACAGAATACCATTTTATTCTCCCCAAAGCACATTCATTCTACCCAAATAATGTGTAAGCTAGAAGATTCCTAGTAATAATAGCATCAGTAACAACAGCTAACACCTATCAAGCACTTACTATGGGCCACGTACAACACTAAATGCTTTGTATACTTTTTACTTAATTCTCACAATGATAAGGATATTATTTTACCCCGCAATTTACACCTGAGAAAACTATGCCAAAGGTCACATAAATAAATATTAAGGCCAAATTTTGTGCTAATTTTAAGAGTGAACACTCAGCATCTTTGCTGCCATGATCCTACTTCTGCTGATTCCCGCATGCCTAATCTCCCAACTTCTGTTCTTTTCTAATTCTCTTACTATCCACTCCAGCAAAGAGGGGGGATAAACGCAAACTGTACTCTCGAGAGGGAACAGACTCATAATGACATGGTGGTTCACCAGGGACCATAGAAAAGGATGAGAGCAAGAGTTGTTTTAATTTGACCCTTTAAAATAGATCCTACCTGAAAGGATGAGGGGTTTTCCATAAATACTTTGCTATTTTAGGGCTGGGGATTTAGCTCCGTGGCACAGTGCTTGCCTGGCAAGCGCGACGTCATGAGTTCGATTCCCGGTACCGGAAAAGAAAAAATAAAAAAAAAAAATAAAAAAAAAACAAAAATACTTTGCTATTTTGTTCTTTCACTGATGGATCCTAAACACCTTGCACAGTGCTAGCTCATGGTAGATGCCTAACAAACATTAGCATGGACACCCAGGTAGCTAGGGTTGGCCAAATTAAGAGCACAGGGTTAACTAATGCAGATACTTCTTGCTATTTCTTTTTTTTTTTTTTTTTTTGGTTTTTCTCTGGTACCGGGAACCGAACTCACGACCTTGCACTTGCCAGGCAGGCGCTTTTGCCACTGAGCTAAATCCCCAGCCCCTAATGCAGATACTTCTGAGTGACAGGAAAGCGATTTGAGTAGAGTCAGATGACACTATCTGCATGACAATAGTGCACAGTTTCTCTGGTCTTCTATGTTTCCCTTGGTTGTTTTGTTGTTTTTGAGACGGGGTCTTGCTATGCAGTTCAGGCTGGCATTGAATTCGAAACAATCCTTCTGCCCCTCACCCCAGTGCTGGGATTACAGGCATGTCCCACCAGCCTAGCTATTTGTTTTCTTTGGTCTTATTCACACTAACAAATTCTGTTTGCACTTGACCCATTTTCTCTCCCTCATAATTGCTACTGCTTCATATATCCTGCCTTCTTATCACACTGTTCTGCTCCCTCATAGCTTTGCTTTGCCATAAACCTCTACAGTCCCACCACAGTTCCACCCTATTGCATGTTATCATTTCAGCTCCCATTTCTTTTTTTTTTTGGTTTTTCTCTGGTACCGGGAACCGAACTCACGACCTTGCGCTTGCCAGGCAGGCGCTTTTGCCGCTGAGCTAAATCCCCAGCCCTCAGCTCCCATTTCCATGGCTGACTGCTTCTTTATACCCATGTTTCCTAACTCAGATCCAAGGAGAGAACCTGATTGACTTAACCCATCTTTTCTACGGTCTATGGAGAGGCAGCCCTAATATCAGGGACAGATTTTTGGCCCAGTCAGGAGCCATCCCTAGGTAAAGAACAATCTAGCTCTGCTTCTCAAGCAGGGGGCCGTGGGTGGGGTAGTTTCATCTAGAAGAGGAAGTTGGGTGTGGCAGGCACTGTGTTGACATATCCAGTATAGGAGTGCTCCTGGGAGCCCATCTCTCATCTCTGAAAGAGATAACTTTGTTGGTTTGAACTTAACATCAAATATTCCCAGGACAGCCCAGCCAAATGCAGCTGGTAACTTGATGAATTTGGAACTGCTTTTGGCCTCCATCTCCTTGCACATTCTTCCTTCTGGGACTACTGTGGTTTTTCAGTTTATGTGTGATTGGAGCTGGCTTGCTTCTGGACTCTCTCTTCAACTTAGGTGAGCTGGCTTTTAACTGGACTGCTTCACCCTTGGGAAAAGGTGAGTGTTTTGATTCAACTTTGGTACTGGGTTATTCTCAACCTGGAAGAAATGGTCTGATACCTTGTTTTCTTGTCTTATTCAAATCCACTCTCTCCAAGTTGTCATTTATCCAAGTGTGTCTTCCATTTCCAGGCCCTCCTACCTACTCCTGGGGGCATGAGACTAGGAAGTGGCTGGTGACTTCAGTGAGAGCAATTTTAGAGGAATGGTCGGGACAGAAACCAAACAGAAGCAAGTTGAGGAAGTGGAAATAGTGAGTGTAAGACTACTCATCTGAGAAGTATAGATGAAAAAGAGAGGAAGAAAACAATATGTGTTAAGAGGGTTTTTTTTAGTTGTTAAAGAATTTGTTACTAATTATATAAGATATGCTTTAATAAAAGTTTTTTAAAAACCAGAAATTATGAAGAATAAACATCCCATTAAGCCACTAGCTATGTGAATATAGTAGTTACCAATTTTTAAGCACTTACTAAATAGAAACATTACACTTGTAACTTTAGAGATAGTTTCCATTTCTTATGTAAACACAAAGTCCTCCTTGAGCCAGAATTCAGACAGATATACCTGTGGTGAAGAGTAAAACAGTATTTCTTCCTTTGATTTATAAGGAGGCTGAGAATTTTGCTGTAGAGGGGCATAAATTTTTGTTTCTGTAGGGTTTTAATCCTACACAGATATGTCCAAGGAAATTTCTAGATGGATGGACTGCTGGAAAGGGAGCGAAAAGACAGGGTCTGCCAGACCGGGCAGTCTTTTGAGGAAGGCATCTACAAAGATGAGAGTGAAGCATGACCAGTCTGGCTGTCATAGATCAAACCCAGCTCTTCTGGAAGTGTCTCCCCAGCAAGAAGCAAAGAAGGCCCTCTGTGTGATAGAAAGAGCCATTTTATAAGACTCTGTGATGGTTCAGGGCCTATCATCAGGTGGGTAACAGAATGTAACATAGGAAAAAAGCTTTCCCTTTTTTGCTTTGAAAGAAGATGCTGACAGACATGCCAGGGGTCATCACAGCCTCAGTTTCCCACAAAACCAGAACTATAGGGCCAGCCGTGAGAGCAGGAAAAGTTTTCTTCCAGCTTGCAGCAAGGTACTAGAGGATGATTTCGGTTCATTCTGTCATAACACTTTACCTTGAGCACTGATGTTGAAAAAATGCATTCTTCCTGTTTTTCAAAAGCATCATTGACTGGGGGAATCACACAGGACTTCACATTGGATTTTGGACTTGTAGTTCACAGTGGAGCTGTAAGAACAAGCATCATGGTGCCAGCTAAACAGACTGTCTCAGTACTTGATGACAGCACTGATTTAAGAGCACAGCTGTGATTTGACTACTCATGGTATGAAAATGTCTTTGACTGAAAAACATTTTCCCAATAAGACCTTGATAACCTCATATAAAACTGAAGATGCCTCCTCATCCTACTCTTTGGTATCATCTACTCCACCTTTCTATAGCTCTTAAGGCCATTTCATGTTCTGTGACTTTTCTTATTCCTTCTTCTTTTTTAATCATCTCTTTTCCTATGATAGAATACAAACGGCAGGGAAGCAGTGTCCTGGTGTGTTTGTTTATCTTTGTGTTTCCAGAACCTAAACCAGTGACTGGCACAGTATATTCAATAAAAGTAGAGTTAATCTATCTTGTGGGTTTCTCAAAAATATCTGGGGGAGAACAGAACTACTACGATATTTTTGTTTAGATTCATAGGGGGACCTAAACAAATTTTACAGATGAAGAACTGGTGATTAGGGTGAAACGGTCTTGTCCCAGACCACATCTTGACAATTGTCTAACATACGTGTATTTCAAATCACTTAGGAGAAGCAGTAGCAGATACATCAACACTTTATTACAAGGGCAAGTCCAAGCCACAGTGGGAAAGCATCAGTAGAGTGCAAGGATTCTGAAGTGTGATCAAAATATATTATAAATGTTTAAATTAAAAAAAAAACTTTTAGAGTGCAATAATAATAACCAGAACCAGTATACACTACCATAGTAAGTAAGCAGTCCATGTAGGCGGTATTGTTATTACTGAGACAAGAGCTATCAAAAGCCTTAATTGATATGGTAAAAGTAGAAATAGAAAAAATGGGTTAATTCCAGCAGCCTGGGTTGCTGAGAAGGATCATAAATTCAAGCCCAGCCTCAGCAACTTAGCAAGACTTTGTCTCAAAATAAAAAACAAAAACATGTCTGAGATGTAGCTCAGGGAAAAGGGCCTGGGTTCAACCACCAGTACTTAAAAAAGAAAGATAGAGGGAAAGAATGAAAGAAAGAAAAAAAAAAGAAAGAAAGAAAGAAAGAAAGAAAAAGAGAGAAAGAAAGACTGATTAGAACTATGGTTGTAAAATACTTTTTCTGTTGTATTTTTTCATAACATAAAGATCAATGAAAAATACTTAGCAAGATCAGCAAAATTTGCTTTATTGTTTCATTAAATAAAATTTTAAAACATAGCAAAATCATCCCCCCAAATTGAGTGATAACCCATAAAATCAAATGAGAACAAAAGGATTTCATCTAAGGAGGTTGGGGGTAATTTCAATTCCATTCAGAAAAGAGCACTGGTCTGTTGAAAACTAAGAAGAAACAAATAAAAAAAATCAAATCCTTTTAGCTTTTAGCAAATTTATAACAAATTATGTTAATGTTGACTTCATACTTGAACTTCAACTGTAAAACAGACAAGAGTAAAATGAGTTATGGCAAAAAGCATCGATACTGAGTCATAATGTAGAGAAGACACTGCAACAGTGTCTGTAAAACAAATCAGGGAGCAGTACAAAGCCCTAGGAACGGGGGATTCTCAGAAATAGGACTCAGGGTTGTTAATCATGAGACTCCTGGACAATGTAAGGGATCAATGAAACAGGCCCTGTCTGAGAGAAAAGGAACTGTAAAACCTAGGTAAGAAGACCTGGCTCCCTTTGGCTCCCCTCCACTGACTATCAGCTGATGTCGCAGACCATACTACAGTGCTCCTGAGGACTTTGGAGGGAGGCAGGGCCAGATGACTGCCCAGATCCATAAGGAGCAGCTGGGCTGGTCACCCCCTATGGTGAGGGATAACGCATATAAAGAACCTCTGAAGGCTATGTTCATCAGGAGTCCTTGTGGTGGGTGGATGGCTGCCTATCTCTTCATTCAATCAATGTTTACTGAAAGCACTTTATATCCAGGCACAAGGCCAGGCATTGGGCTAGGTGCTGGGAATGGAAATAATAAATCATTTCCTGATGTCTTCCCTCTTCTGGAGAAAGAATGGGCTAAGATCTGGTTCTCATTGGCACTGGGGCTGGGCAGGATTTTGCAGGAGACCAACCTCAGCCTGGGCAGCAGGGTCAGGTCAGGGGCAGTAGGACCTGGTTGAGACAATACTTATATCATGCCTGGAATTTTTTTTTCTTCACTTGGTATCAAAATATATAAGCAAACTATTTTATGTTTTGTTATGAGTAATTTCTGTATACACAGGTATGACATGGGTGGTTGAAGGGTTGATTTTCAGTCCTTAAAGGGTGTCTAATTTGCTGGACTTGACAGCTACCTAGCGTAAGTGTATTCCAAATCACTCAAGAGAAGCAGTAGCAGATATATTACCATTTTATTACACGGGCAAGTCCAAGTCATAGTGGGAAAGTGTGAATGGAGTGGAAGGGTTCTAAGGTGTGATCAAAATATATGGTGAGTGTTTAAATTTTTAAAAATATTTAGAGTAAAAGACACATTGCCATTATTTCCCTTCTCTTAGAACACGTTTATCCCATCTTTCTTGCCACTTTCTGAAGTGGCTCTGGAAGCCCTCTTTCACAACTGTCTTCAGTTGCATTGCTGTGTTTGTCTCAATATCCCCAAACAATTTAAAACGTTTGCCTTTTGTAGTCATTTCTATTTGGAGAAGAGCCAGAAATCACATGATGCCAAATCCAGTGACAGTGTTTGAAGACAAACTCTAACACTTTTATTTGACAAGAAAGATGAAAAAATATAGTCAATTCATAGACAAAAAAATTTGTTACAGTAAGACATTCCCATGAACCACCTTCAAAATACTCGAAATATTTTCCCTTGCTTCAAAACGTATTCATCCCATCATTTGTAGCAATGTGTGTTTTAATGTAATGAGTTTTTTAAAAATGTAAGCATTCTTGATATATTTCAATCACCTTTTAAAAATCATTTAAGAGGAGGGTTCAGTTAATTCAGCAGGTAATCTGGAGAGATGGGGCCATCCATAAACCTTTAAGACCTGACATTTAGCAGGTGCCTAACACCCGGAGAACAGGCAGCGAGCCTCCGGTTAGGACATGTCCCCCATTCTACCCAGGCCCAGCAGGAGCAGCAGGGTCTGTCCTGTCCTCTCAAGCAGGAGTGTTCCTCTTTGTGACTGGGAGGAAATCAAGGAAACCAGGGAAACAGAACTGGTGTAATCCACCACCATGGGTTTTTGACTTTTTAAGTAGATTTGAGTCAAATACTCAATTATTTACATTATGGAACATGTTTATTAACAGAGTTGTACATGATAGTAAAATTTCTACAATAGCCTACATAGTCTTAAAATTTACCACATACAGTATTTAGCCCAGTGTTCTTTACACTCACTGGAACTCAAAATTTACTCATTGAAAAATGTTGTACCAGTAGAAAAAGGGAGAAAGAAAAGGTGAATGAACAATAGCAAAAGCAAAAATTAAAGTTCATGTTTAAACACATCTAGTCTTGATTATAAAATTACAGCTACAGCTGGGGATTTAGCTCAGCGGCACAGCACCTGCCTGGCAAGCGCAAGGTCGTGAGTTCAATTCCTGGTACCGGCAAAAAAAACAATAACAACAAAAAATATCAAAATTACAGCTACAGATTCTAGCTGGAAGGATTTGAATGTCTGCTTTAATGCAAACTACAAAGATTCCACAAGACAGATGATTTTAGGAGCCACTTTTAAGTTTCCAAAACTGTGATCCGTATTTTTTACAGTCTCAGAATTGATACATCATTAAAAATTTAGGGCACCTCACTGCTACAAAGAATTTAAGACCAGAACCAAGCAGCGCAACTCAATATTAAAATTTAATAAATGCTTACTCTATGCCAGTCCCTCTTCTAATCACTTTACATGTATTAACAGAATGCTATGTATTAACCTCATAAACACTTATGAGGTAGGTATCATTGTTTCCATTTTACAGATGAAGAAGCTGAAGCACAAAGATCGCCCAAAATGTCACAGCTAATGAGTGACAGAGTTGGGTTCACACTCACATGGTCTGACTCCGGAGGTCGCATTGCGTCTACCATGCTACATGCTAACTACATTTGTTTTTGTTTTTTTTTTTTCGGTACTGGGAACCAAACTCACGACCTTGCGCTTGCCAGGCAGGCGCTGCACCGCTGAGCTAAATCCCCAGCCCCTATGCTAACTACAGACTTGGCTGTCTCTGCATACACTCTCTGAGTAGAGGACACACCTGCTTATGTGTTTAACACCATCTGTCAGATGGTTCTAAAAGTGACAACTTAGTATTTAAAATAATTCACCTTTTCAATTCACAAGAGATAGTTGTTTGGATAGTAGCTTTTATTCACCCATTCATTTATTTGTTGGGTGCAGTTCTAGGGACTGAATCCAGGGGTTTTGCACTGCACTACATCCTCTCATCTCCTTTTTCTGAGGTGAGGTTTTGTTAAGTCACTAAGTTGCCTGGGCTGGGCTCAAGTTGCCTGAATTGTCTTTCCTCAGCCCCCCAGAGTATGGTGCCAAGCCTGGCTTTTGATAATAACCTTTTAAGAACCAAATTGGTGTAAAGATAGAAGATGGTGGGCCACTCACTCAAGAACTTGTTTTTAAAAAGTATCAGTTGCCAGGATGCCAAAGCAGTGTACATGCTAATGTAATTAACATTCAGTAAATAAAACTGATTTGCATTGGATTCTTCCTGTATGATAAGAAGTATTTTTATTTTCCTTACCTGTCATTTTTCTTGAGGCAGCAAAACATTCTTTCTTTTTAAATCTTTATAGTGCAGTTATGGTGGGGAGTTGGTACATGCACAAAACACATCTGAATTCTTTCTACTTCCCCTTTCCCTCCTCTTCCTTCACTCTTTATACAATTTATTTATTTCTCCCAGATTTTTTTTGTTTATTTGTGGTGCAGGGCCTCATGTGTGCCAGGCAAATACTCTTCTACTGAGATACACACCAGTCTGTCCCAGGTTTGATATAAGAATAGGTTTTTGGGGTCTGGGGATTTAGCTCAGCGGCAAAAGCGCCTGCCTGGCAAGCGCAAGGTCGTGAGTTCGGTTCCCGGTACCGGAGAAAAACAAAAAAAAAAAAAAAAAAAAAAAAAAGAATAGGTTTTTGCTGAGCAAGATGCACACACCTACAATGCTAGCACTTGGGAGGCTGAACCAAGACGATCCCAGGTTGGAGGGCAGCCTGAGCTCCTTAGTGAATTCCAGTCCATCCTCGACTGCATAGTGAGACCCTAAAGTAACCTGTCTTTACAAGAACCCAGAGAAGCCAAACCTATAAGCATGTTTCAAATAGTGTGTTTGGTTTAAAATCTGTTGTGAATTTCAGAACTTTCTTTTGGGTCATAACGACCTAGCTAGCAGACTTTTCTTCTGATTCTTAAGAATTACCTATCGTACACCCCAAATATCTTCACATGCAGTTCAACCAATGAAAACTAGGTGCTCTGAATGGGTTTAGGGATTAGCCAAGCAGATGTGCCAGCCTTCTTTAGATAGAGCAACTTCTTAGTCAGTGCAGGAGGCCAAGAGATGAAGAAGGGTGCAGTGTAAGACCACTGAGCCCTTCTCTGGAGGAAGAATTGCTACACTGCACATCTGGTTTGTTTAGATGATATTCTGAGAACTAAATCCACCCTGCTCTTTCACAGCTTTCTCTCCAAAAACAAACCAAGCATCTTAAAACAGAGTCCACGCTCAGCTAAGTCAAAGCCCAAGGGGTTACTGGCATCACAGCCTCACCCACCCACCTGGAGTGAGAGAGAATGAGGGATGGGTGGTGTCATGGCTATCTTTCTCTTTCTGTCCTCCAAAGTAATAAATGAGTCTCTTTTCCTCTTTTCACGGCTTGTTTTAATTTTTTTTTTTGAGACAAGGTCTCTCCTGTAGTTGAGGCTGGGCTTGAACTCACTCCTCCTGCCTCAGCTCCCCAACTGCTGGGGTGACAGGCATGTGCCACCATGCCTGGCTTGGAGCTTGTTTTAAAGGAAGTTCAACTCAGTGGAAACATCTTGAAATTACTGTGGCTGATTTACAAGCTACTCTGGAAATTAGACCCTGGCACAAATGTAGCAGCTATCTTTTATGGTAAAAGGAAATCTTTGAACATATTGTATTATGAAAATATGGTCCAAGTAGGTTTTTTTTGTTTTATGAGTAAATGTAGGTATTATGTTAAGAGATTAAATAGTTTATATATGTGAGCTCAGTAATAGACAGTGCATATTATTTCTTGGGATAAGGCTACAAAAAGTCATTAAATTTTAAAAGTTGAAGATGAAATCTCTAATTAATTAAACTTAAATAATACTATTCCAATATCAGTCGAGGCAGATCATGGTAGAAAAGTACATTTAGGAGACTTGTTTTTTAATTAAGTAAAAACTCTCTTAGTAAAAGAAATCATATTATAAGTGAAAAAAGATATGCTTTTCACGAGCATTGAAGACTATGGTGTCATCAAGATAAAGAAAAGGCAGGTGTGGTGGCTGGCACACGCCCATAACCCAAGCGGGAGACTAACGCAGGATTGCAAGTTCAAGTCCAACCTGGGTAACTCAGTGACTTAGTGAGGTCTCGGCTCAAAATAAAATTAAAAAATGTTAAAAATGGCTGGGGATGCAGCTCGGTGTGAAGCCTCTGTGTTCAATTCCCAATTTAAAAAGCAAAGATAATGTGAAGTAGCATGGAGATTCAGAGAAACCCTTGTTTCTTTTCAGTCAGTAGAAATAGATTCTGTGGCTGGAAGCCTGGATTTTATGTTCTGGTGATCAGGCCAGTAATATGGTGATGAAGCAGAAATACCAAGACACACAAGAACTGTGAAGCGCACATGGGGAGTCTTACAGAGCTCTGTGCACCCTGCTGAACTATAAGCAAAGAGCCAAGTTCAGGTAGATGAGACTGCTGGGTTTCTCTCTGAATTCTCAGGTTTTAAAAAATGTATTGGCCTTATCACTTTTTTTCAATGTTAGGGATTGACCTTACCACTTAAAAGCAATCATAATCTAAATCCTATTTATTTCCTTTAAAAAGAAAGAAACATTTAAGAAGACAGTTTTGTACCCCCACAGCAGAAAGAATTTTTGTTGTGTGAATAATTTAATCAGAATCATTGCACATTATTTAGGGAACACCTTATATAACCTTTCAGTCAACCTGTACTTCATGGTACATTAACCTCTTGACACCTCTGTAAACTATTATTTGTTTCACCAAATATTGACTACAAAGTGAGAAAAGGGAACCTCCCTTGTACAATTACAGAACACTAGAGCAAAAGAGAACTGAAAGATGAGCTTGTATAGGCCACCATTTTATAGATGAAGAAATGCAAGCACAGAGAGACATGCTGATGTGTCACTGCACTGGGACGTCACACATCTAGAGGTCCCTTGCCCTGACTCAGACCTATGCTCTAGCACCAACATCATGTGAATGAGAGTAGTAGACACTGAGAAGTCAGAAGGAAAGACACATGGTACTGCATGTCAAGTTTACAGCTGAATAGGGAGAGCAGATATGTATGCCACTCTGGAAAATGATATTGCACTCTGTTGCTAGAATGATCTTTCTAAAGATTCAAATTGTTTCTGGGCATGGTGGAACACACCTGTAACCCCAGTACTCAGAAGACTGAGGCAAAAGGATTGCCGTGAGCTCGAGGCCATCTTGGGCTACATAGTGAGTTCAAGGCCAGCTTGAACTACATAGTGAGAGCCTGTCTCAAACAAAAAAAAATCAAATTACTGTATGTCTGTCTCTGCTTTAACCCTTTCAGCGGCTCCTTAATGTTGGCAAGATAAAGCCTCTTGTTCTTCAACTTCTTGTCTATTTTGATGTCCAAGATCTAACAGATTTCTCTTCTCTAGATGTGATAAGCTGTTTTATCCTGCCAGACCTTTGCTCATGATGTGCTCTGCTGGAATGCATGGAAGGATCTCTTCCATCTCCACTCCTAGAAAACTTAGCAGGTTCCAGGCCGACCAGGGCTACATAGGGAGACCCTGTCTTTAACAATAACTCCAAGCCCTACTTAATGAGCTACCTATAGAAGACCTTAAAAAGTGCTATTGGAATGCACTTGAAGGATTAGTGACCTTGGAGAAATCACCCCAGAAGCTGAAGCGTATACACTAAATAAACAATAGATCACAAGGGGGAAGGCACAGACTGGGTAATAACTGCATAAGAATAGAATAGTGGCCAGAGAAACGGTGAAAAAGATGGTATGTTTGGGAAATGTTGAGAGTAACTGATAGGATGGACTGTGGCATACGGGGATTTTTGTTGTTGTTGTTATTAAAGTGGGAGTAGGTACAAATGCCAGGGTGTGGAAAGGCCTGATGATAATCCCTGCTAAGAAAGGAGCTGTAGTATGATTGCAAAGATTTATGAAAAGAAGAGTTTTCAAGGTCAGTATTCAGGAGTTTGAATAACCAAGTTGCCTGTGAGAGAAAGGCCAACATAGCCCCAGGAGTAGCAAGAGGCTGTGGAGCTAGGGAGACATAGCTGTGAGTCTCGTTAGGACATTGCTGAGCTGAGGGTACAGAGAACTGGACATGGTCCAGAAGAGAAGTGATGAAGACCTGATTCATGGCAGTGGGGTGGAAAAAGGGACGGAATGACTGAATCAAGATCAGCAGTGATGAAAGGGTGCATGGTGACTGGTTGAAGAGGAGCAATGAGAAGAACGAAGAGTCAAGAGTGATTCCAAAGGTTTATCCTGAATTTTTAAGCCATTGGTTTTATCCTGCTGTGGAATTCAGAAAGATCACGTAGAGTTGAGTTTATGATGCTTGGGAGATACTTCAATGAAGATGTTGAGAAAGCTGTCGAAATTACATGTCTCAAATCAGGAAAGTATTTAGGTCAGGAGTACATTAGATAATAACTGAGTCCAGAGGAGAGGATAGAACCCTCTGGAGAGAATGGGAGAGGGAGAGAAGGGCTAAATGAGCCACTTGGGAAGGAGGAGAGGGAATGAGGCTACTAAGACTGAGCTGGACACAACCCAGAAGCAGGAGCAAATTCAATGTGCAGCCATGGAAGCCACAGAAAAAAAGAGTCTGTTCACAGAAAAGGAGGAGTTGGTAGTGTCAAAATAAAGAAAAGATACTTATGATAAGGGCTGAATAAAAAGGTCCTGAAAGAGCTGTAATAAAAGGCTGCAAACATACTCACTGGGACTGGAGGAAGTCCAGCATAAGCGAGCCCCAGTGTTGAGCCAGTAAATCAGAGACAAAAGGCTCCTTCTCTTTCCTTTCCCATCCAGTTCATAAACCTGAGGCTGAACTGAAACTATGATTTATGCTAAATAGCTTCATGTAATTAGGGCTGGTGAAGAAATTAAGGTGGTTGGTCTGACTCTTTCTGGCAAGAGCTTGAGGAAGAATTGAAAATCTTTTAAAAAAAGAACTGAGAGTCTTTTACATTAATTTTTTCTTCACTTATATGAGTTGAAATTAGTCAAGGAAGTAGCTGATTAATGAAGTAAAAGAAAAAATCATGATTAGGAAGGAGAGTAAGTATTTATTCTTTAAAAGCAGATGACATGCCAAAGTATTGTCAGTCCCAGCACTTTTTGTTCTCCTACTTTTAAGCAGTCCAAGATCTATAGGAAAAATACAAGCTAGAATGGCCAATGGGCTTTAGTGGGCAAGGGGAAAACACCTATTACTATAAAATGAGGCACTGATAAAAAAAATTGGCTGGGCATGGTGGTGCACACCTGTAATCCCCCAGCCCTTGGAAGGCCGAGGTAGGAAGGTCACTGTAGTTTGTGGTCTCCCTGGTTACACAGTGAGTTTTAGGTCAGCTATATAGTGAGACCCTATCTCAAAAAAAAAAAAAAAGAAAAGAAAAGAAAAAAAAATTCCTGTTCCAAATTCTTTAAAACTGTCAACATGTGTTCTGTGGATGGTGTTAAAATTGAGAGTAAAAATTTAGCATTTTTTCTTTTTTTTTTTTGGTACCAGGAATCAAACTCAAGACCTTGTGCTTGCCAGGCGAGCACTTATGCCACTCAGCTGTATCCCCAGCCCCAAATTTAGCAGTTTTGAGGGTGAATCAAGAATGATGTGACATACAGCATTTCATTGGTGGACCCATATCACTAAACCAAGTAAGGACAGGTCCTGGTGCAGTGGAATTCACACAGTGAGTCACAAGGGCCATGACCTGTGTACTAGTTATGTGCTGAAGGTCAGACCACAAGTTTAGAAATTTTATAGAGTAAAATAAAAAAATTAAACTTCTATCGATAGTTTGAGAAGCACCATTTTAGATCAACCTTGAAAGTTTACATTTGTTACTGCTAATTTGGGATGAGGAAGTTGACAAAGAGCTTGAGTACACACCAAAAAAAAGTACATATAAAGTGAAAAGAAATGAAAGTCATTGTAGAAAATGTGAATGAGAGATCGAAATGCCCAAAATTACCTTTTAGATCTTCTAGATTAAATTTAGGCTGGTTCCCCCCCAACTTAATATCCCCAGGGTTTTTAGCAGTACCTGGCACATGGTAGGTACTAATAAGTATCTGATGAACATTGAATAAATTGTCCTAGGTGTAAAGTAGAGACCAGACTGAGGAGGAAAAGGACTAGAATTTGGGAAAATGTCTAAGAAACTTGAAAGACAGTCTAGACATCAATTGATAGGACTAGTCAGTCTAGTTGATGCAGAAGGATAGACAATATGAATGCAAGAGGGACCTCCAGTTTTTTTCCATTCAGGACAGCAAAGCTATCCACCAAAGTCCAGTTCAGAAACATTAGATCATTGTTAACTCTTCTCTTTCTTTTTGGCCCTAAAATTCTATCGTTCCCTGGGTCCTAAATCTTACTACTCGACCTCTATTTATAAGCTCAATATTACTTTTCCTGGGAAGCATCCTCTGCTTACCAGTCCCCTTGCATCGTGTCCTATGCATACCAACATCGATACATGGGTCAGCTCATTTTGCATATATTAGCTTTTAAAATATGTCTCAACACTTTGAGGTCTTGAGGGGACAGCTTATTTATCTTTACATCACCAGTACCTTGCACATTACAGAATAGAGAGTAAGCACAAACTAGCTTTATGCAAAGTATTGTCAGTATTTTCAATTCTTCATGCAAAGCACTGTGGTGACCTGTTTACATGTTGCCTAGACATGATGGTTTAGTTGGTAACTAAAGCAACAGTATGGCCCTAACTCTTTGGGATAATCACCTACTCTGTCTCCAATCACTTGGACTACAGAACTCTTCTGGATCCTGCAGTATTTTGCTCATCCTCATCTATCTGTAATGGTTTTCATCCAGCTTTTCCATTTTATCATTCCTTATTTATTCTTAATGCATAGGTCATACACCAATTTTTTTTTCAGCAATGGCTTTTATGATCTTTGCGAGACAGAATTAATGATCTCTTCATTTGAGTCACAAACATATCATATATATATGATTTTATATATATATATGATTTTATATATCTATGATGTGTGTATATATATGTATATATATATTATATACATATATATATATATATATATATATATATATAATCTATTTTATGTTGTTTTGCTTGGGTTTTTTTGCTTTGTTTTCTGAGACAAGGATTCACTATGTAGTTCAGGCTGGCTTTGAACTCACCATGTAGTCCAGGCTGGGATCAAACTCATGGCAATCCTGCTTCAGTCTCCCAAGTGCTGAGATTATGAGCACGTGCCACCACACCTGGTGGTTTTATTTGTATCTGTTCAAGAGCCAACATACAAGAATGTGTCAGACATGTAGCTTGACAAAATTTAATTTTTAGTTTTTAGGCAAAGTTTATTAAATTTCACTGAACATATAAACATCCTCATGGAAGGCAAAAGAAAAGGACTAAAAGATAAAAATGTGCCCTTGGCAAAAAGGAGTGAAGAAAAGACTGAATGCGTGCAGAAGACGAGGAGGGCTCGGCATAGTGGTGCATGTCTGTAATCCCAGCACTTGGGAGGCTGAGGCAGGAGGATCACTGTGAGTTCAAGGTCAGCCTAGGCTATATCATGAGCTCAAGGCCAGTCTGAACTACATAGCAAGACCTTGCCTCAAAAAAAAAAAAAAAAAAAAAAAGACTGTAGGAGGCAGAGTATGAGAAAGGTTGGTGCTAGCAGCTGACCTCTAATCTCAGAGACGAACATGGGCACCACATGCACTGAGCTTTGCTCCTGGGAATCAACTGAAAAGATTGTTGGATTTGACCACTAAAAGATTTAAGCGTTGTAGGAAGCACAACTTGGGCACTGCTCTAGCCAGGGCACTGAATTTGCTCCTATTTTTAGATCAAGAGAGGAAGGATCTCCAGAAGATAAATTAAAGATGAAGAAAAATCAGTTCTTATATTTCTTCATAGCTTTTCAATGTGCTTGAATGCCAGGGATGTGGAAATTGTAGCCCAGCTCTAAGTAGGTCACAGGCTTGGCTCTTTTATCTGAAGTAGAGGGTTCAGTATGAGGAACCCCATGATGTGGGGACCAACATGACCATTATAACCTGAAATTATCATGAATGTGGCATAGTTGGCTTTGTGGTCCATGCTCTTTAGAATCAAATACAAAATATCTAAGTCTGGCTTCAGAACTCAGAACAATTTTTCTTTCACTTCAGGAACACTCCTGATGACAAAAGTTCTCTGTAGAAGGTGTTCTCTGATCTGGTGGATGAATATCCTCAGCCTCCGCTAGCCTTAAACCTTGCTTTCATGTCTTCCACCAACATTACTTTCATTGGCATTATCAAATCTCCATTTTGCTTGAATAAGCTTTCTGTGCAACAGTCTGTCTTGACTCATACTAAGACTTATCTAGACAGACTGCTATGCTTGCCACCTGCCTGAAGTTTTGCCCAAGTTGATTTTGTCTCACATCGATTTCTGAGATCTGTATCTATTGTGTCTTAGGTCAGTCTACTGTCATCAGGTATGTCATGTATACAATGTGAGTGAGGATGGTTCTTGGGAGATATTTTTAAAAAATTAATTAATTAATTAATTTTGATTGTTTGAGACAGAGTTTCACTATGTAGCTCATCATGTAGCCCAGACTGGCCTTGAACTCACAGTAATCCTCCTGCCTCACATCCTGATTGTTGGGATTGCAAGCGTGTGCCACCATGCCTGGCTAACAATTTTTTTTAAGTGTATGAGATGCACATACATGTATGTAGTGTAAACTGCTATCACAATATATCTGTGTGTATTAGTCAGGATTCTTCAGAGAAATAGAAATGATAAAATACATATAGATAGAAAAAAGATTTATGAGAGATTAATTGATGAGATTATGGAAACCAAAAAGTCTCATGGTCTACTGTCCGCAAGCTGGAGGCCCAAGAAGGCCATTGGTAAAAGCTGGAGTACCTGAGAATCAGAGGGGCCAATCATCAAGTTCCTGCCTGACTCCAAAGGTTGAAGATTCAGGCACTCTGATACCTGAGGACAGGAGAAGATGGATTCCCCCACTCCAGAAGGGCCAACTCACCTTTCCTCCACCTGTTAGATGATGCTCACCCGTATTAGTAAGGGTGACTTTTTACACAGTCTACCAATTAAATTGCTAATCTTTTCTGGAAATACCCTCACAGATACATTCCCAATAATATTTTACAAGCTTTTGGGGGCAATCCTCAGACCAGTACAGTTGACACACTAAGTTAACCACCATGCTGTGGTATTAAAATTTCATGAGTGAGAATTTTTTTTTAAAGTCTAGAAAGTTTCCTTATCATGGCAATGATGGGGGAGGAGATGAGAAACATGGTGATAGGTAATGAGTGTGCAAATCAAGTCATGAGAGGAGTAGGGGAGAAAATGGATGAAATCATGTGTGAGAACTTGACTGAGATGTGTCTTCTAGAGAGGATTCCAGCCCAGTAAGCAAATGCACTGTGTGAAACTCTTTCACATTTTTTAGCAAAGAGTTTGTTCTCATTTTAGCTTCAGTGTATGTTTCTGCAGAAACAGCAGCAGCTTTTTCCATAGGGACATTAGCCCATCTCTGCTTTGGCAGCTGTTAAGCTAATTATCCACTTGGAGGTAACTCTTTGCTCATATTTTGCAACACAAGAAAGACAATGAAAAGTACTGCTTAAAGTGTGTTTGTAGAAGCTCTTTCATGGCACCCTTTCAATAGGTTGGGCAATTTAAAAGATGCAGTTGTAATCATGACTCACTCATTAAGACACTGGAGAAAAACCTGAACATCCTTAACCTACTTTTGAAAAGAGAGGCAAGAAAATTACAGGAGTAGGGATAATCCAAGAAAAACAATTTCAAGTCTCTGAATGATTGACAGACTCCAGAACTTCTTTAGCTGAGCTGGAGGTAGGATAAGGTGAGAAAACAGAATGTTGCTTAAAGAAATCCAGCCATCACTGTGTCTACTTATTCCTCTAATGTGTGACTTTCATTGTTGTGTTCTGACTTTTAAAATTCTGCTCTTTGTTCTTTCATAAACTCATTAAGAATTTCCTGCCAAATCTTTGCATTTCATCTTAGATCACCCATGCTATGTCTTCATCTCCTGTACTTGACTCCTGAGTGTCTTCCTTCTCTCCTGCTTTCCTGCTGTGGCTGTGAGCACTGAAGCAGGGACGACACAGTTGGGTTGGAAAGTTGGAGGGAGAAAATGAACTACAGTGTCCAGTTTGGATCTGCAGTCAACCTTGGCAGCTTATCTACAGTAAATCTCACTTTCAGCTTTTTGTTGACTTTGTCTCCCACTCTGTGTGCTCAACTCTATGGTGGATGTTATCACCAGCTCTATTTATTCACAGTGCCAAGAAGTCAAGCTGAACAAAGAAATATTCAGGAAAACTTTAGGTATCAAGTTGATAAGGAAAAAAATCTCATCATTGTTTAGTGAATGTGGGTTATTGTACTCTACACTCCAGAGAGAGGAGATGAGGAGAAATATATGTTTTTTTGAAACAGGGCTTCATTATGCAGTAAGGCTGGCCTTGAACTCACTACATAGTCTAGGTTGTCCACAAATTCATTTCAATCCTTCTGGTAGGCCTCCCAAGTGCTAGGAATATAGGCACTCACCACCATGCCCATCTGAGAAGGGAAGGTTGCAGAAGTTCTGCTCCCAGAAAAATCTAAATCACAGGTAAATATACAGAGTTTAAGGAAGCATCTCTGCTCAGGGCATTCAACTGAGAGGGTCTTCTGACTGCAGGAGAGTAAAGACAAGGGATACTACTGAGTAATCAGACAGCATTGCCTTTTCTGGGTCATTTTCACATTGTAGCATCAACTTTTTTCTTAAGTTTTGTAAATTTTTGCACCACTAAACATACTTCCAAACAATTCTTTCAATCTATTTGATATTATAAGCTTCCCTGGAAATCAGGACACATAGAATTTAATTCTTGCTGTCACCTTGGTTGGCTATGTAACCTTCAGCCTTTTCAGTTTCCCAAAATGACAGAAGGGCTTTGGTATTGCTGCAACTTGAGTTCAAATCCTACCCCTACCACTTGGCAGTTTGTTGACCTTGCATGAGGAAATTTAATTTCTTTGAGCCTTAATATCTTTATCTATTAAACAGAAGGAAATGGATCCAACTTTTGGAAAAATTGTGAAGATTTAATGAGATCAGACATGCAAAACATCTAGCACATGAGTCACTATATAAATGGCTCTTTTTGTAAGGATATCTGAAGGTAGAGATGAATAGGATACAAAGGTTCATAATAGGGGCTGGGGATTTAGCTCAGCGGCAAAAGCGCCTGCCTGGCAAGCGAAAGGTCGTGAGTTCGGTTCCCGGTACCAGAGAAAAACCAAAATAAATAAATAAATAAATAAAAAACAAAGGTTCATAATAGGTGCTTCCATAACTATATAGTACTACTAGGGAATATAGTAACTCAGGCCTGTTTCATTTATGTAGGATATGGCCACCACTGAAATTAATATGTGCAGGGGTAAGATAAAGGGAAAGAGAAAAGGAGAATAAGAATGGCAGCAGTAAGGATCTGTTTTTCTCATAGAAAGACAATATCCTGACATTCCTTCACAGTAGAGGAGGAAGAGGAGGTGAATGGCTGGTGCTGCTGCAGCTGGTACATGCACCAAACCAGAGTACCAAAGTATTTCCTGCTGTCTCCACAGAGTTTGCTCTTGGAGCTGGGTACACTCCCCTCAACATCCCTGCAAGTATTTTCTCAAAGGCAAGAGAGGTAGCTGTATAACTGCCTGGTTCACAGAGCTGACCAACCACTGTGTCATCAAAGAAAGAGAGAGTCATGAGAAATAAAAGGCTGTGGTTCAACTTTCCAACTGGGGAGTCAGGTGGTTGTGCAGTGGCATATTTGACTCTTGTAATTAATGAAGTTTCTCATTATGTCCTCTCCTTTGCTGCTTGTCTACCATTGGGTTCCATTGGGCAGGAAGTAAGTGCCTACTTGAATCGTTATTTACTGAGGCTGTCCTCTGTTCCCAACATTCATTCCATACACCTCTATGGAATGTTTTCGAGGAGAGTAACAAAAATAATAAGAAAGAATGTGCACTTGTTACATTCTCAACATAGCCGTCACATGTTCAGCTAATTGCCAAATGATTTATAATATAAATGGCAGATATAAGAGAAGTGGCATATATAATAGAAACCAACTGTAGTGGGATTTGGGGAAAAAGCCGCAAGGCTGAGGAGAGTTTCACAAAGAAGATGACATTTGGCCAAGGCCTTGAGCTGGGATTTCATGAGTGAAGAGATGATGGGCTCATGGTTTAGGGAGAGGAGGGAGGAAGGGCCTTCCGGCAAAGGAAAGGAAGTTCATGCCCAGGAGTGAGGATGACTGAGCACACAGCATGCCTAGGCAGTGGTTGGTGATATGATGAACCCATGCTGTGCGATATGGGGCAGCAGCAGGAGAGGAGGAAATGTAGAGAAAAGGTCAAGGGTTTTCTACTCCAGTTTGTGGAGTCTGGGCTCTCATTAGCGGGAATGGGAAGCCATTAGCGATTTTTAAGAATGAAGTGATGGGATTGTATTTATGTGCTGGACTTTAGTGTAGTGAATAGACTGAAAGAAGGTGATACCAGAAGCTGGGAAATGGTTAGAAGGTTACTGAAGTTGTCAAGTACCACAAACCAGTCAAGGAGATAAGGACCACTAAGCAGTTCCTCGGATTTTACAGTTGGAGAACTTGGTGACATCTAAAAGTAATTTCCTTACAGTGATTCAAGCAGAATCTACATTACTAAGATAGTGGTTCTCAAACTGGGGTCCCAAGACCAGCAGCAACAACATCATCCAGGGAACTTTCTAGAAATGCAAAGTACTGGGCTTACCCCAGAGAAACACTCCAACTCGGTGAACACAGCCTAGTCATTGGTGTGGCCTTGGTGCAAGCCAAAGTTCTACAGCCACTAATTTAAACAAATTTCTTTGCATCTCCTCTCCACGCATTCTTCACTAGGACCCAACTCTTAAAATTGTGGCATATTCCTTAATATTAAGGTTTCTCATGTCTTTGCATAAGCTATTTCTTCTGCCAGTAGTGTCTTCTCCCTGACTCAGCTATGTAAAGTCTCCGTCGCAAGATCAAACTCACTGTTAAGTCCTAAAAAATGTTTAAAGTCTCCCACTTCCTGCAGGCAATCCTGTTACAGTTACTTGTGCATGTATTTCTATTATGACATACAGCCATTTTATTGTGTTGTTTTGGTTCACTGCCTGTCCTACCTACTAACTAAATCTTCTCAGAAGTAGGCACTGCCTTGCTAATCTCTATTTCCACATTGTTTCATGTGGTAAATGTAGGGAAAGTAAGCTGTAATGGGTTGAAGAATTAAGAGCAGCAAGGTATGAACTACTCTTTTAAAAGTTTTAGGAGTGAAAGATAAATTTATCTGAGCCTACAGTAATAAAGCGCCTGTGTTAGAAAATTGTTGGTGGAGGGGATTAAGCCAGTATAGAGGGAGAGATGAATAATGAGACAGTGGGAACAAATGCAAAAGGAATAGAAAAGCAAAGGTCCTGGAAAAGCAGAAAGGGCTGAAATCAGCAGCCCATGCAGATGGATTAGCACTGAAAGAAGGAAAGACATAAGTGGAGGCAGTAAAGGAGGGTGCATAAAGAGATAAGCTATAAGGTTGAGTGGGGAGGCCGGTGAGTTGTCAGGTCTGACAGGGTAGAAATGGTGAGGGCCAGAACAGGTTTTACAAGGGATGTGATAATTGAGCTAGGAAATGTCTTTGGTGAAGTAGGAAGTGAAGCCTTTTGCTGGGAACAGGGAACAGAAAGAGGGAAAGAGAAGAGTGGTAAAGGCTTGTAAATGCTATGGAGGGGGCAAGTTGTCAGGTAGCAGGAGATTCTTCCTGTTTCAAGATAAAGAAGGGCCCACCCATTCATTCAACTGGTTTTGGCAATGAAAACAGTATGTGGGTATCATCTCTAAAAGCTCTCTCTCTTCAACAAGACAGACAACTTCTGCACACAGATCCCAATATTAACGCAAGAAGTATTCTAGCTCTACATATCAATCAACACAGGAATATTCTGCAGACAATACCAATGCTATATAAGACAACTATGTAGTAACAAAGGGAAACATTTATAATATACAAATTACCCGAGAAAGCAGGATAAAAACTGTATGGAGATTATCCCTTTGTACAAATAATGCATATGAGAAAGAGAACAGAATAAAACATACCAAAATGTGATCAGTGGTGATAACATAGGTAATTTTTCCTTTATTTTTAAAATTTATAATTAAGGGCTGGGGATATAGCTCAGTGGGGCAGCATCTGCCTGGCAAGTATGAGGTCATGAGTTCTATTCACAGTACCAAATAAAAAAACCCCAGCCTTTGCCGGGTGTGGTGGCACACACCTGTAAATCCCAGCACTCAGGAGGCTGAGGCAGGAGGATTGTTGCAAGTTCGAGAGCAGCCTGAGCTTCAAAATGAGCTCAAGGCCAGCCTGAACTGCATAGCGAGACCTTGTCTCAAAAAAAGGCAAAAAAATGTATAATTAAAATTATGACAATAATTGAATTACTGATTTTGTTTTTTATTAGGAATATTTCAAAACACCAAGTTGTCTGATCTCTGTGGCTGGCAGAGGAGGGAAAAAAAATCTTTTGAGCTGCTCCTGAGTTGGAGGCAGACAAGCAGGAGGCTGGGTGTTGTGTGCTATACAACACTGTGTGCTACACAACACAGAAACTGTGACTGGGCAACCTTCTCTGGTTTCAATCCTCTGCAAAGGGCAAGTAATCCCTATATTACAATAACACAGCAGGTGAAGTGCATACCATGGTGCTTGACACACAGCATGCACACCATAAATGCCAGCTGCACTATCTTTATTAATGTTATTGTTGCTTCTGTGAGTATCTGTGATAGACAGAAGTGATTTGGCCTGGGATATGTTGAATTCTTTGGAGGGAATTCAGGATGGTGTCTTGAGGGCAGGTCTCTTTCCCTTCTGGAACAAGGTCGTGGGCTCACCCCAGGCCTTCAGGAAGGGCAAGGAGGATGTGCAAAGGGGAACTCCTTGTTGGTTCTTCTTTTGCTTGTGTTTGTGTTACTTCCTCACTTCCACACAGGTGTGCATTACTCCAGAGGAGCCTTTCACCTTCCTCTCTCACTCTTCTCTTCTGGTTTTCTTCTCTCAGTTCTTCCTACTTCCCTTTTCTCCTCAAAACCCCAAATGGTAGATGAGTAAGGAACTCCATGCACAGCCTTCTGTACAATCTAAATTTCCCCTTTTTGAGACTTATAGGTTGTTTCCTAATTCCAGTACTTGAAATCTATCTCTGTAGACCTGTGTTCACTCTTCCGTTCTTTCCTTACTCTATGTTGATGACTATCATACTCTCAGCTGATAGTCATCAACATAGAGATAAGGGTTCCAGGCTGTAAGAGTTCAATTAAGGAAGTCTCTTTTGGAGTAACTAACTCGCAAAAGAGACCAACAGAGGTGTGAACTGTCAGCAACGCTTTTCTCAGCAATAAGGTGACCTTCCTGGACTCAGATGGAAATCTTAATGTGGAAAACATTCTCTGCCTTGTCACCATCCACTCTTTGATTCCTGCTTAGACTTTCAGTGAGTGATATGGAAAGAGTCAAAGGTTTGAGAGAAAAATGGTTGGACCAAAGGTCTGAGAAGGATGAGAGTAGTCATATTGCACAATGTTAACAGAGATCAAAATGCTTAAAAACAGAAACGTGGTGGTATCCAGGATATTCAGGCACAATGACCACTTACCTGGTGAATTCAATTTCATTTCCCACCTGACAGTGATAAAGAAAATACTGATGTACCTGTAGCTTTATCAGAAATCTTATTTATATATTTATAAGTCCATTATCTTCAGCAACAGATACCTGATCTGAGCCCAACAATTACCAACTCTGACTCTTTTGTACATATTAGCAGACGTACACACCACTGATTTGTATTTTCTATAAAATTACTCTTTCTCTTTTTAATTAGAGTGTTTTCAGAAGTGAACCCCATCATTAAGGCCCTGTATGCTTCCATTATAAATACCTGTTATCAGCCATTAATTATCTCCTAATGCATTACTTACTTAGAGGGAGATTTTAGGGCTAACTTTTATTAGTGGGATTTCCCTTCATTACTTGTGATGCTCCACTCTCATACTCACTGAAGCATTTTGGAATTCCACATTAGAAAATGTTCCCCTTCTGCTTCAGTGGACTTAGACATGATCTACTCCTAGATGATAGGAAGATTTTTCCATATTTTAAGGTGGAAACTTTTTGTGTGCCTGGATCTCACTGCTCAGAATTCCTTGGCTAATCATGAAAACAAAATATTGCCAGGAATGGAGGAGCATGCCTGTAATCCCAACACTTGGGAGGCAGAGGCAGGATTGCTGTGGGTTTGAGGGCAGCCTGTGCTACATAGTGAGTTTGAGGCCAGCCTGGACTACATAGAGAGATCCTGTCTCAAAAAAAAAAACAAAAACCATATGTATGTTTTATGCTTTGCCACTGAGCTAAATCCCCAGCCCCTTGGAATATGCATCTTTATTGAGCTTTTACTCTACTCAAGACAAAGAACCAACTATTGCGGAGTTTACAAATATGGTAAGAGATGAATGGGAGGTACTTGTCTTTACACTATTTAGAATACATATATGTATAGTCTATGAGCACTATGATTAATCTCAAGGCCACTTACATTTCATCCAGTCCCTAGCCTGGAAGATCTGAACTGAGTGACCGACATAACTGATTCTAAATAGTGTAAAGACAAGCATCTCATATTCATCTCTTTGTATACTTATGAGCAACAGATACTTTCAGCAACAGATGTCTGGTCTGAGCCCAGCAATTACCATCTCTGACTCTTTTGCACTATATATATAAAAAATATACAACATATATATAATATATATAATATTATATATTATATATATGAAGAGAGTGCAATATATATTGTGTAATATATATATATGTATGTATATCTGAGAATGAATGTGTATATATGAGAACAAATGCCACAGCATTTCATAAAAATTTGGAGTTGTATAACCATTTTAGTGATTCAAGTACTGAGACTCATCCAATAATATTGTGCTTTGATAATTACACAGTTGTGGATTTATGGTGTTTATCAATTAAGATGCCTTAGTACATGCAAGTCAGCCCCCTTTCTACATCATTATACATGAAAAGTACACACCCACTTAGGAAGTGAAGTATAATACCTTCCAGTATAAAATAGCTAAGGAAAAATTTTAAGTCCAGTACTGCTAAAGTGAGCATTCTCATACAAATTTTCCTGCTTATTTCCTGAATAGCAGAGGATTTTAGGTTACTAGTTAAGTTTTACAGATATCATTTATCACGTACTATATACACATGAGAAATATATCCTTACATAATGACAAATTGACATTTTCCTTTCCTTAACATTAATTAATTGAGACATGCACTTGTGAAAAAGCAAAAATATATCAAGAAGCCAAAATTTCAACTACTTATGTTACTTACATACTTAATTAAAGCCTACAATTGGGTCTATGCTCAGTGGGTCTGGCTGGCTCCTAATTCTCAGAGCTAATTTGAATCTTGAGCGGTTCTCCTGCTTTCTGGACTTTATCCTCTATTTGACTGAACTTTGTGGAACTTCTGGAATATGGGTCTTTATTGAGCTCTTACTATACTTAAGACAAAGAGTCAACTATTGTAGAGTTTAGAAATATGAAAGAGATGGATGTGAGATGCTTGTCTTTACACTATTTAGAATCAGCTATGTTGGCCACTCAGTTCACATCTTGCAGGCTGGGGACTGGATGAAATGTAAGTGGCCTTGAGATTAATCATAGTGCCCTTTATTTCCCATGGCCATGCGCTTTTTACCTCTGCTGAGGTTGTATTATTGTTTGTTGGCCTCCCGTAATGCACTGAGAGCTCTGGAGAGCAGAGGCTAGGTCTCCTAGAAGTCTGTTGCACAGAGTCAAGGACATACTCTGCAGAGGGAGGTGCTCAAAAAATGTTTAATTTCATTTTTTGTTTTTTTTTGTTTTTTTTTTTTGGTTTTTCTCCGGTACCGGGAACCGAACTCACAACCTTGCGCTTGGCAGGCAGGCGCTTTTGCCGCTGAGCTAAATCCCCAGCCCCTAATTTCATTTTTTTAGTTCATGTTTGCAACACATAGTGATTATACTCATTGTGGTAGTTGGAAATGTATACAACACATCTCAATTCTTTCCACATCCCCTCCCTACGCCCCATACCCTTTCCCCCCATTTCTTGGTCTCCTTCCCATTTGCAAAAGATCTATCTTCCTGTTTCCTTTTTATCTATCTTTCATTTTGCTCTTTATTTATATTTTGGATTTCTCATGTGAGAGAAACCATATGGTATTTAAATTTATATGTCTGATTTATTTCATAGATACAGAGATGGAGGGTGGAAGGAAGGGGGAAGAGAAGGGGAATAAAAAGAATTAAGATATATTAAGTACATTTACCTACTCCCTAAGATGAATGTAAATATTATTTACTACAAACGTGTACTAATAAACAAAAATAAATAAAAATGATTTAAAATAAACGAATGTGATCATTTGTTTAGGGTTTCCAGTTATAGTAAGTCAGTTTGTTTTGGTCTCACCAATTGGAAGTAATAAGAAGCTGGTGCCTGGATTCCAGGTCCCCATGTTAAATATCATCTTGGATATGCTTCCTACTGTTAGACAAAGAGGCACAGGGATGAGACTAAGTAAGAAGCCAAAAACAGTGGAGGTTATGTCTCAACTGCATCACTAATTACTTATTTAATCTTGGGCAAGGTACTTTATCTTAGCTTTTTCATCTGAGAAATGGGGATAATAATGACTGCCCTATCTACTTCCCACGATTGCTTTGAGGATCAAGTGAGATAATATACTTAAAAGTCTTTTTGGAAGGTCTAAAGACTGCTAAAATGCAAGGTGTTATTAAAAGAAATCTTCCCTAATAATTTCTGCTTCCACAAATATCACACACCCTTGCATTCTTGGGTTATGTGGTGACATAAGTGGCACAGCTCAGCTTGTATGTGATACTTACTCTAGAATCTTGCTTCGGTGTCTATAGTGTCTAATTGACTCAGCCTGAGAATCTACAAACACCTAGCAATTCTTCTAATCTTGCATCTCTCCTGAATTTATACAGACATATATGCTCCTTCTCATTCACTATGTACTTAAGAATATGTTATTGAGCATTTCTGTACAACACCATGTTAGAAACTGTGGCAAAGAAAGCATCCACAATCTCTGCACTATTGGGTCTGATAAAATCGATATCATAAAAAATAAGTGCTCAGTCTTACATTTGTTTTGGGAGGCAATTTTATGTGTAAGTTTTAATTATTAAAGCCATATTTGTATATATTTTGACTAGAATTATAACTATGTGTAACCCTTCTTCAAATTTTCCTCCTGTTAATGGTCTGTGGATTTTAACTGGGCCTGGAGCTTGAGTTGTTTTTTTTGTTTTTTTTTTTTTTTTTAAACAGATGAGTTTGCAGGATCTCTTTTTTCTTTATATTAGTGAGACTATGAACTCCACACACCAGCAACAGTTGTGACAAGTTACAGGAGCCCCTGGATGTTTTCCTGCCCATCTCTCCTATGAACCAGGATTTTCTGTGCCTATCTCTGGAGGAAGATCATTCCCCAATTCAGGTGAGTAAAGTGCTGAGTATGTTTGGGGTCAGCCTCCCCAGGCAGATCCTAGCATTTCATATTATCAGCTGCTACTCAAGTTTTAGGATATCACTGGTAGGAATCAGGGTAGAATATAAGCTTAGCCTTGGGAAGAGGACCATTGTAAGAGTGAAGTCCATTCTGCTAATTGATTGTCCATCCAGCTGTCCTTAAGGCAGACAACAGCCACTCCGACAGTGTTCCTCCTCCCAGCTATATTGCTATCTTGCCTTCTTCTCTTCTCTGTCAACCCTCCTTTCTTCTCTTTTACATCTTAAATCTGGAAGCAGCAGCATCATGCTCCAAGGCATTGAGGTCATTGGTGACTCTTAGATCTACCTCTCCAAGCACTTACTACTCCAGGGAGCCAAGCCTATCTTCTCGGCCTTCCCACAGCGGCTACCTGAGTTCTTAGCTTCCAAGTTCAGGCCGCAGTTTCTCATCTCTATTGTCTAGCTGTTTCTCTACATACTGCCCATGCCTAGAGAAGCGTTAAACCTCCGAGTGAGGAAGTCATTTCCACATCACCTGATTAAAATAGTTATTTGGTCTTCCACTTCCTAGTCCAATTGTTGGATTCCTCCTGGAAGCCTTCCCTGACTGTCCTTGGGCTGAGGCAAAACTCCTGGTCCTCAGATGTGAATTTATATCACTCTGCTTGCCATACGGAGTCTTCATTCTCTTTTCTTGTCTTTTTTGTTTATTTGTTTGTTCTTTGAGACAGGTTCTCTCTATGAGCCCCTGACTGGCTTCTCACATGCAGCAATCTTCCTGCTTCAGCCTCCCAACTGCTGGGATTACAGGTGTGCACTACTGCGCAGGGCCTTACCTGTATCTATCCTTGAACTCCCTACACAGGATGTGGCCCAAGATAAATATTCATTAAAATGCTAGTTGATAGGTTGGGCTTTTGCTACCTCTTAATCTTTGCCATTTGCAATTTCTTTGAAAACACCTCCACAGTCATAGCTTTCTCCTTGTGTCCACAACATTGCTGTTTATTCCTTTTCTGTACCAGAATGCATACAGTACATTTAATATTATAACAAATTCAACAGAAGGTATATGCAAACACAATAGTTTGATTTCTTTAAAACAGTAAACTTGAGGAACCACATGTCTATTTTCATCATGTTATAACTACAGTTGTTTTTGAAGCCACTCTTCAGGGGTAAGTGTCTTATCTTTTTCTGAATATATTTCAATGGTTTCAAAACTGATGGTGCAATTGAATTTTAAAATTTGTAGACAGCCAATTTACTATAACATCTTTAATGAGTAAAAAGGATGATAAGACTGGTAACATTCTGGGTCAACAACTAAAAATTAATGCTATTAAGCTTTCTTTAAACATATCTGCACAAGGGACATTGCAAAATTTTTTTGACTATAGTTCTTTCTTTTGGGGGGTGTTCTTGGGGGTTAAACTCAGGACCTTTGCATTGCATCATCTCTCTACCCCCTGCCTTTTGTTTATTTTGAGGCAGGGTCTTGTTAAGTTGCCAAACTGCCCAGGCTGAGCTCAAACTTATGATTCTCCTGCCTCAGCCTCCTAGAGTCCTGGAGTTACAAGTGTGCACCATCATGCGTATCTTGATTATTTTATTTTTGAATAAAGTTCCTAGCAACCAGAGGTGGCTACTTTCAGTAATAGTGTTGTTTATTTGTTCTAAAGTACTAATTAAAATTTTTGTTTGGGAACTTTATAGGCCTATTCTCATACTGACTTACACTTGCTTAGTATTGTTTTATGTTTTAGTCCAACATTTATTATATGCTAGACACTGGGAGTGAATAAGGCCATGATATTTGCCCATGGAGACTCCCTAATCTAGTCAAGAAGATAGGAACAAACAGTCCTGCGTGAAGAATAGATACTGGTGTACACAAAGCAGGAGCACAGTGGCGGGATTGTCTCTTAGAGGTAGGAATGTGTTACAGTGTCAGCGAAGCCTTCTTAGGGCTGAAGGATGAATGATGATTAGAAGTTTATCAAGAGGAGGAGGTAAGGGAACTACAGGAGTCATTTCAAGCCAAGGGAACAGAAGGTACAGTGCATGAAATAGCAAGATATGTTTGGGGAGTCTCAAGTTGTTCAATATCATTTCTGTGTAAGGTTGACGATGAGGGCAGTGAGGACAGAAGATGGGGTCCTATAAAGGGGAATCCTTGTCTACCATTTTTAGAGGTTTGGTCTTTGTTCTATAGGAGTCAGAAAGAGGCTCTGCAGGTAGGATTTCCTATCCCAACAGGATTGAAAGTTCCCACATCCAATCAGTCATATATAAATTTGTCCCTGTCCCCCCAGCCGATTTTCTCAGAGCCATCAATTCCTTTCCATTCTGTCATCTACCTCATTTGTTCAGGCTGTCATCATCCCATGCCTGAACTGTCTCACAAACTCCTGATTGCCCTTGGGCTCTGGTTCACCTCTTGCTCCTGACAATCAATTTTGCACAGAATTATCAGAGCAACTTTCCTTCCATTAAGTCTCACTCTTGCTCAAAAACCTTGAAACCTCTATGGCCTGCGGGCAACATCCCTACTCTTTTTAGCTTGTTGTCCTGATCCCAGGCCCCTTTCTCTTCTTTACTGCCCTAATTGCTAACAGTGCCAGAAGTCATCAATGTATTCCCTTGTGTGTATCTTTGCTTTTATAATGGATCTCCTTTGGAATGACACACCCACACAACTTGTAGTTATTGTTAATTTTAGCTCTTCCTACAAACCTACTTGTAACCAGACCAGATAATACCCCTGTTCTCCTGCCCTAGAAGTAATCACTATTCGGGTGGTGTCCTTTTACATGTACATGTGCGTCTACAAATAATATTTTGTTTTGAAAAAGCTCAGACATACACAAATGGCATACATTATCTCTCTGCAATTAATTTTTTCACTATTACTTGGTTTTCAAGATTTATCCTGATTTCATTTTATAAGTATGTATTATCCATTTAGTCCCCTTAGAGTGGGCATTTAGGTTATTCCCACTTTCCAGCTATTACAATGTTACGACGAATATCCTTAGCAGGTCTTCACGTTTTACTGACCTTTCAAGATCCTGCTCTCATCACAGCTGCTCCATGAAACCATGGCCTGAATCCCCTAGCCTGGAGCAGAGGATTAGTCCTCGAAGTCCTTGTACATCGTGTTATTTACTACTCCTCTGTCCCAAGCACAGTGGTACACAAAGTAAGGCACTTATGATTTGCTAAATGAACTACAGGATGAATGAATGAATGAAGAATGAATGAAGAGTGAATGAATGAAGCCTGCACCCCCAGTTGACTGCTCTGCTCCTTTTACGTGAACTTTGGCGCCTTAGCTCCTATTTCCTTCTTTGACAGTACTGGTCTTTCTCTGCCTATTCTTCTACGTAGCAGGGGAAGGTGTCAGAGTGTGGGGGCACGAGGGCGACCTCTCCCCGCAAGTTCAGGATCCTGGTAGAGCCTAGTGTCTGAAATTCAGAGGCTTGCACGCATCACCTCACCAGGGCACGGCCCAGATCGGGCTTCTGCGCGGACCCGGGGCAGGGGCGTCGGAGTGGAGCCCGGCGCGGGGTGGAGAGGACTAGGGCGCTCGGGTGAGCCCTCGTAGTAGATCCCTCCGCGCGGAGCTCGGGCCGGCGCTTCTTCCTGCGGGAAACCCCTGGGTGCCCGGGCTGCAGGGCCGAGGCCGCGGCGACAGGGGGCGGGGCCTTGCGGTGGGAGGAGGCGGCCCAGGCGGAAGGACACACGAGGCTGCTTCGCTGCACACCCGAGAAAGTTTCAGCCAAACTTCGGGCGGCGGCCGGCGAGCGGCGGAGTCGCGGCGCAGGCAGTCGAGGCGCAGACGCCTGAGCTTCGGAACGCAGCGCCGGGCCGGAGACGCAGCGGCAGCAGGGGAGGAGGGAGCGCGGCTTCTCGGTCGGGACCCCTCCCCATGTGGATCTGCCCCGGCGGCGGCGGCGGCGGGGGCGGAGGAGGAGGCGACCGGGAAGATGCCCGCCCTGCGCCCCGCTCCGCTGTGGGCGCTCCTGGCGCTGTGGCTGTGGCGCGCGGACCCCGCGCGCGGTGAGTGTCGACGAGGGGCGCAATCCCGCGCCCGCCGCCCCTTCCCGGACGGCTACCTGAGGCGACCGCTCCCGACGACCTCCTCTGCCCGGGAGGACCGGCTCGGCCGCTTGCTTCCCGAAAGTTGGGGCAGCGTGGGCCGCGGCTCTGGAGGCCGCCCCCGCGGTCCCCTGCGCCAGGGCCGTGCACGCCTCCTCGGCTGGGGCGAGGCTGCGCCGCGAGTCTCAGGCTCGACCCCTTCCGAGTTGGCGTCGGGGACCGGGGCATTTTGCGCCTTTGGGTGCGCGTTCCCTGGGGTTGGGAAGGGCCGCGGCCGCGCCGCGCTGAAGGAATGCCCGGGTGGCGCCGAGGGCGGCGGGGCAGGCCGAGCCGGGGAGCGCGCAGCCTGGTGTGCGGCGGGGCTTGGTGGGGGTGCGACGGGGTCTGCGGCGCGCCGGGGCGTTGACACTCCAGCCCGACGGCGGTCCGGAGGAGTTGGGTGTGTGGACGAGGCGGGCGCCTTTCTCCACCTTTGTTGAAAGGTGGAGACCGGAGCAGTGGGGAAACTGGTGTGGCTGCATGCTGAGCCACAGGGTTTAAAAATCTCAACTGGTGTTGTTCTTTCCGAGGCGCGGAGCTCTGCTGCTCTTTCAGTCTGTGTCCAGACCCAGGAATGTGGTGTGACGATCGCCAACTCCTCCAACCTGGCAGCAGCGTCTGCTGCTTTTTTGGCGTGGTTGCGGGTAGGGCAGGGGCGGGTGAGGAAAAGTGGATACGTTGATTCAAAGTGCTTACTTACAAAGCTTCTTTACGGTTGGATATTCCCAACAGTCTTGCTAACGCGGTTGGAGCAAGGAAAGGAAATCCAATCATATCTTACCCATCCCACTCACACTTAGAGAGTCTAAATTTCTTCAGACTGTTGCGTGCGGAGAGGTTGGGGCTAAGGAGCCCTGCTCTGTAATCCTGGATACAAACCTGCTATATTAACTTGCCAATAAAATGTTAATGAAATTACCCAGCTAATAGGGTTAATTAAAAGAATGTATATTAAACCCATGATACTGAAAAGGTGTTCAGAAGGTCCTTTCAGGGCAGAAGCAGTGTTTTGTTCTTCCTGAACTCCTTTCAGTGGGATGGTGTCTTGTGTATGTTTGCTGAACTGAAAAGGGCCTCTTCTCTTCCTGAGTCTAACACCAAGTCAAGTTTTACATCTCCCCAAAAACTAGCACATGAACTATGTCTCTTTTTAAAGAAGAGATGAACTGCGGAAAAATATGGTCTTTGTTCATTGTTAACAGGCATCTGACATGCCAATCACAGATGTTTAAACAGAACAAGGTTATTTGTCACCTGAAAACAGTACTGGGTTGTTCAGCTCCAACAGGATACTTCTTGGCAAATTTTGTACACCCGAACGTCCCTACAAATTTCAGAAGTGAACCAGGAGGCTGTGTGATGGTGAAGGAAAATTTGTTGTTTCTTAAATGTTTAATAAAATAGCATTTTTGCTTTTTTCTTTGAGTGAAAGCTTTAGTAGAAGTGTAGATTTAGGGTAAAGAGGCAAATAATTAGTGAAATAATCTGAGGGCTAGAGTCACTCGTCTACCATTAACTTGCTTTTTTTCCCCTTAAAGTTAATAACTTAGTCTTCATGATCTGCATTCTCCTTACCTATGAAACAGAACCAAAGGTATAAGCTACTTTAGAGTTGTAGGAAGTAGTAAATATAAGTAATAAATATGAAGTAACAAGATTGATGTCAAAAATAGGATCAGTATGGCACAGAACTTCTTTCGTTCTAGGACCCCTGTGCCTAGCAGAGTGATGGCGAACTTTTTCGAGCTTTCACTGGTACAAACAGTCCACTGTGGCAGGGGTGCTGTACGTTTGCCACCACTGCACCCTCCTCTGTGCAGTACTTCTGCTCTAGCGAGGTACTACTGTTACTGTTTGCTTAACTTTTCAGGGGGTCAAGTTGAATGTTAGTCTGGCTCAAAGGATAGGACCTAGATACTTAGATTTTTAGACGGATGTTCATAGGTGCTAAATTACTATAATAGAAGAGATTAAAAAGCATGTTTCTTGGTACAAATCTTAAATAGTCTCAGTCTAGCATTGAAGGCTTCTTGATTTTCCTAATGTAATACAATCATGCTTTCCCAGGTAATAGTTACAATATACGTTCCAAACTTTTGAATGTTCTTGTGTTTGGCTTGTGGGCGATTGTTAAATCGTACTGAATTCCTCAGGCAAGGAGCTTTCAACCTACCCATTTGCCTAAACAGTCATCCAGGACCACCCTTTGGCTCCTGTTTTCTTTTGCTTTGCAATGATTTTATTGCCCACTAGATAATTTCCCAGCTTAATTTTTTTTTTTTTTTTTTTTTTTTTTCCTCTGTTGTTTGTTTCTTTGAGACAGGGTCTTGCTGTGTAGCCCAGCTGGCCTCAAACTCACAGTGATCCTCCTACCTCAGGCTCCTGAGTACTGGGATTATAGGTGTGTGCACTGCCACACCCAGCCCTACTATTTTTTTTTTTTAACCACATAGGGCTGTTTTTTTCTTTTAGATAAAGAAAAAATTTACACTAAAACTATTTTCCCTTTGTCTTTCTTTGTATATTATTATTTACCCTCTTTTTGGGGTGGTGGAATGAATATTGGTAGTCTTTTCTCCTGTGTTTTGTTTTTTTTTTAGAAAAATCTGGTCATGTCTTGTCAACATCTCAGCCCTATTCCTAGTTTAGTACTTCTTCTGTAGGTTTCTTACAGTGCAGAAAAGTAACTTCTCGGTCACCTGAGTTGTGGATGTGAGCTTCAGGACCTTTAAAGAATGTCTAAGCTCAGTGGGATATGCTTGGATGGTTCAGAGCAGCCTTACAATACATTTTAAAAATATCAAACCCACAGAAATTCTATTTTGCCCACAAAATTTGCATTGATCTGGTTCCCACTCTCTGATGCCATTCCTGGTGATCCTCCACCCTGCCCTTTCCATTGTGGTAGAACAAAGCTGTATGTCCTGGCTGCGTGAAAATCAGCTGGAGTGATTCCTGGACTCAGCACCGAGGGAATGGGATATAGTAGGTCTGCGAATTTGTATTTTTATTAATGGTTTATATGTCATTCTGAAACAGTAACCTGTGTATGTAAGCTGATGTGCTTAGGAGGTGGGGTCTGGTTAGAAGAGGTGGTCACTATAGGTGTGGCCTGTCTCCTCACCAGTTCCTCCCTTCCCTCTTTACTCTCCTCCACCATGCCCCTGAGGCGCATCATCTTTTCCATTACCTGGCTGGAACTCACTTACTGATTACATTTTATCTACTTTCAGGAAGCATGTAGGAGCTTTCCTTCTAGATTTTAATAATTTGCATAATGAACCCAACCTTAGTCAGCCATTCCACTGTTTAACTCTTCTAACTCTTGAGGAATTCAGAAATTGCTAAAAAGCTATAGTATATAATGTCATTCTTTCTTGTTTATCTGGGTCCAGTGTGTCTCCATTGTCATTTTAGAAGGGCTTCTTATATTTGAATGCTATTATAAATTCTCCTGTCCCCTTACTTTTTTCCTCAAGTATCACTAACATATATCAATTTTTGATTCTTTGTTCAGAGTGAAAAAAACTTCAGAGCATTATTTGAATGAGAGAGCATAATAAATGATTCAATATCCTTAAGTATCCGTATGTTGTGTTTATGGTTGATATTTAAATGCTTCATTTCTTGATATCTCTCTCTAGATGTCTCAACTTGATGCTTTCATTTTCCTTCCATCCTTCCCTGATTCTCTTCCTGCCTTCCTCCCTTTCTCTGCAAATGACTTGAAGCCAAAGGTTTTCATTTCTTTTATTTTCATCTTTTTTTTTTTTTTTTTACTCAATCTGCCAGATGTGTAGTATTTTGGAAAGATCACAAAACTAGGAGTCAGACGACTAGAATTCTCTTCTAGGTCTGTTATTAATTGGTTAGGTGACGTGGAGGAAGGATACTGTTTTAGCCTTTGTGTTAGTTACTTTCCTAGTTGCAGGGACACAATGCCCAACACCACAACTTAAAGGAAAAAAGGTTTATCTTAGGTCACAGTTTGTAGAGGCTTCAGTTCATAGTGGGCTGGTTCAGAGGCAGACTGGTGCGCCTTAGTGGCACGGTGGAGGAGAGCGAAGAGGGAAGGGAGGAACTAGGGAGGAGACAGACCATTCCAGGCCACACCCATAGTGACCACCTCTTCTGACCAGACCCCACCTCCTAAGCACATCAGCTTACATACACAAAACACCTAAAACACCCTTAAATGCTCATATAATGAACGCTTGAGGAAAAAAGTTGTGTCTTGTGTTTATTCTAATGCTCACACCCTTACCCCTCTATCTGGCATGGTTCCTTGGCATCTGATAGGCACATAATAAATATTTGTTTAGTTAAACAATTATTTTTAGTCATTTTTCTTTTACTGGACTACTATGGTACTCCTAAGCAGTTTTTAAATAGTATTTGCAGGAATCATTGCTTGTATTGAAACCTTACTCTGGGGGGAAAAAACCAAAATTTTCCCTTCCTCAGATGTTTTATTTAAATTTGCCATTCTGAATTTCTTTGTGCGTATGTGGTTGCATTCATTAATTCTTTTTCTTTTTCCTGATCACTTCTGCTATTTATAAAGGTCATTTTGACTTTGGAATCTAACTTCAAAGGCCCTGGCATTCACCCCCGCACCCCCCCACTCTCACTGTACTGCTTCCTGTTTTAACAGTATAGGCCAGCAGTTTCTCTTCTTTTGTTCAATTGTCATACCTGACTGTACTTTTATCATTTTTAAGACTAGACATTTTTGGAATGGTATTTTTTACCTTAGCATTAACAAAGTTAGTTTGTTTTAATGATCTTTTTGAGATTTTTGATCATAAGCAGGTTATTGATATGTACACTTACTAAATTGTATTTTTTTCTCACTAAATGAGTTCCCTGACCACCACTAATAAAAAATACCTGCAGAGGTGAGACATGATAAATATTTGAGAGAACCACATGGTGGGTAATTGTCTTTGCAACAAGTATTTGCTCCTTAAGGCCGGAGACTGTATTGCACACTGCCTTTCTCTGTCCTACAGAAATTGTCTGGCATAGGCCAGTGAACAGAGTCACCAGAACAGCAGGTCTTGGGCAAAAGCCTGTGAGTCCTGCTCGGCCACTTTTGACATGTTGTGTAGGAGAAGCCTCCAGTGAGTCAGGGGTGTGTCCATATTTTCTCCTTTGAAGAGATAGCATCAATTGCAAGCTCACCCTGCCTACACTTTTATGCTATGCCTTTTTATTACTTAAAGGGTACCTGAAATTTTCATCTTTGTTGACTTAATGTGTTGATGAGGACTTTAAAGTCCATCTAACCCTTTTCTCCACACCATGCTGGATCTGATCTTCATAGAACATCCTGATCAGTAATAATATACCTTCTCTATGCTTGACCACCCTGTTGGTAGACAGCTCCTTGCTTCTAGGGCAGCTGAGTCCATTTCTGACCAGCTTTCATTCCTAGAAAGTTGTTATACTTGGCTGTAGTCTGCCTTCTTACGATTGCCACCCATTGGCATCATCTCTGAAATTTGTCTCACGGTCCTGAGCTGTGTGTAGGTGACAGAGATCCAAGAGGGGAGCTTTTGTACCCTTCACTGAACTCACACCCACCTGTCTGCCATGGGAGTAGAACCCAATGGAAATGTGAAGACTGTCTTGTGTGGGAGAATGGCTCTGGTGAACCATCTCAGCCCTGCGTGTGTCACAACTCCCTGCCAGGTAGTCCCTGGTGGGAGGAGAGTATTTGTCCAGCAGTGTTCTCCTCAGCCTTTATGGTAAAGACAGTGCCATAGATAGATTGTTTCAGCTAGGTCCTTTGCTCATCTTTTCCTCCTTGTGCATGCCTGCATCTTCCCGAATGCCCAGCTTATTCAGGAGAAGGAAGCTGCCCCGGTATTTGCATAAGGCTGATAAAGTTGTTTGTTTTGTCTTTTAAAAAACTAACCTGCTAACTATCCTGTGTTTTAGGACTGATGTTTGTATTATGTGTGACTTTGGTGGATGCCTTCTTTCCCTCCAGAATGTTACCTGAGATGCCAGGATGCATAGGCATTCAGGTCTTTTTGGTGTAACCTAAGGAATTCTGTCTTCAGCCCTTGTGAATGATGCTTCCTTTGAGGGTGTCTGTTTTGTTAACCTATAAATGCATAACTGGTGTTAGAATTTCCCTTATATGTGTTAATGTGAATATAAGGTCACTCACTGCAAGTGGTTCTGATTTGGGGGTATCTAGGTTACTCCAGCAAGTAAAGAATGAAAAAGGGAGAGAGGAAAAGGAATCTATGGCTTCTTTTAAAGAACAGAATAGAGTAGTCTGCAAGAAGGATCCCAGTATTGCCTCTTCCAAAGCGAAGTTGTTGTACTTGATGGGAAGAAGAGAGAGTTGTCAGATCCAAAAGGATGTGCTTATGGGCTCATGGGATGAGACAAACTGCAGTGTTCCCTGCTGATGGTAGAAGGTTTGCTGTTGATCTTTTTTTCCTTCTTCTTGTCCTTTTTTGAGGGAAATGTTAGCTTTGAGGTAAAAAATGCATTGTAGCCTTAAGAGAAAGAGTAAAGCCAAGAAGGAGATGATAAGGGTCATAGTGAGCAAAGCGGTTATTTTGTTATTTATAATGTAAACATGTAAGTTTTGATGTAACTCTGATAGGATCCTTATAGTTCTAAGATTTACTGTCTTTGTAACTCTGTTGTCTTAGTGGTGAATTGAGGTGGTTGTGGTGTGTTGCCACACTTACTTGGCATCATGTGGTGGGTGGGACAGAATATTCTAGTATGTAGATCAGTGGGAACCATGACTGACCTACCCCCTAGTCCTCACATCATCATGGAGACAAGACGGATGGCACACAGTGAGCAATATGAAATACAGTCATGTCATCATTTATCTGTACTCAGTAAGTAATTGCTGACAGCCTGCATGACTAAGAGAGGGTCTGGGGAGTAAACTCCAGGTCTTCATACCACCGGGGATGGGCAGTTCCAGCTTACTCTCTGGCTTCTTTGCTGTGGTGTGCTTTCTGCCATTTTCCTCTTACTTGGTGAAATTTAGAAGAATCAAAACTTGACATGGGGAAAAGACAATGACCCCTTTGTGTGGTGGGGTATAAATATACATTTGTCATGTTGTGGCTCCATTATGTCTCTTTGTGGTTTGTGACAAGAGAGAGCCTGGTGTCCTCAGTCCTGGGGTGCCAGGTCTGAGCTGTGACAAGGTGGAGATATACTAGTAGTTTCTGAAGGGTCCAGTTCTCAGTGGTAGGAGCTAAAGGGATTTCTCATCACAGTCAGACCGAGACTTGAGTGTGGTGCGGACACACCCATGGCTACTGCCTCAGGTGGCATTGATTAATCACACTAACATCTCCCTTCTCTTTTGTACTTGTCTTGGCAAAACCCTGCCCTACTAGCTTCTCAACAGTTTGCACATTACTAGATAGGGTCGAACAAGCTGTTGGGGGTTGTTTTACGGTTCCTCGACCCTCTTGAACTGCAGGCCACTTACATTGACCCAGCTGTGGCACCTTTGGTCTTGGGGCCAGGCATTGAGGGGTCAGTGTCTCTCTTTGCACTGACCTGAAGCACCTTTCCTGGAGGTTTGCCTAGGGCAGTTACAGGTCTTACAGTCCATGCCTTCTGCAGGTTATTGGCAGCGGAATAGAAGCAAGATGGACTCATCGCTGCACAAAGACAGGTTGGGTCGGTGGTGTTGCAGAACCTGTTTCTGGGTTAAGAGTACTCTCCCACCTGTATACATGTTTATTCATATGAGAGAGTCTATGTATTTTGTGAAGTAAGGAAATCATGATAGTATTTTGATTGGAGTCAGATATTGTCTCCTTAATGTTTCAACTTAACAAATAGCATACTTTTAAAATATGATTTTGCTTGCTGAATAAGGTGTTAAATGAGAAACTCTCGTTACATTCTATACTATACTGCCTTGTTTGGAGGCAGGTACATTTTTAAATGGAGGAGTTTGCCTTATTATCTCTTCATTCTCATCTCTTTTGTGAGAAGCTTCTGGAAGGCTTGTAAGTCTCATTTTCACCAGTCTGTTTTAACTGATACTTAGCGGGGGAAAAGTTGGTAAGCTGGCACAGTTATCCAATATTCAAATAAGAATAATTGAATACTGTCTACTCAGTGATGTGGTCCGTTGAGTTTCTAATATGAATAGTCACTACACTAGATAGTGCTAGTGGGTTAACCTCTCTAAGTGGTGCATGTGCTGAGCTGCAAAGATACTTTTAATTCTTGGCTTCCACGGGGACTTGTTCAGAAGGTGTCAAAACTCACTGAAGTTTCAGGACATGTATATTTCGATTATTAGTTTTTATATGTTTTCCTTGCTGTGAGTATAACTGTTCATCTGCTAGATCTTCTTTAGCTTAGAAACATTAGGGGTATTTACTTTATTACAACATCTAAACACTTCCTGCCAACTATTGTGCACGCCTATAAGCCCAGCTAATCGGGAGACTAAGGCAGCAGGAATAAAAGTTCAAAGACAGCCTGGGTAATTTAGCAAGACTCTCTCAAAATAAAACTTAAAAAGCGCTGTAGTCCTAGCATTGTAGGAGGCTGAGGCAGAAGGATTGAAAGTTCAAGCTCAGCTAGGATAACTCAGTAACTTAGTGAGATTGTCTCAAACAGTTAAAAAAAAGTGTAGGGATGTAGCTCAGTGGGAAGGCCCTGGGTTCAAACCCCAGTACTACAAATAAAACAAAACAAAACACAGAAACAGAAAAAAAGAACCCTCCTTCCTAATCTTTATGAGAATTTTTAAGGAAAAAGACCATTTCTGGTGAATCATGCCAGTTTATGTCATTATGTTATTTCCAGTGGGAGCAACTGCCATGGCTCTGGTGGCACATACTTTCCAAGAGACTTCAGCAAAATGGTTGTAACTAAAAACAAACACTGTAACAGTTTCAATTTCAGGTAGGTTTACATATCAACAGAATTATTCCTTATGTTTATACATAATTAACTCATATTTATACTTTCTTGATTTTCTCTGGCACCTTCACAAGTTTTTTTTTTTTTTAATGTATATGTGATTTAAATAATGGTCCATTTAGAAATAGTTAAACATGTTTGTAGCTCAGTATGAAGGCTGTGTTCAGATCCCTGCCCCCCACAGAAAAACCCACTAAACCAGGAAAATATAAGAGAAAATTAAGATCTCTAGTAATTCCAGAACCTTTAATGCAAACTCATGGTTAACATTTTGATGCATTTGAAAGAGTTCTTATGTTTTGGTGGCCATTATTGTAAATGGCACATTAACATACACACACTTTTGTCATATGCTTTTGTACCATGTAATGAAAACATTTTCCCACACATATAAATATTTTTTAAGATTATTATTTCAAAGGCTGCATGCTGTTATGTCTTTTTTTCTTTTTTTGAGACAAAGTCTTTAACTATGTAGTTCAGTCTGGCCGTGAACTCACTATGTAGCCCAGGCTAGCCTTGAACTTGCAGAGATCCTTCTGCCTCAGCCTCCTAAGTGCTGGGATTACAGGTATGTGCCACCACATCCAGCAAAACTAAGGTTAAAAGGAAATTTGCTATTCATTCACTCTTGTTTTTTCAGTGCTAGAGATTGAGCTCAGGGCCTCACATGTGATAACACTGAGCTGCATTCCTGGCCATGTTATGTCTTGGGAATCCATTATAATTCATTTAGACTGAAATCAGTTCTTAGTTACCAGTTTTAGTTCTAAATAATGCTGTGAGCATCCTTATTCATATGTCTTACTAGAAATATTTATTTCCAAATATAAAGTCCCAGAAGTTAAATTTTTTTTTTTTTTTGTAATCTGGACCTTTTGGGGGCTTTTGACACACATTGCCAAATTCCTTTTTCTACAGTTTTGACCAAGTTATACTTTCATTAGCAGAATATAGGACTGTCAGTGTTCCCAACCTTTGTCAATACGAGGTTTCATTTGTAAAACTCTTAACTTCTTGGCAAGTGGTAAATGCTCTTTTAACTTAGGTCTGCCCCTTTGACTACAGTAATGTTCACTGGCCATTTGCATTGCATTTCCTTTTTCTTTTTTATTTGATAAATTGTGTCTTTTAATCATCAAAGTGTTTGCTTTTTTGATTTGAAAAAGTTCTTTAAACATTACTAGCCCTTTATTTTAAATATGTCAGAATGTATATGACAATAATTAACAATACATATTATCTCATTGCTACCAGCTTTGATATAAGAACTGACTCATTTGAAAAATTGCTTTTTTATGCTATGATTTGTGATGAGCATGAGCAATTTTTCATGTATTTGTTAACTGATACTTTCCATAGCTGCTTTAAAATGCTAATCTGGATGTATTATAAGGACTTTTGCTGCCAATTGTAAGTGTCCAGGAAATACATGTTCACTTTAATATGGAATAAAAAAAGGTGTTAGAGGAAAACAGCGTATTCTGGAACCAAATTTGTGATTTGGGGTAGGTGAGGGTAACCTATTGTTTTGTCTTCTTTGATATCTGAGATTTTTTGAGGCATGTAACACCCCTGAAAGGGAGAGGCAGTACTGTGTCCCCACACACTACCACTTCTGACATTTTGACCTGAGAAGCCTGTACTGTGGTCTCCTCAGTTTGTTGAGACAACAGGGCAAGTTCCCTCCCTTCTCCCTTCACAGACTGATTAGTTGTGGCTCAGAACCCACTGAGGCAACCTGTTGTTTTGGCACCCCATGGGCACCACCTGTTTTTCCCGTTTCTCCCTCCAGCCTCCCTACCCCAATGCAGTGCTGTGTGCACAGTGGGAAGGAGATCAGTATGTTACTGAAGAATGTTGCAGTGAAGAAGAGTAGATTGTTTTTTTCCAAACGTGTGTGTTCTTTAGGCACCCCACTGCTTTTGACATTCAGTGCTCCATCTGAACTGCTCTCTGCTGAAGCCTGGTAGGTCTCAAGTGTTCTGTTCAGAGTAATTTCAGGCAATATGAATGCTTTCTTAAGTATCACTGGAATTTACTGGGCTGGTTGTTTGCCAGCTATTACCATATTTAGCATGAGAACACTTGGAGAATGAGGACATTTCTGACCAACCAAAGAGGAAACCTCTCTCAGGGCTGAAGGATTGCAAACCGCCCGACCTCTTTTTTTTTTTTTTTTTTTTTAATGAGGTGGTTCAGAGAATGTCAGTTTGGGCCCACTGGTCTTTGTTTCTGTGCTCTTTCCACATAACTGATTTATGAATGGGAAAATAGATTAGATAGTGAAGTTCTCTCTCACAGTGAGGTCTAATACTGTTTCTGGGAGGAAGTAAGAGAATTATTATGTCTGATTGTGCACTGACAGGCTTAACCAGCAGGTGAAGCTGCTGATTAAAAACATAGGTTGATGAGTATTTATTCTCATCTTTCTCCTTTAAGACTTGTTAATTTTCTGCTTTGTCCTGTTCTGAATTTGTTTTGGCTCAGCCCTTGTCTGCACCATACTTTTGGAACCATCAACCTTCCTGTTGGGGCTTAATGTTTTTCTGTCTCCGTTTTTCTGTTTTAAAGATGGAGGTAGTATTTGGAGGGTCCAGTAAATATAATTAACATAAAATTATTTTTATAAAATAAAACAATCCCCAACACTATACAGTTTAAAGGAATTTATAGTTTACTCTTGCACAGTTGCCTCCTTTAACCACCACAGAACTTTGATGGAAACTGGCTCAGAAGGCTTAGCTGACTTACGTACCATTGTTTACTTGGAGACTTAAAATTACACATTGATTTTTTTTATACTTTAGCTTTTTTCTTTTTAAATTGTTGAATTTTTATCATGTATCCTTTATTCTTGTTAGGGTTTTATATTAGTTCTTCATTTAATTCATATTGCTGTCCTTTGGGGCAGACGGTATTTATCTTTATGATAGATAAGGACTTTGGAGCTTGGATTCTTAGCTCAATATGTGGAGTAAGACAGTGGTTAATGAGAGAAGTTGACAGGATTCAAATCCCTGTCCAGCTTCACAGGGTCTCCAGTTGTGCTTTGTATACCTCAGAGAGGGAATAGGGAAGTGGGGAAACTGAGGCTTGTAACATGCTCAGGATAATGCAATTAAGTGTCTTAGTTGAGATTTAGAGGCAGGTTTGTTCCAATATTGTCCTAGTGCATTGCAGAGACATGTTTTATGATAGGAATAACTAAAAATTAACTCACAAAACTACCCCTTTTAAAGAGCCAACCTGTTAGGAATGTTTTATATCTTCTAAGTAAGAAATGGATGGATGCTATTTGACTAATGCATTGATAGCCTTTGCATTCTCTCAGTTGATTTCTATTTCCAGGACAAGCAAATAGAATTCAGATGAAAGTTCCCATTAAGAGTGAGTTTTTTTCCCCTTTCATTATTGGAGATTAAATCCAGGGCCTTCGCAATGAGCTACATCCTCACCCCCATGCCCCCGTTCACTTTTATTTGAGGTAGGGTCTTGCTAAGTTGCCCGTAGTGGACCTGAACTTGGGATCCTTCTGTCTCAGCCTTGCAGAGTGCTGGAATTATAGGTGTGCACCATTACACCTGGCTAAGGATGAGTCTTTAAGCCAAAATGGGCCATGCCATGAGCCCTACAGAGGGTTGCTCTGCTTTGGGACAGTTCCTTTTTGTATTTCTAGAAAGACCTCTGTTGGAGAGGGAGTTGCCAGTTTTTGTGGGGAGGAGGTGGGGATACTTATGTATGGTTTTAAACTTGCTCATCCTGTATCCTTGGGTGAGTTTCTTAAGCACTCTGTGCTTCAGTTTTCTTATTCATAGATTGAGGATAATAACAGTAATTGTTCGGGTTGTTAAGTAAGTGTTAAATTCATTGGGCAGTGCTGGCATATAGAGTGTAGTAAGTACGTGGTAGTGGTGGTGTTATTCTGTGTCAGTCTGCACTGGCCTTTCATTGCATTCACTTTGCTTTAATCAAAATGGGTGAGTGACCAGCATTTGGGGAGGAAAGATGAGCTTCACCTTTAGAGCATGCAGATTTGCTGGTTTCCCATGACCTTGTAATTACTGAAGAGTATTGCATTTGAGTTTGTTCATTTAATGGGGTACCCTTCTAATGTGGAGAAATTTTGTCTTTATGAAAACTGTATTGATAGGTGTTAAATCATTTGCCTGTTATTTATTAACTAGATATTGTGGTTAGATGATCCATTTAGTGCTACTGTGATTTTTCTGTACAGCTTTGACAACAGTATCATGCCCAGTACTGTCATTCTCACATTTCCTGTGATATGACAAATGTCATCATGCCATCCAGGATCTCCATGAGGAAGGAATACTAGTCTAAGACCTGACTACTTGATGTTTTAATTAGCCTTAAAGCAGTCATTTATATAATTATCTCTATTAGATGTTTTCAAAAAAGTGCAGATATTCTATTTTCTTTCATTAGAACCTTAGGGCCCTTGGAGATTTGAGGAGCTTGTGCTGGGAACCACTTACCTCGTCCATCCTTATTTTAAAGATGAGGAAACCAAAGCCCACAGAAACAGTGACTGGCTGAAGGGACTGGGGCCTGGTCAAGGTTGGGGCTAGAATCCACATTCTTGATTTATTGTCAGATAGTTTTTCTTCCACGTTCACTGATGAAATGGTATTTCAGTTTGTTGATCCTTGGTTTTTGACGTCTGGAAAGGGTTAGCGTCAGAGACAACAGCAGAAAAAGAGTAGGAAAGGTGGAGGAGGGCAAAGATGTGGCCATATTGAAAGTGTCAGTGACAGCAGAAAAAATTTTTGTCTGTGAGCCCCTCTGCCTGTTCCTTTGGCTTTCTTTGTACTGGTTAAGACAATCCAGCAGGTCTGGTATCATGAGTGATCAGAATTAGATTAGTCAGGACTGGTAGAGGTACTTTCTCAGAAAAGAGCTTCATATTTTCACATTTGTTTCCCATGATAATTTGCTTATCTCAAGTTTTGGCAGCCTTGAACAAATGGTTGTCAGGTTTTTTCTTTTGTTTAGTTTTAAGGCAAAGTTCCAAATTTTATTTTGCAGATTTTGTAAACTGTCTTCTACCTATACTCCCTTCTGCTCCCTCTATAATTATTTCTAAGACTTTGTTTTTCCATTGTGGGAGCACTATGAAAGGTTTGCTTTTATAGTCTTGAGATATTTATAATTATGTGTAAGCACACAGTTTACAGAAAATGTAAGCAGTGCACATGTTAACTCAAGTACCCTTAAAACACTTAAAATATTTTCCTATAATTTAAATCTTTTCAAAAACACAGTTGAAGTTAACTGCTGTAAAAGACAGGTATGCACACTAAGGGTTTCAGATTGATATAATATAGGTAAATGTGAGCGTCACTTTGGAGGAACTAGAAATGTTCACATGAAAGCTCACCCAAGGCATGCCTTCTTGGTAACAGAGTGAACCAAATGCACAAAGATCTCTGTTCTCATGGAGTTTATGTATCAGTATCTTCATACACTGAGAGTTTACTCATGTGACAGTTACTTTGGAAGCAGCTTTCTACCTGTTTCTTTTTGTCCTTACAGGAAGTGTTGTGATTCCTGTTTACAGAAAGGTTAAGGAATGGTCATGAAAGTCACCGTGGTAGTCGGGGGACCAGAACAGCCCCTGGAACAGCCTTTGCCTGACTCTGAATCTAACACACTTAACCACAGTAAACAATGCTATTGTCTGTCTGGTGAAATCCTCTAGTACAGTGTGGCGAGCGTCTGGCATGCATGCTGTAGCGGGCTGTTTGTTATCATTGAAAGTTTTAAAATGTTCACCATCACTGCTCCTCAGATAACGTAATTTTGGATTTAATGTACTTTTTGTACTAAATTGATCTTTTACTCTTATCTTAATTCTGAGCGAACACTTACGTATGGGAGTTATTTAAACATCAAACTTGCATTTTGAGGAGATCTAGTTCCCTTTAAATCTTTTTAATAATGAGGAAGAATCAACTTATGTTTGTGATACTCCAGAGACAGTTTTTAGCAACTTTTTCTTTGTTATTTTTGACCCCCAAAGAAATTCTTTGTAGATTCAGATGAGGAATGAAGGGGTTTTTTAAAAATAAAATTTAGGTGTTTTTTAATAAAATTTTTTTAGAAAGTTTGAAAATGGTGTCCAGAGTCAAACAGTATTTGTGCTCAGAAATGTTTTATGCCAGGCTTTTTAGTTACAAATAGCTTTCTCTGGACTGTGCAGTTGTGTTCTTATTGTACCATTCTGAAAGGGCTGTGAGAGACCATGTAAAATGATTGGAATGCCTCAGCATCTGAACAATGGACATAGCCAGTCACTAAAACTACCCAGTACTAACCTACCCTGGCCAGGAACTTGGGAATTTACTGTGTGCAGTGTCACAGAACGAGAATGCACATATCATTACAGAAAAAGAATGTGGACAACTTTGTTTTTTCTTGCTTGCTTTCAACTTTATCCTGATTATTCTCTTTTATAGCTGAAAACTGGTGGTCATCTGTGCTAATATGTAAGAGAAGTAATTTTCATGTCAGACATCCTAGACAATCTCTGATTAACCGTTCTATTTTGAAATGCAATCTTTTTCTAAATGCTAAGGCATGTGGATCCTTTCAGACATATCTGACTTTCTCCTTAGGTTTTGGTTGTGTTTACCACTGGTTGAATGGTACAAGAGAGAATACCCAACAATGTAAGGATAATAAAAAATAAGTGACAGGAAGTACTGATTTTTTTAAAAAGTATCTTTCAGAATGACTTTTAGATACCCTTCCCTAGTATATTTTGGCTTTTACTTTAGTGTAGTTGATGAGTTTTGGAAGCAGATATACTTGACTCTGATTCTTACTAGCTGAAAATATTGTTCAAACCACTAAACTTCTGTAAGGCTCAGTTTCCTCACTTACATAATTGCGGTAATAATAAGATCTAACTTGCCGGAGTGTTTGTAAATTGGAAACAGCATGTTGAATTGTGTGTGTATGGTTCTGGACACAAAATAGGCACCTAAGTATGGGGACCTCAAGCTTTAAACTTCATTAGTCTCATGGTAATTCCACCTTTGGAAGAAATAATGTGGGAATATTTGTCCCTGGACCTCTTTGTCTTAATTTAAAAAAAATGACTTGTTTAAGCTCTGCATTACTGCTAAGGGAAGATTATGGATTACCTAAAGGATAGACTAAAAGCATTATTTTCTAATAATTTCAAGTTTGTAGGTTAACTCGGTGTAAATTAAACACTTTTTTAACGTCGTTCATAGTTGCAGCTGCTTGTACCTCTCACCTCAGAGGCAATTGATTTAACAAAAAACATGATTTAGGACTTTAAATCAAGGCTGAAGAATTCTTTTAATAAGGAGAAACCTATTTGTTTCTGTGTTTTACCCAGAGTCTTCATTGAAGTCAGGTTTGAAATGTTAGGAGCAGTTGGTTTCAGCATAAGGAAAGCTTATCTAATCAGGCATGTGAAGTGGCCTATGTCGGATTTTTGTGCCAGAGAAGGCTAGGGGAGAGTGAGGAGATTATTGCTGTTGCTTGTAATTCCTGAGCATGGTCAAGACACTCAGAGAACAGTGGGGAAATTGTTTGTAAATAGTCATTGAAGTTATTTACACTAACCTGTCATACAAACACTTTATACCTCATAAGAGCTCAAGGAATGGGTCTTATAATAGAGGTGTATGTGACCTAATTTGTATCTTGTAATTGTTTATCATTTCTAGGCTAGATAGTGGTGAGGATTTTCTGTTTTTCAGAATTTGGGACTGAGGGCTTTACTTTTATGAAACAGTATTTTATATTAGTGTTTTTCAATTTATAATCACCTTTATAGACATAATCTTATGTGAGCCCCAAATACACGCTGCATATGACAAAAGGCTAGTTATATTATTTTAGTTTTATAGATGAGAATAGTAAGTTGCACGTAACTTAAATTCTTCTAGATCATTCATATGGTTAGTATCTGACAAAGCTAGGGCTAGAACCCAGGTTCTGATATGGAGGGTAGTTCTTGATTCATTTTATGAGTGGCTTCCTCCATAATGCCCCAAGTCTGCTCTGTTCCCCATCGTATGGAAAGGTTCCCTTTCTTTCCCTCTTTTTTCTTTCCCTTTCCTTTTTCTTTCTTTCCTCCCTCTGCCTGCCTTTCTTTCTCTTTCTCTTTCTCCTTCTCTCTTTCTCTCTCTCTCTCTCTCTCTCTCTCTCTCTCTCTCTTTCTTTCTTTCTTTCTCTTAGTTGTGTCAGTTCTATCATGACAGCAATGAAATAGAATTTGAGAATTCTTTCCCTGATGGGTCAGTTAGCTTTTCTTAAAGTTATTCTGTACCGGAATTGTGAACCGCTTCTTGCTTTTACCTCATCAGAATCAGAATGTTGACCCAAAGTGAAACAGACAGGAGAATGTGGCTGACTCAGCTTAACTCATCACATTTTCCATATGTCCTGCCTGTGGATCTATAATGTCATGTTCACTTAAGAGAGTTTGTAGTCTTTGATGTCTGTTGCTTAGTATTGTTCTGCAACCATTTTTAAAATGTCTCAAGCATTGGTTTTTCCTGTGTGGCTGTTCCTATGTGGTGCTGTTCCTTAAAGTTTCCAGTGTTTCTTAAGAATGTACAGCAGGGGCCACTTCTTAATGAGATTTTTTGTCATAGCTCTTGGTATTCCTCTCCTTATTATTATAACTTTAAACAGGATACACATGGTGTATGCAGATGGGTGTGTCAGTATTGCACTGTCTCTTATGTAAGTGCATTTGAGTGTTTCTTCTTTTAATCAAAATGAGGAAACAGAATATGTTTTGTTACGGTAGTTTTACACATACACCCACAAGGAAATATGCGTCTAGGCTGTGTGGGAATAGTAACTGATACATTACAGGGAAGAAAAATGGATAAAGACTAAAATTTTAACTCTGTCAAATGTTCATGGGGAAAGAGGAAAAACTAGCAACCCTTGCATAGTGCATTTCAGCCTTAATTCTAAGGCTAATGACTTATCTAAGAGCTCCTGCCTTGTTTATGTCCAGTAGCAGATGGAACTGTGTCTGCCTTTTTGTAGAACATTTCTCAGGTTATGCCTTTGGTTCAGAGGAGCCTTCTTTGTTCGTTTTGGGGTGCTGAGGATGGAGCCCAGGCCTCGCTTACTCTCAATCCTTTACTGCTGAGCTACAGCCCCAGTCCAGCTCAAGGAGCTGTCATAGCAATACATGCTTTTCCAGGTTTTCGCTGTATGCAAGTTGCTCATGGGGGAACTAGTTGAAGGTTTGACATCTAAATATCAGTGCCAAGTGGACCTTTTTGACTCCTATGGCAGTTTAGCTGGACATTTCGCTTTGCTTTGTGGTCAGCAGAGAGCTCCTCGAGGAGGCCACTTGTCATCTAGTCTCATCAGGACTGTGCACCTCTCATGTGGAAGAATTTGGTAGTGGTGTATTGTGTGAGAGGGGAAATTTCCCATTTTCCATCATTCCAAGAATTTTGATAGCAGGGCAGCTCCTTAGGGACATAAGTTATCTAAATGCATATACTTTTTCTCATAGAAAATTTAGAGTAGATTTTTTTTTTTTATTCAAGGCAGGTTGAAGTGAGCAGCCTTGTTACATTCCTTGCCATAAAGGAATACTTATGGTTTGGGTAAAGTTTTACATTTAAAATTTTAAAATTTGGATATTGGAGTTAAAAACAAAAGATCATTGATTTGAGTGAGAGAGAGAGAGAGAGAGAGAGAGAGAGAGAGTGTGTGTGTGTGTGTGTGTGTGTGTGTGTGTAGGAGGAATAGACCTTGTATCTGTTTTTCTAAAAATTTTTTTTTTTTATAATTATAGTGCCTATTCTCAATTGGCAGAGCATAGCTAACTAGAATGCTGCTCAGGTCTAGTGAAAAGATTTAGGGAAGTTGTAACTAGTTTAATAACCATCTGTGGAGTGACATAGATTGACACACCCAATTACACAAGACTCAAGTCTGAGAACTGTTGATGTACATTCATTCTATCAGCATCTGCTTGTCATTATCAACAGCAGTAATGCCTCAACTATTTTGGGGGGCCACATGAAAAGGCAGAGTGCCCATATCAAAGATAAGTCAGACCTGACAAAAACATAGCCCTTCTCCCTCCCCTTGTTGCCAGACTTCAAGCATATCCTTTTGTATGGTTTTGAAAGACTTTAGTTTACTTGTTTTTCATTAATTTTTGTCTCAAATATCATTCATTTGTCTCAAATATCATTCATTTCCAGCTTAAAATTTTGCCAAAACCAGGAAAGCCAGTTTACTGTGGGTTGTTTCAATGACTCATTTCTTTATCATTTGGGAGTCTCCAGTTTTATGGAATCATGCTGCTTTATATGTATGAAAATATTCAGTCTCTTTTCTAGTTTACACTTTTGTCACAGTTACTATTAAATCACCGATGCATACTTTCTAATATAAGTAATTTGAGACTCTGTGAGAGGGAAGGAATCAGTTCACAGGAATGAATTTGCATGTTGAGAAGATTCTATGTAACACTTTGCAAATCATTTACATGTGCATCAGTGTCGACTCTGAAACCTCATGCAGAGTTGCTCTGCTGGTATCAGAGCAAGTTCAGAGAAGCAAGGCCAGGTCTTCTGCCTATTCCTCTGTGCATAATTGGATCATTATTTTATTGGCAGAAGTAGGGGATCTTGTTTTTAAAAGGTACCCTTTGTCCTTGGAAAATATGTTAGAATTTCTTTCCACAGTGGAAAAAAGATGTATTTTTCCGGCTTCTTGATAAAAACCATTGTTTTTCCTAAATCTTGTTGCCTCTGATATGAGTCTGATGGCACTGCAGGACTTTTAATTAATGTATCTTTTAGGAAATTAGAGCTTCATAGAAATTATTGAGCTTTTTCCATGGCTTTCTACAGGAATGGGCTCAATGTAGGGATACAGATGTGTTCTTTGATTTATCAGACCAACCTGAACTTTGGAGTTTCAATATTTGGTTTCCTGCTTTCTGAAGTATATATCTGCACAAAATAGACGCTTAATAAGGTCTTATTGTTTTGGCAAATGGTCAAACACAAGGTGAGTATTGGTAGAGCAGTGTTGTTATAATGTTGGTGTTGAGTGCTGTGTGCTGATTGGCTGTGGGACCTTGTTTATTTTTTGAGAAGTGTTCTGGTCAGAGTTTGTGGAAGCATCCTGAGTCTGCATTCTATTAGTCCTGGTACGGGACAGTGTGAGCTCAGGAAACATGCTTAGATTTAAAAAATTGTTTAACAAATAGGTTTTGCATTTCTTCCAAGGATCAATCTCTGTGCTGAATGTTAGAGTAGCTGCTGGTATACCTAAACAGCTCTTCCACTGAATAGAGGTGTACTTTCAGATGTATTTATTCATGCACTGAACAGTTGCTTGAATGCCTATCATCAGCTGCTAGGCACTGTGTTAATGTTGAGGGGATATTGTGAAGAAGGCCTTCAAAACTCTCCTTTTTGTGTGAGGAGATTTCAGTGAGGCTAGGCCAATTAACCTGATGTTTGTCATTACAGTCACTTTTTATTGAATGTGTATTCTGTGCGAGAAACTAAGGCTAATGCTTTTGCATTCAGTATCTCATTTAATCCTTAGAAAAATCATAGTGTTTTAATCTTAGTTTTAAAGATGATGAACTTTGAAAAGGTCGGTAATTTATCTGAGTTTGTTGTTAGTAGTCGTGTTAGTCTATTTGGCTGTTGTGCCACACTGTTTGCTACCAGGTTCCAGTCCACTGTTTCTAAACTGTAATTGTCCATTCATTGTTATGGGTTAAGAAACACATTTGGTAGATCTCAAATAACACTTTGGGACAAAAATGGAGCAGAATAGAGAATACCATGTGGTAAGCATAAGCTTTGTATCTTGACACTTTTATTTTTGGTATGTACACATACATGTGAATCTTTTTGTTTGTTTTAGTTTTAGTTTTGTTTGTTTGTTTGTCTATTTTTTGAGACAGGGTCTCGCTATGTAATTCAGGCTGACACTGAACATACTTTGTAGCCCAAGCTGGCTTCGAACATACAGTGATCCTCCTGCCTGAGCCTTCCAAGTGCTGGTACTACAGGCATGCCCCATTACACCCAGCTTCACATGTGAATCATGAGTTCTGATGTAAAGTATGTTTCTTACTGTAAGTGACCAGAAAAATGTTTAAGCTACTGCTCTGTTGGCTGTAGGACCATAGACCATCTCACATTTTTTAACAGATCAGAAAAGTCAGGCCTAAGAAAAATAAGTAAGTGTTTAAGAACGTGAAAGTAGTCACTGGCTACATAAAGACAAGGTATCTATCTGCCTTGTTATCCCTGGTCCAGTGCTTTATTCCTCACAACACGCTGCTTCTTTAAAAGTACACTGTAATCTTTCACATGGTAGGAAATAAGTAAGGAACCTTCAAGGGTGTTGACAAAACTTGAAAAGGGGTAGTTGAAACTGCTTGGGGTAGTTGAAAATTCTGTACTAGAGTCCTTAAAATCTGCAGGTAAAGATACAAAGTTTTTCATGGGAGTTCTAGTGTACTTGATGGAATATACATGGTAATATTAATTAAGTGCAGGGTGTATGTGTATTTTGTATATAAACTCCTGTAATTAGTAATTATTTTAGTAGAGTAGCTGTGGCTGGAACATGAACTTAGCTGTTTTGAGTGAGTAGGGGCATCCCACCAGTGAGTTACCACTTCTCTGTGCCATCTGCAGTTCCTCATTTTGTTCCTGCTGAGTTCAGAGCTATTTTTATTACAGTATGGCTTACCTAGGGATGGTCTCAGCTTCATTTTTCTTTGGTATATCATATATCTTCATTGAGTCGGTAATTTTGGTTTCTGTTACTTTTCCATTTAAATTAGTACATTGCTGATTTGAATTGGGGCGGGGCTGTGGGGTGTTGGCTGGATCAGGTGCTGTTATATGTTGGTTTTCCATGCACTGTTTACAAAGGAGCTTACAGTCTATCTAGCAATAAGGAAGACATTGGAAGTAACTTGAGAATACTTATAAACCTTTCAGTAAGTACCCTCTAGTAGCACATAAATAGTCCATGGAAGCTGAGGAATTGAAAAGTCAAGGCCTCATGGGGGAGGGAGACAGGGGACTGAGATTGGTGGGGAGGACTAATCTATAATCTCATTAGAAGAATGGCATGTTATGGGTCGTGAAGCCAGTAAGGATGGGAAGAAACACTAAACTAGTGAATCATAAAATTGCAGTGAAAAGCAGCCTAAGAAGCCAGAAAGAATGAAGTGAATGGCCCTTCGTCAGATGGTTTTGTGATAGAGAACTAGTCATAGAATCTCCGTCATCATTTTGTAGCCTCTTTCATCTCAAGCCATGTTCTCCCCAGTTGTTGTATAGAGCACCTGATATCAATGAGTAAAATAGAGGACCAGGGAGATAGATTAGGTTTATTCAGTTTCTTTGCATTTTCCTGGTATACTGTATACTCTCAAGGATATATATAGATATAGATATATATAGCTATATATATATCCTAGTTTGTGAATTGTTGGGGGTAAAGCAAGGACCTCCAAACTTAAAATAAAAATATAACCCAGGAAAAACATTCTTCTTGAGCAGGGGCTCTCTTCAAGTAGGTAAATAAATATTTGTAAATAACTAAACATATCTTGTGCAGCCAATAAAATATATGTATATATAGTCTTAGTAAACCTTAATTGTGTGTTTTTTAGACTAGAAATATGTAGATGTTTGAACATTTCTGCTGACATTCCAGTGGATGATCTTGTACCTCCTCCACCTCTGGGGTATACACACACTTCATTTTGCAGACCACTGATCCAGAAGGTGAATTGAACAGTTTAATGCCAATGTCATTGGTTCTTTCATTAAATAGATTATCTTGTGTTTGCAGTGTTTCTAATGTCCTTTTGTAAAATAGTTTTTGAGGTAATGCTTTGCATAAAAAAACATTTTCTTAGGTGGAAAAGATAAGGATAGAAGGTATGTGTGAATTAGGTTGACTCTTTTTGAGAAAGAATACTGTTTTTAATTTTCAATTAGGAGACTTAACAATCTTCTGTTTCATGTCTAGGTCGGTGTAAGTAAAACCCTTGGTGTGATGTCATTAAGCCTTCCCTTCCCACCATTACAGTGAACTAGCCTAGGTCATAATCCAGAGCTAGGACTTGGTAAATGTTTACTGATTTTTTAAAAAGTCTTTCAACCTTAACTAGAGATCAAGCTAGAAAGAACAGAGTAGGACCCTGTAGAATGATACTGGCAGCATGCAAGGACTGTGGATTTGTTTTGTGCTTTCTGCAGAATTCTCCCAAGTTGAGCAGGACTGTGTACCTCAAAATAATGAAAATTAATTTGACAGTTTATTTCCTTCAGAGTTTAGAAGCCCAGAAATATGGAGATTAGCTAAGACACAGGTGTACTGAGCAAATACAGTGAAAGATTACTTTGAATATTAAAAGAATTTCCATTTTCATAATGAAGTAGAAAGGGATGACATTGTCCATCTTTTGTGGTGAGACTCTGCAGAGCAAATTAGGAAGAGGAATAAAACTTTCTTTGGCTACAAGTAGAACCAGACAAACTCCAGGGCACATATACTCTATATACTATATTTGTAGGTATTTCCAAATATTTTTTCAGTCATGAAAATGCAAATCATTCAATATTAAAGCAGCACAACTTATTACTGTTACTGGAAAAACAAGTTAAACCAAGTGTGTGTCCTACTGAGGGTGAGTCAACAGTGTCATGTTAATGTAAAGGACAGTGCATTAAGAGTTATTATAAGTCCTGTGGTTTTCCTACAGCTGAGCAAAGACAGCTGTTGCTTCAGAAGTGAGGCTTAGATGCACAAAAAGAAGTTGCCCATTTCCTTTCTGTTTTGATGGTAGCCTTTTTTGGCTTGAGGCTTTTCCAACATCTGTTTTCTCCTTAAATTTTTGTTTTTAGATATTTTGAATTTTTACAGATTTTTTATTTTTAAAGTCTTATGTATTCTAGGTGTATTACAATTTAAAACCTAATTTTAATTCATCTACCAATTTAAGGTCCATGGTTGGGACAATGGTGTCAGATATCCTTTAGAAAATGTTATAAGGAAAACAGAAAAGTGATCTACTTAACATTATTTTCTACAGTTCTTTAGTGGTGTGGACATGAAGTAAGGTATTGGGTTATGGGACAATACCAGACTGTCGTGATAAAATTTACCCTTTGACCTTGGAAGTCAGGAGTGTGTTCTAGATGCTGTGGGAAGAGTGTTGAGAGCTGTCCTAAGTTTTCTTTTTTGGATTCCACCATCATGAAGGGTGTGTGTCAGGACAGCTTATTTTTTGGTTTGGGAAGGTGGGTTTTGGCTTTTTACTGTCTCACTTGATTCTTTTAATTAGAGAAAGCAGACCAAATGAAGAAAATATTTCATCTCTTATGGCATTTTTGGTTTATCATATTAGCCATTACCCACCTTCTATGAGTAGTAGGCCATGCTTTTCCTGTGTAGTGGCTCAGTTTTTAATTGAACTGCAGATGTATTCTTCAGAGGGCTTTATTTCCAATCAATTGAATTGTAGATGCTTTGATTAAATGATGATGGACTGCCTACTTTTAATAGAGTCACGATTTTTAAGAGTAAAATTTTGTCAGAGTAAAGTATGATCATTGTTATGACTTGACCGCATCCCCAACTCCATCATTTCCTCTGCCTTCTCAAATGCTACTCTATTATTGAGAATAAATGGTGTCGGGTTACAGTTTTGGCAAATGAACAAGCAAGCAAACAAACAACTCTATACAGTTGTAGCCTTTCTTTTACCTCCTAGGATAGTTGGTTTTATTGTATTTTCCTGAAATCCATAGTAATGTGTCCAATCCTGGAGTTGTCATGTTTTCAAAAGAGGGCTTTTGGGTGTCAGTGAGTAGGGCACATGTGTCAAAGGCAGTTCCCAACAAAGGGCAACACTGGTGCCCCTCTTGTCCTGAGAACTCAGTCCTGGTTTTATTTTGACAAGCATGTGATAATTAGCTGATATTTGGCAAAATTTTTTTTTTTGTTTTTGTTTTTCTCCGGTACCGGGAACCGAACTCACGACCTTGCGCTTGCCAGGCAGGTGCTTTGCCGCTGAGCTAAATCCCCAGCCCCTGGCAAAATTTTTTTATATGCATGGCTGATAGGCTGGTGGTTATATATTTGAGACTGTTACAGTTATAAATGTGTATTATGGAAGTTTGTAGTTTATAGTATAGCAGATTTTTCTGTCTCTATCAATATAGATGTAGTGAGTAAAAGAAATACAGGCCGGTAGATAAAAAACTGTATTCTAATCCTGGGTTCAACACCTTGATTTATATGACTTTGGGCAAGTCCGTTATTTCTTTGTGTTACAGTTTCATCTTATGTAAAATGGTGCTAACACCAATTTGCATGCCTCATAGGGTTGTGGGGATCACATGAGATCATTAGAAGCAGGGAGGCAGGTCTCAAGTATACTGTAGGGAGTACTGTCTGTGGCCTTGCTTTTCTTCACAGTGCCTGGTCAACACCAGCTCCATCTTTGGGTAGAGTGGGTGCTTCCTACTCTCATTTTACCAACCGCATGACTTAGGATACGGTTGTCCATTTCTGAAATTCACTCTTTGAGTTACTCTTTGAAAGGATTGTGTCTTCTGAAGGTTACTGATTTTAGGTTACTGTATTTCTGTGCAGGTGAGTGGGCACTACAGAAACTCACTGTGTTCAAATATATAAACTTGTTTTATGTAACAGTTCTAAAACCAGATTGCATTTGGTGGGGTTGTGAGAGGGGATACAGATACTTGACTCACTTTTTTTTTTTAATGTAAAACTTACAGAATTTAGACTTGCTGTGGTAACATACATTCTGGCTCATAGCCAAAATGATTACAATGCCTTGGTTTTAATATTTTCAGTGAGGTAATGTGTGCTTTAGTGGGGAGGAGGAGAAATGTTATTTAATCACCAGCATTACACTAATAACCACATTCACTGAATCTTTTGTCCCTTTGCTTGAACTGAGGTTACTTGCGTTAATACTGGTTTTCCAAAGGACTTAATCCTGGTAATGTAATGAGGTGATCGTGGGAAGGACATTCCCACTGGCGCTGGAGTGGTGTAACTGGTAAAATTCCCCTTGTAAATCTCTTGTTCAGAATGAATGTCACACCCATGTCTGCAAAGTGGAGTGAATTTTTACTGAGGAGATAATTTTAAGAGTGATAAACAAAGGAGATTAAAATATCTCCTCTACTAGGCCATTGTTACCTTAAAAAGCTAGAATAAACTCATTTTGCAAGTTTTCTTTTTGTCGTGTGAGAAATTAAGCACTTTTTATCATTCTCTTGTCTGTTGCTTCAACAGTTCATCTTGGCAGACATTTTCCAAGCACTTGACCATGTGCCTGGCCTCATGTCTGGGTTGACGCCAGCGGAAGCAGACATGGCTTGTGTTGCCCAATTCCAGAATCTGTATTCTTCAGGAGCTCTCTCAGGCTCTAAGAGGAGTAGCAGCAAAACAGATGAAATGAGGGTAGGCAGGATAGCTATGATTTTTTTTTTTTTTAAATCCTTCAAGAGATTTATGACTCATTCATGAGAGGGCAGAGGGAAGCACTGCGGTCAAGAAAGTCAACATCTCCAGCTGGGTGTACTGTGCATGCCTGAATTCCCAGTACTCAAGTGGCTAAGGCAGGATGACCACCTTGTGTTTGAGGCCCCAGCCTAGGCTACATAGTGAGGTCAAGGCTGGTGGAGATCATGTCCAAAGAAAAAGAAAAAAAACCTCAACATCTCCTACAAGAGTTACCCTCTATTCATTCTTTATCAAGTGACCAACAATTTACTGTTTTTATTGAAGAATAAAAATAATTTCTGATTTATTTTTAAAGAAATTGCTTTCATTGTGAAGAAGAATTGAAAATAAGCCCTAAGTCAGGTAGAAGTAAAAAAAAGCCATTTAAATGAAAAGATTTTAATTATTTCTGGATTCTGTGATTCTTTTTTAATTTAATTTTTAATTAGCACATTCTAATTTTTACAGGATAGTGGGTTTCACTATGACAATTTCATACATGCATCTAGCATACTTTTGTTGTACCTTTCCCCCTCATTATACTCTCTTACCTTTACCCTCTAAAATTTTTAATTTAATATATTAGAGTTTATGTTACTTTTTTTCCCCTTTCTGAGAACTCTGGAATGCAGCTGAACAGGTCGTGTAGTTTGGCCTCTCTAGAACTAAACAAATCTTCAACAAAGGCTTTGTGACTGTTATTTCCAAATGAAGTGTTGCTACAAATGGAGATATCCAATACTCCTTCTGTTTGAAGACACATGCATGGGATGGTTAAGTTCCCATATAGTTGTTTATTAGGTGTATACAAAATTTTTTCTCTTAAGTTTTGTGTATCCATCAATAATTAGATAAAGAGAATGGACCTGAGCATTTGCAAACTAGAATGTGACTGTTTTCTTATGTCCAGGGTTGGACAACTTGCCATGCTGCTTTCTTTTCTATCTTTTCCTCCAAACAAACCTTCTTCTTTATCTTATTTCTACCTTCTTTAATGAATTTACCGAAGCTAAGAGTTACATTTCCAGCAATAAGACGTTCCAAACGAGTGGTATGTTCCAGACGAGGAGCGGTGTGTGCAGCCCAACCTGATGCAACACTGTTAGAATGACTGTTGGGACTCCATAGGTATCTGAGTAGTCCTGTTGATAATTTTTTACTTTCACTTGCAATAAAGAAAGAAATATGAGTCATCAAATATGAGTTGGAGGACTGGATTTTTAATAAGAGTATATTAAACGAGGAAATGATCAGCTGTTTGTCAGATTTTTAGGTATTTTTTTTTTTCAGTTGACCAAGATATATTGGTATGGATTGACATAGATAGGTGTTGGAAGAAAAATATTGAGAAAAAAATGGCAAAACAAAACTAAAAATTTAAGCTTGGGGCTGGGCTATGTTTCATGTATTCCTCTCTCCTTAGTATTTAATAAATTTAATATTTTCCTGCTGCCTGCCTTCTTCTGTTCCAAGATGTTTGGCCTTAGTCATGTTCTCTGGAAATGAGAATGATACGCATTTACTATCTCTGCATTTAAATACTTTCTTCACAGTGCTAGTTTCTATGCTGATTTAAAGTGTCCTGAGTATGAGCCAAGGGTTTAGGAACTTTTGAGGCTCTTGGCTTTAGTCAGTTCTCAGTGACATATGCAGGAATGTTAGGTTGAATACATAGGTGGACAGTTGTGTTTTGGGGTGTAGGTATGGAGCCTCTGTGACCCAGATTATACAGAAACAACCCAAAGGTTAGGATTTTAATTTCTGCACACCTGACTTTTGAACAGTCAGCTGCACATGTAGTTGTCGTTTTTATAGGACTGCCTGATCTCATATCTACCCTTTGCATAGCACATCAATCCTGGCATTCTGGTGAATCCCCTCCTCAGTCTCTGCTCTTGTGAGTAGCCTTCATCACCACCACCTAAGAGTTATTTTTAAAAGACTGTGGGGGAAGGATGCTCATGGGGTAAATCTGAGACTGTGTTCAGGATCCTCTCTCTTTAGCTTGGGGAAGCCTCCATGATTTCACATGTAACAACCGTAGGTTTTCATTTGCACCTTGACATAGCTTTATCCCTTATTCTTTTTAGAAGTCTACCTATAAATTAACAAAATACTAGAAATTATCCTGTCCACTTGCAAAGTGTTCTGAACAATTTAAACTAGAAGAACACTATTTTTCTTTTGGGTGAGTAGTAAGAAAAAATATATAGAGTATATATTATATGTACATATTGTATCATATATTGTATATATTATCCCCCCGCCCCCCAGCCAGCATACTTAAAAGAATCTAGTTAAAATGAAGGGCTTTTAAAGGTACTAAGTTGTACTTAACGAAATGGTCTTTAGAAAGTTTTGAAAAAGGCGGATTTACTGAAAGCACAGGAAATTGGTAACAGGCAAAATTTGTCTAGATAAGAGAACAGATAGCGATAACAGAACAGGCAAAAGATAGAAGTTAAGGCAGTGGAATAATGTTAGTCTTGGATTGACCTGTTCTGAGCACTAAGCAGCACACAACTATATAGTCCTGTCTGCAGAGAATAATTAACTTCTGGATATGATATAGCTTCTTTCTCTCTGTGGGGTTTAATTATGCTGAGATTCTGAATGTTTTGGACATGTAAATGCTCTGCATTTTGCTCTGCATTGTTTTACAAAGGGTTGGATTCTTATGTTGAGGTACACATTGGAGGTTCTTTGGGTCCTGTTGGTCTTATTGTTTTATGGATGTGTATCAGTGAAACTAGTCATTGAAAAAATGGGAGGCTGGGGATTTAGCTCAGTGGCACAGCACCTGCCCGGCAAGCGCAAGGTCGTGAGTTCGATCCCTGGTACTGGAAAAAAACAAAAACAAAACAAAACAAAACAAAAAAAACAAGAAAAAATGGTACTGTACAATAAAAACAGTCTATTTTATCATTCACTTGAAATTTTTGTTTTCAGCATTTGCCATTTAGATATAAATTATTTTGTTTTTTTGTTTAAACCATTTCCGTTTTCACCATAATATTGTTGGTTTGAGATTCACAGAATGGGAATATTTGAATATTTTTGTGCTTAATAAAATTGGAAGCTTAGAACATTTTAAAGACATAAACTGATGAGTTTGTTAATACATTTTGTCTTTGCTACAGGTATTTAGCTTGTTGAGTACCTTACAAGAGTATTGGTACCTGCTGTGGTTCAGGCACTGTGTTAGGTCCCAGGGATACCGTGATGGCCTGCCATGGTCATTGCCATGAAAGAATTTGTGTAGAGTGAGAGAAGAGAGATAAATGAGTGAATACATCTTCTCTGTTGCAGGTTAGTACAAAGGAAGAACATGTAAATCAGACCAGAAGTTTCCCGGGACCTTAAGGACGGTTATTCTGTGTCTATGATTCAAAATGTAGTAGGAACTTAAGATAATAATGGAAGAATGTGTGCAGAAGTGGTCATTAATACACTGGCCACATCCTGATTCAGAAATACGTGTGGATCTTTTCAAACCTTGCATTTCATATGGAAGAGTTTCATTTCCAAATACATTAGTTTCCTCTCTAAAACTCAAGGATTGAAATTTAACTCATAAAATTACATTTTTTTCTGTATCTTTACAAAGTCAGAAGAATAAAAAAATACAATGGATATTAAATTTCAATGTGGCACAGCAAATTAATGAGTTTTGTTTTTGCAATAAATCCAATATAAAGTGGAACAAAATTGGAATTTTTAAAATAAAGGATTATTCTAAATTCATTTACTTGCTGGAATGAATTTCTTTATAAAATGAAAATTGTATTAGGAATGTCAAAAATTTACTTTTAAATTCCATTTTTGTTGATGCTGTGCCTCTAAATCAAGGCGTATTTTTCAGTTTGGGGAAGGCAGTACTTTTTTACTCTAAACCTTATAGCCTAAGCCTTACCCTCGAATCTCATATCAGTGTCTCTTAGGTAGGAAACACATTTTCTATTAGATGGTGTCTGTGAAGAACATAAAAATCTTTGGCACATTACCTGAAAAATAAAATTGGTGTCTCCCTTATTGTATCTTTTTTTTTTTGCTGCCTTTTAATTAGGACTAATTCTAAGGAAGAGGACAGCTGTTTCTCCACTTCATTTTTATTTAAATATAGCACTTGGGAGTTGAAGTTTCTGCACTTCTGTTTGTTTGGATTTTTTTTTTCCCGTGGCTTGGTCCCAAAAAAATGTAATAAAAAATTCAGTGAAGGCTTTGTTGTTTGAAATTGTAGGGTGCTGCAGAATTATTGCAAATCCCTGGTGTCTCCCTGTCTGCCCTCAATTCTCCTATTTTTGGTAATGATGCAAGCAGTCATTTTAGAAAACTTAGCTGTGCTCATTTTACTGCACCCCTTCCAGAGGCCATGTGCCAGAAGCAACGGAAGCCAACTACAGCCAAGCCATAGGCATAAACTCAGACTTCATCTCTCTCAGATGCTGCTACTTGAAATTCGCCTGAACACTGATGAGCGAAAAAAGCCGTATACAACTCTTCTTCACTTATTTTAGGAACACTAGCCTCTTCTGAGTGAGCAGTAGATACATGCTGCAAACAGAGGGCAAGAGAGTCATGTGAGACACACAGCAGACAGAAGCCTATTTGAAGAGGCTACAAAGCAACAAGTAATGCCAATTTAAAACGATTACATGTCAGTGCAGCATGTGAAACACATTGAAAGCTGCTCAGATTACACTGTCTGGGTACTAGACTTAATTACTCATGTTAGAGATCCCTAAAACAAAAGGAGGCTTTTAAGCCAGTGATATGTAGCTGTCTTGGTAGTGGAAAACTTCGGAAAATTTAGGTAGCGCCTAGATGAAGTTTCAAAGAAGATCCTATCGTGTTTTAAATACCTCAGCCTATCCCTAAATAGATGTTTGAGAGGCACTGGAACTGGTAAAAATCAATGGCAGCTTATTTGTTGCTTTTAGTGTTTGTGTACAGTTGAGGCTGATAAACTTGAGTAAACACTACCAGCCTTGTCTGGACTGAGTTATAGTTAGTGCTAAACATGGGTTGGTGTTGTATATCCCAGAGGTTCTTTGTGGAACAGTTCTGAGATTGATATTTAAGAAGGTATGCTAAAAGTATCTAAAAAAAGGAATTTTTATATTGTTTTTATTTTCTTAGAGTCATTTGTATAAGCCACATTTTTCTCTATCCTTAACCTTAACTTCCCTCCATGAGATTGTAAGAACTGTATGTTTTGGGTTTAATTTCCATGCATTACCAACCTCACAGTAGTTGATCAACAAATATTGGTAGAATTATATTAAGGGTGAATGACATTTTTGTTGTACGTAGTGTTCAGTTTACCTTTAGTGCATCACTTCTTTTTATTTATGAAGTGCTATACCTTTTTAAAAGAACAGCAGTGAATTTTGCTTTGTTTATAGTAATTTAATGTCTTATTAGATAGCTAGTGATGGCAGTTGGGAAGAATTTATGCCATTTATAGATATATCATGTCCTATAATAAATTGTGTCATTTTGCTTTTAAGTTTCCTTGCTTAACACAACCCGATAGTTTACTCTCCCACTTAGTGGAAGCTGTGACCCTCACTACACTTTCTGTGATGTAATGCCTACCTGTCTCCCTGTCCTGTCTTCCATTATTTGCTTAATAATCTCCAACCATTGTGAGCCTAGAATACCTTGTTCTTACCTTGAAGCCTTTACACTTGTCGTTTCCTCCACCTAGGGTGCTTTTCCTCCCATCTTTGTGACTCTTGTTCACTTCAGTCTCCTCTCAGGGATTACCACCTCAAGCAAGCCTTGCCTACACACTAGCAGGTGCTCTCTGAGTGTGTTTCTGGTATTAGACAGCTAGTCCTCAAATACACTGCACTGAAAATTTGTGGACATTGGAAGTCAGCTTCTAGATTGTGTGTCAGGTTGCTGAATTATAGATGAGACTGAAAACCTACTAGTGCTTCTCTTTGGTTTTACTTCTGGGATGTATATGTGAGGGGAACATGTACAAGAGACATATGTAAGATTGATTTCACTCTGCCATTAATTTATTGAGCACCCGTTGTGTGTGGCTTAAGAAAATTTTGGGAAAAAGTCACTCTTTCTGAGTGACTAGTTTCTTGGATTCCATTAAAACATCAGTTCAAGCATCAATTCTCTGGCTATGATTTGATTTAGCATTTTACTTTCATTCTACCACGGTGAAGCTGCCTTAAAGTTTCATTCTTAAATTTAAATGTTTTACTTGGGGGAAAGAATAAAATAGATTTTGAAAAAGATATTTCCTAGTCTCACCTTTATAATTTTGGGTTATCAAAGTTTTAACTTACCTTTGTATGGCAAATACTTACAGTATTTATTTAGAAATAGTCCAGGAATAAAGTTATCAGTCTCAAATTTTACTTTTTCTTTTGTTTATTCAGGCTGTATGTTATCACTAGATGATTCCAGACCTCTATGGAGTATATGGTTTTAGGAGATTTCTTAAGATGGACACTCATGTTTTAATGCATTTGTTCTCAGAATGTGGTTCTTCAGACTTGTATCATCAGCATTGCCTTTGAACTTGTTAGGGACATTCTCAGGCCCCCTGTGGCACTACTCAAATGAGAAACTGGGGGTTGGGTACAGCACTCTTGTGTTTGAACAAGCCCTCCAGGTGATTCTTATTTGTACTAAAATTTGAAAACCATGGCTTAGTTAAATGGTAAAGGTTCAAGGTAGCATGATCCCACAAATCACCCAAATATCATTAATTATTAGCCTGGTAAGCCTGCCTCCTTTTCGGTCACTGATTTGGATTGGTTCACTAAAGCTAGGCTGTAAAGTTATTTGCTAGGTTGTCACATATTGATTTTACGGTTGTTTGTATTTCTCTGAACCTGTCACTGTAATGATTTGCCAGGGCACTTAATAGGAATAGGCTCTCCCTACCCCCCACCATCCTCCCAGTGCTTTCTTGTCAAAGTGGCTGGATCCTTAGGCCCTCCTGGATAGCTTTGTGCATGTATAGTGCATGCTGTTTGTATACTTTTGATGAGGGAGGTGTCACTGTGGGATCACAGGGGGTGGACCTCTGGGCCATTTAGTCCTCCCCTGCTTAGTTACAGGTGGAGAACTGTGCTCCCTGTGATTGAGCCTTGCTTACAACTGTACAGCAAGGTAGGGCTCTTAGGGGCAGAGGCAGGTTGCTGGCCTCCTGACTCCCACTGCAGCAGGATTCTCACAGGGGGACAGAGCTTCAGCTAGCTGTATGCCTGCAGAACATTCCTTTCCTACTGAGTTTTCCTTTTTATTTAAAGAAAAAAAACAAATAGAAGCCAGGAAGTTCTCACTGAAACTAATAAAAGTGTCTAAAGAGAATAAAAAAATCAGTTTGAGAACTTGTATATGGAGGAAATAATCTGACATTAACTGTTTTAATTATAGTTATTGCATTGGGCTTATCAGTGTGGGAAGAGGGAGCATTTGAGCCCTACAGGGAAGTGGGATATGGACAAGAAGATGACTGTCTTCCTGAATCTGCCTGTGTGCCTGCAGCCTAGAGACTGTTTATTTCATGCCAACAGCTGTCTTGGAGACTGGAGATGGGTTGAGCTTAGAGACCTGGGTCCTAGGCTCAGTATTATCATAGCTAGTGGTGTGAAGAGGCTACTGAACCTCTGTGGGCTTCATTTTCTGGTAAATGGGTACTGTAACATCCCAACCTGTGGAGGAGAGTGTCAGGTAGTGGGAAACAGTGTATGTAAGAGAACCATCTCTGGATCATAACTCACTGCTGTGACAGTAGACAGATCCGTTCTCTCTGTTCCCTCATCTGTGGACTAGTGTAATGAAGTTAACTACTTCTTAGGGCTGCGAAGATTGGATTGGTTAATCTATGTGAAGTGATTTGTGCTTGGTATTTAGCAAATGGTGTTTATCAGCTGCTGTTACTATTAGTATTTGTAACGCAATATTATTTAAAGGATGATGGGGTTCTTGTAATCATGTTCTCCGTGATTTCACCACTTGGTGCAGTACTGGGAAAACAAAAGCTCCTTATACAGTGTATTGATGGAGGAGCTGCTTTTGGCCTGGCCCGCTGTGAAAAGAAGCTAGTTTTGCTGCTCAGGATGGGCAAGCCTACGGCCTCTGATGTTGCATAGTATAAACATAGAATGTTGTGGCTAGAGAACCTGAAGGTGGAGACTTCTCAATTTGATTTTAAGGGATTTGTGTCCAAACCATCTGAGAAGAGGGACATCTTCGTGACCCTCAGGAAAGAGTTGGTGAACTTCAGTTGTGATTTTTGATTGTTAGACTAAGTTTTTTTCTGTCTTGCCTTTCCAGTTTTCACTGATTCTTAAAATGGTACATTTTTGTAATGAATGCGGGAGGTGAGTTCTGGAATGAATGTTTGTGCTTCTATGACTAGAAGCCAAAAGGTGAAAAGTGATTAAAACTCTAAAGGGAAACCCAGTCAGATTGGATGTGGGAATGAAGGTTGATTTGGATGACAGTTTTTTTGGTATCTGAGGGTTATGATCAGTGGCTTAAGTCTAACGTACTTTTTGTTTTGTTCTGTTTTAGCATTGCAGTGTCGAGATGACTATGAGCCATGTGTAAATCAAGGCATTTGTATTACTTACCACAATGGCACAGGATACTGCAAGTAAGTTTTTCTTATCATATATTTCCTTTTTCCACAGAGCACTGGACACAATTAGGTTGCCCTCTATTTTTAATACATTTATAAAACGTTACTGGTTCTCAGAATGCTCTGATTAGTTTTTGTGGATGATAAGGATGGAAGGATATGGATATCAGATAAATAATTAATAAGGACTTACTATTTTACCATTTTTATCCATTATGAATAAGACTTATTAACGAATGGCTAGTTAATATATATTGGGGTCTGTTCCACCTTTCAGTTTAAGGTATAGCCTTAGAATCTCTCCTTAACATGGTAGCTATGATCTTGTTTTTAAGTTAAACCAAATAGATACTAACCTTAATTCTGCCCAGTATAAGTGAATATAATCCTATGAAACTTGCACTCCTAGTGTAAGAAATCCAGTTCTCAAGTTGAGACTGTGAGGGAGGAAGATGGAGTTGTGGGTAGAGGCTGTAGGTTTGTGTGATCATATGGGGTTAAAAGAGGACAGATAAGGACTAGCATGCACAGAAGAGTTCTTGGCTCAAGAGCATTTCTCTCCTTTTTCTCTAACCATCTAGTCTAGCTATCATTTTTGTTTTGGAAAGGCTGTGAGATAATTTCATAAATAGCTTCTCTAGATTTTGTGTAGACCATTTTTTGTCTTTGTGTACTTCAGTTGAAAAGTTTTGATAGTAACATGTACCTATTTATTTCAGGGAAAATATTGGAAAAATAACATGAAATTTCTCGTCCTTTTCTTCATATAATTAATTATAACATTTTTTGTCCATCAAGTTCATCCTGACATCAGGATTTAAGTTTGTTAATATCATACACAAATTTTATTTTCCAAGTCAGAAACAATTTTCCTCAACAAAGTGAAAAAATTTTAAACTGTGATGACAGTAAAGCTTAACAATAGTTTGTTTATATTGGAATAGAGATAACACTGGAAATGAAAGATTTTATGTAACAGATTATGGACTGCTCAAGTTGGTTTTTCTAGCTGGAAAAACAGCATGTGCAACATTCTTCTCTAAGAATGGACATACAGTTGGATAAAGTGAGGAAGGGAATTTAACACTTTCGAGCTGGTACCGGAATCTTGTTCAGTCTCTTTAAGGCATCTGGTGCCTTAGCTACTTGCTTTATTCTGGTATTCAGCTCTAATAATATAGTAGTTAACCTATTACATTGTGATCACTTGTTGATATGTTTGTATCTCTCATTAGGTTGTGAGTTCCTGGTATTAGATAAAAGGTTTTCATAGTTAATGCCTAGTACATGCAGTACTTGGTATTTATTGCTTCACAATGTGTTTCTTGAACCAAAAGATTCAGTACATGTAATCATTCACGTGTCTCTTATCTACTTGTCTTAAATAATGAGATGCTCGTTCTTTCCTTTGAAGATTTTGTTTCATAGAGCATTCAGGATGATAGTACCACACAGAGAGGCAAGCTATTTGAACAGAATTCAACTTGGTAGCTTGTGTAGGGAGAATCTTCATATTGGTTCTAATTGTTGGCCTATATATTTATGGTCTGGCATGGGGAGAGATGGTTTCTAGGAAAGCCCATCCTCCAGCATATACTAAGGGTTACTTTTGGGAGGAAACAGATGTGTGAGTCCCTGGTCTCAGACTCTCTAAGCAAGGTTAGGAAGGCAAGGTGGCCCTGAGTGTTTGGAACAAACACTGCTAGGAGGCAGGAACTTACTTCGTGACTGATGAAAATGGGTCTGCCTAAATTCTCTTCCTGGGTGTGGTTGATTGTAGATAGAATGGAATCTATATGGGCATAGTTAGGTGTGAATCCCTCAGATATCTTCTAATTCTGCTGTGAGGCAAACACGCTCCTTGAGAAAGAGCGTAGCCATGCTTTTGGAAGACCAGAACAACAAAAGTTGTAAAAAGAGAGGGTTTACCTGAGTAAAGGTAATATTAGCACCTTCAGGACTGGCAGGGTCAAAAGAAGTCAGAAATTGCCCCGGAGATAGAGATAATCATTCTTCAGTGTTGTGACAGACGCCACAGAATTTTAAGCAAAATTTTAAGACAAAATAATGTGTAGTTGGCATTCTTCTCAGTAAATTTTTACCAACCTTGGTCCCCCGACCCCACCCTGGAGAGGCGAGTAAAGAAGGTAATCCAGCTTGTTCAGTAAATATTTTCACAAAATAGTAAATACATATTAGAACACTTAGAAGGTTTATAAAAATTACATCAGGCATTCAGGGCATGTGATTATCTTTTTATTCATGAGATTGCTTAGTGGATTAAGAAAAGAAGGTTGAAGCCAAATTCCTTTGGGAGGGTGAGACTTGGTGGAAAATGTTTTACAGTAGAAGCAATCTGACTACCTGTTAAAAGGGTATTATGCTACTGATTCAGCTAAACTATAATGATTGTTTATATAAATTATAGAAACCCTTGATAAGATCACATTGACAGATGAGGATAAGTACTTTTAAAGATTGGTTTTGTACATAGCTCACCATTTTTTCTCACCATTAGGAGCCTAAGTACCCTGTCAGTGTGTGTTCAGATGGTGATGCCATACAAACAAAACCTGTGTAATCTTGCATAAAACTCAATTATTGCTGCCAAATAGTTGCTGTCAGATTTTAATAAAGCCCTCTCCTTTGGAGAGGAAAATACGACCTTTTATTTTCTTCTTTGTCCTACTGGGAGCTATAAATATACAGTATAATTAAGTTTGGATATCATTAATCACTTTCAAGTTGTTTGCTTCAGGCTTTTAAACATAAACCATTCCAAATCCCATTTAGATTAAAAATCATGGGCAACTGAAGTCACTGGGATACCAAGAGTAAATAAGGTTATGAACTGTATAATTTACAAAATGTATATTTTAAGGGCATATTTATCAGAGTTACTTAAAGTCCTTATCTGACAATCTTTAACGTCTAGCTTTTCTATGGGTGTTTTTCTATCTTCTATGGGTATTTTTCTTCTCTTGATTATGGGTAGTTTTCCTTTACTTCATGTGTATAGTACATTTTTATTATTGACTGAATATTGGGGTGATGCATTTTAAAGTTTTTCTTCCACTGAAGAATGCTGAGTTTTGTCCTAGTAGGCAGTTCCATTCTTTGCAGATCACCTTGATCCCATGGATTGACTTCAGGCTTTCTTAGGGGGAATCTGCTTGTGTTGCCCTTAGGCTAACAATAGAAAGCTTAGCCCTCAGACATTACCCTTATTTCCAAGATGGGACTTTGCACAGGGTTTAGTGGAAAGTATGATGAGTTTACCAAGCCCTAGGGTACTTGTCAAAGTCCTCTCACTTGGTAAGACTTGAATTCTTCTGCTCAGTGTTTTAAGCCTTCTAATTCTCACTTTCTCTTGGATTCCTGAATCTCATCTTGCTCCCGCACAGTCAGCAGTCACTGAAGGATTTGAACAGAGTTGTGAACGTATTTAGAGCTACTCCTTCAGTGACTCTTGTCTTTTCTAGGCTTTCTCCTCAAATTCCAGCTGGTTTGACAGCTCCACATTGCTTTGGCCCCTCACTCAGTCAGACATCCGTTGCTGGCTTACATTCTTCCCACTTTGCTGTGCAGACTGGGAGCACATTTAGGGGAGAACAGTATAAATGTAGATTTCCTATCATTTCCTTCCGTTTTTCTCCCCAGCACTCACATCGTATCTAGTTTGTATCTGCTTTTAGTTACTCTCTGATGCCTTTAATACTACATTTTGTCCAGAGTCTATAATTGTTACGAGCGAGAGGGGTGGTCTGATGTGAGTTACTTCACCATTAATTCTAAGGGTGAGAATTAGAATTACAAAGAATTTTGTATAGGGGCTGGGGATTTAGCTCAGCAGCAAAAGCGCCTGCCTGGCAAGCGCAAGGTCGTGAGTTCAGTTCCCGGTACCGGAGAAAAACCAAAGAATTTTGTATACTCCACTTAAGAGGTACATACCTAGCATACTGTTTGTGCAACATGGAAAAGTCATGGGAATTACAAAGGCTCCTGTGGGTGCGTGCTTGCCATTGAGACTCTGCTCTTTGTCTAAAAATGACATTTTGAAGTACGTCCTTATAAATATAAAACGTTATAAAATACAAGCTTGTGTCACTTTTTTATCTAAACCTTGTCTTCCAGCTGTAGTAAACATTACACATTAACAGCTCACAGCTTTCTTTGCCAGTATAAGGAAGTAATTTTGGTGGTCCAGGCCTCCTAAATCTATTTAAAAAAAGTGGAGCTAGTGCCATTGTGGTCCCCTGGACAAATTTAGGCATAGTAATAGGGAGGAGAGACACTGAACTTCTTCAGGGTGCAACGTGTGATGGAGGATACATCGTCAACATTTGTATTGTGGTGGTACTCCTTCAAAGGCATTTCTGCAAGTCATGGCTGGCTCAGTGTGCTGCTTTCATCAGCCTAGTGTCAGTGCATTCAGTGCTATGCAGCATAGTGTCAGATCAAAGAAATACACAAGGAAAATAGAACTGTTAAACCACCTTCTCTTTGCTGTTGAAACTGGTTCTGCCAACCTGCATCTTTCAAGTAAGAGTCCCCTAGTTAGCAGGACATCATATATTCAGTTTTTCTGGAGAATGCTAGCAGAAGCCTGGGCATTTTTAACATAAAATGAAGAATGCTATCTTTTGGCTTATTAAATACCTTTGTAGAGTAATTTTTAAAAAGTGGTTAAAGGTTATTAATTTGAGTTAGTTATTGCATTCTATTTATGTATACCACATGTAACATAGCTCAAGTCTGGGGTGATAGTTATAATTAATTAATGTTGTTGTGTTACTTCACACTTTTTGGTAGTCCTAGGCTAATTCCCAGGTCCATTAACCTAGACTTCTTTCTTAAAGAGATTCAGAGGGAGTCCTACTAGAGTATTGCAAAGTTTGGTGTGAAATAACTGACTGTGTTGTGGTCTGTGCAGAAATCACCAATGAATAGCAGAGCTGGCATTGGGGGAGGTGAGTGAGGTATTTGTCTCTGGAGTGGGGTGAAGGGGATTGCCAGAAAGAGTAATAAGATCAATACTATTCAGATTTTATAGAAAAAACTTGAAATGAATGCAGAAATGCTGGGAAAAGTATCAAACCTTAAGAGGCCAATATTACTGATATTTTTCTTTTGCCTCAGGCTCCAGTGTAGTTCAGGGTGGCACTAATGAGTGAATTAAAGCACCTGGAAGTGTTCTGCCTGGTGGTGGACAGAGGACACAGGTTTTTATGCTATGTAGGCCTGAGTCCTAACTCCTGTAAGTTGTCAGATCTTTGGCAGATTAATGATTATAATATGAGCTAACATTTATTGAGCACTTATTATATGCCAAAATTTGTCTTGAATTGAGCTCTTTTACATGATTTTAGTCCTTATAGAAGATAGTGCCCCTGTTTTACCAGTGAGTGTATGAGAGATTAAACAATTAAACATAAAGATTAAACAATTTACCCAAGATCACATAACTTTTTTTGTTTGTTTGTTTTGGGGTTCTTTTGAGGCAGGGTCTCTCTGTGGAGTTTAGGCTGGCCCTGAACTCACTATGTAGCTCAGGCTGGCCTTGAACTTGAGGCGGTCCTGCCTCAGCCTCCTGAGTGCTGGGATTACAGGTGTGTGCCATCACATCTGGCCACATAACTCTTTATTGACCTGAGATACACTCTTAGAAAATGTGCTGTCATTCTGTTTACTGATCAGTAAAATGGAACCAAATTATGTATTAATGGCATAGTTTTTTTTTTTATTTTAAAGAGAGCAGTACATGAGAAACAAATAAACAAAAAAATAGAACAGTAGCAGCATACCAGTATCACGAACATAAACAAATTGAAGCAAGAACATTCAAAGTGATACAGGGCCTCAAGATAAATTAGTGCAAATCAACACTGGTTGTTACATTGCATATTGTTGTCCTCAACTACATTGCTCAGATTATCAGATGTAAGAACGAAAGATTGCTCAAACCATTAAAGAGAATAAGAAAATAATTCTTCAATAAAATATTAAAGATAATACAAAGTTTCACTAGACAAGATGGTAGGAGTTCACCATTGTAATTCCATTGCATATTGTTACCTTCAGATCGGCTGCTCAGACCACCAGACACAAGCATGCAAAGTCGATCTGAACATAAAACATTGTGAGCATTAAATATTCATTTCAATACACCATCAGACAACAGCAATACAGTCATCACAGCTATTCATATATATATTTTGCCTTCCTTCTTTTTTTATTCTTTTGGTCATCCCAGTCATTCCTTCCTTGGAGCAATTTCTTTCCCTTTCCTATCATCTATTGTACCTTTTGAGTTTTACCTACTCTTTCAGGTTCCTACACCAAGGAGACAATATGATGTTTACACATCTGGGTCCGATTTATTTCACTTACCAGTATGGTCTCTAGTTGCATCCATTTACCTACAAAAGCCTTGAGTTAATCTTTTTTAATAGTTGACTAATATTCCATTGTATGAAAATACCACAATTTTTTTATCCTTTCCTCAGTGGATGGGCATCTGGGTTGTTTCCAAGATTTAGCTATAACAAATTGTGCTGCTGTAAACATGGGTGCACGTATATCGCTGTGGTATGATGTCTTTAATTCTTCTGGGAAAATACCCA
>NW_004955568.1:1704458-1727872 GCF_000276665.1 Chinchilla lanigera
TGGGGAGAATTCCTTCCCTTTCAATTTCATTAAAGAGTTTGAGAAGAATTGGTGTTAAATCTTCCCTAAATTGCTTATAGAATTCAGCTGTGAATCCATCAGGACCCAGGCTCTTCTTCATTGGCAAGTTTTTAATTAAATTCTCAATTTCACTGGCTGATATTGAGTTATTCAAGATTTTTATATCTTCTTTCTTCAGCTTTGGTAATTTTTATGAATCTAGAAATCTGTCCATTTCCTCTGTGTTTTCCATCCTATGAGAGTAAAGATTTTCAAAGTATGTATTGATGATCTTCTGAATTTTTTCAGGATCTGTAGTGATTTCACCCCTTTCATTCCTTATTGCATGTATTTCAGTTTTTCTTTTCTTTTTTTTGATAAGATTGGCTAGGGGTTTATCTATTTTATTTATTCTTTTAAAGAACCAACTCTTTGATTCATTAATTCTTTGTATTTTTTTTTTTTTAGTCTCCATTCCATTAATTTCTGCTCTGAGCTTTGTAATTTCCTGCCTTCTTTGGGCTCTGGGTTTGACTTGCTCTTCTTTTTCTAGGAACTTGAGGTGCAGCATAAGATTGTTAATTTGTTCTTGTTCTGTTTTCCTGAGGTGGGAGTTCACCACCATAAATTTCCCTCTGAGGACTGCTTTCATTGCATCCCACAGGTTCCTGTAGGTTGTATCTCCATTTCTGTTTGTTTGTAAATAGTGTTTAATCTCTACTTTGATTTCATCTGTGACCCATTGGTTGTTCAGGAGGATGTTATTTAATTTCCAACTGTTTATGGAGTTTCTGTGTTTTCTTTTGTCATTTATTTCCAATTAATGTCATAGTTTAAACAATACTTTTTGAAAAGGAAGTGTGGAACATTTAAATATATATGAAAGGCAGCTTTTAAAATCAAGAATCTGATTAAAACACTGCTTTATATAGTTCCTGGTTTTAAAGTACTAACAGTAACGTTAGGGAGGCCTGGGCATTTCACATAACACTAGACAGAACCTTGTGCCTTCTTGCAGCTGTATGAATGCATGCGGCCCAGGCTTGGCTAAGGATGTGTTTTGAGAAATAGTCTTTGGCTTGAAAACTCAGCACAGTTACTGGAAATGAAATATAAGACAAAAGCAGTGAAGGAGGTGGGGGATAGATAATGTTGCTGTGAAAGTGTTCTTCAGTAGACAAAATTTAATTGAAAAACTTGAAACTTTATCTTTTTCCTAATTGAGGATGAGCAAGTCCAGACTGATTTTATGCAGCTGTGACTTTGAGACAGGTCAGATTCAGTGACTTCTGATATGTTACTGCCAGCATGAAAGTCACAAGTTGTTAAATGTAACACCTTATATTTGCATCATAACACATATATGTCCTATGAGGCTTTTCCTTGTGTAGGACTTAAGATCTGGACCCCTCAAAAGTACCATTCCTGAGTCTTTTTAAGACTGTGTCTTTTAATAACACACATGTTGTGTCCCAGAGGGGGTCATGCATGAGGAAGTCTTGGTCTATAGCTTCTTATCAACATGAAGCAACAGAATCTCCCATGCTCCTTTCAACTCGGCTGTATTCTTTAGCTTGGAGCCTTAACATATTCTAATGTTGAGTGGAGAAGTAGGAGAAAGTAGTTCTTAGGCTCTGCCTGGATCCCTTTGCCCGTCTTGGGTAACTGCCAATAAACTAAATCAATTAATTTTGGCCTGAAAAACTGGCGTTAATGGCTATGAGTTTAGCTAAGTTTCTTTCAACACAGTCTCCAGGTTAACTATAATTCTATGTGAAATTTGTGTCCTATTGTTCAATTATGGCTTGTCAGCACCATTTATTTATTTTTAACTTTAAAGAGAAAAAAAATTTCAAAACAAGATAGTAGGAAGGTAACAATTGCATACTGTTATCTTTAAATTAATTACTCAGAGTATAAAATGTCAGCATTTAATTGTCCAAACAATATTAGCACAAACCTTTCTTTTCAATGAACTAAGAGAAAATAATAGTATAACTATCTTAACTATCTTTATATATATATTTTTTTCTTTTTTCTTTTCTCTTCTTTCTTTTCTCCATCCCCTGATTGCAGTTTCTCTTCCTTTTGAAGTTTCTTTCTGTTGTACAATATCTATTGTACATTTTGGATTTACTCTTTCAGCTTCTCATACTAGGGAGACAATACAATATTTGCACATGTGCATTTGGTTTATTTCACTTATGAGTATGGTTTTGAGTTGCATCCACTTACCTATAAAAGTCTCTAGTTTATCCTTCTTTATGGTTGACTAGTACTCCATTATATAAAAAGACCACATCTTTTTTATCCCTTCCTTGGTTGATGGGCATTTGGATTGTTTCCAAGATCTAGCTATTACAAATTGTGCTGCTATAAACATGGGTGCACATATATTGCTGTGGTATTCTTCTGGGAAGATACCCAGAAGGGGAATAGCTGTGTCAAATGGGACCTCCAATCCCAGTTTTTTGAGGAATCTCCATTCTGATTTTCACAGTGGTTGTACCAGTCTACACTCCCACCAACAGTGGAGAAGACTTTTTTCCCACAGCCCCTCCAGCATTTGTTATTGGTTGACTTCTTGATAATAGCCATTTTTTCTGGGGTGAGATGGAATCTCAGTGTTTTAATTTGCATCTCTCGAATGACCAATGGTGTTGAATATTTTTTCATGTATTTGTTTGCCATTTGTATTTCTTCATCTGAGAAGTGTGTATTCATCTCAGATGCCCATTTTTGGACTGAGTCTTTAAATTTGGGAGGTCTGGTTTTTTTCTTGAGTTCTTTGTATGTTCTTGATAGTAATCCTTTGAGGAACAGCTGGCAAACATTTTTTGCTACACTGTGGGCTGTCTCATCACTCTGTTGGTAGTTTCTTTGGCTGTGCAAAAGCTTTTGAGTAAGTTGAGATCCAAGTTGTTGATTCTTTGTGATAGTTGCTGTATGATCAAGATTTTATTCATAAAGTCTTTGCCTTCAAGAGTTTTACCTATTCTATCTTCCAGCAGATTTAATTTTTCTTTTTTAATGTTTAGATCTTTGATCCATTTCAGCACCATTAATTTCATGTAGGAATTTTTTCCTCCTTTCCTCTTTTCCTAGAAATAGAATGAAAAATAAATTTTCTCTTTCAGGATCCAGAGAAGCTTAATTAAGTCCTTCATTTTAATTTTGTCTATCTGTGCCCTAATCAGGGCCAGCAAAGGAGTGAGAGATACCAGAATGCAATAGAAATTCAGTTATCTCAACATTCCCAAGCTTTATTTGTTAATTTAGTGTAAATGTGTGCTCTTCTTAACATCCAGAAGAAGGAATTTTGTAGCTTGGAATGAAATTTAGTGTCTTCTCCACCCTTCTGTCATACATGTGCACATTTATATATGAGTGTGCATGTATGTGTGCACACATGAGTATATTATGTGTATTGTTTTCACACTTGTTCTATTTGAGTTTTACCTTACATCCCAGTGTAAAGTAAATTAAAATTTCTCTTGAATTCTCCCAACTTACCTAGATTCTTTTTATCCTGTCACTAACCTCCAAGCACTTACTCTTCTGTGTTCAAAAATATATTACTGGTTCTCAACCTGGAACCATTTGCATTCCTGTATTAATTCAGTACCTTCTGTTTAAAATGTTTGCCTCTAGAATAGTTTCTGACTTGATCTTTATAAAAAGGGCTTTAGAAAATAGAAGTGAAAGCAGAGAATAAGAAAGACAGTATTTGAATGACAGGTGGTGTTACTCACCATACATGTTGAATGTGAATTTTTATTTCTTCACCTAAATATGAAGAGAAAGCTAATGAGAACATAATGTGAATCTTGTGTAGAATATCATTTGGGTACTGAATTTTTATAGTTTCAGGCCAGTTTCCTGCAGTTACTATCTGTAATCCTGTATCTCAGACACTAAAGATTAGACTGACTCTGAAGCACTATGGAATTCACACTGTTCAAACAGAGGTTTAATTTTTATCACATTGTTAAGTAGTGAGCAGGCTACTGTGATCATTGTGCTGGCTATTGGACAGAAAAGTCTGAGAGGCCTATGGCAGACTTTCTCGCTCACAGGTGCACATTCCTAGGTAGCGTCTGTTAACAGGATGCTGTGTTTCTCACGTGTGAGACATGGTGGCAGTGCTCTGACTTCTTGCTCTCTTTTTGGAGAGATGTACACATATGGTATGAATTATCTGTAATTAGTGACAGTGAGAACTGTAGAGGATCATATATGGGCACAGGTGCAACTGCTGTGGGACAGAAGATTAAAATTTGGATTTTTTTGCTCCACTTCGATCCTAAATGTTGAAATGTTTTTGGTGCCATAGGAGATGGAGAGATAGGAGAAGGAGGTGGGGGAGACTCAGGGAACTAGAAAGCTGTATTATTTGCTAGAGTCATCATTACCAGTTTCTTTTTCAGTGACATAGTTTCAAAACTTTTCTACATGTTGGCTATTCTTTTCTGTCTATTCTACAGTTTGTGTGAGGTTTTACTACATCTCTGTGTGGATTAATCTGCTTTGCAGGGACAGCTATGTGATTTGAAAAATAGTTTTTTTAGAATGTTTTCTTGAATTCCATAGTTTAGAGATGGAATGCATAGAGTGAAGGGTGAAGAGAGGACTGGGGACAGGAAGAGAGGACAGCTGGTAGCAATTACCTTCCCTATCCCGGACCTTTTGGCCTTGCCTGTTGAGTCTCCTGCTGCTGCCGGACTGAGCAGCCAGGTAGGCTTGTGACTACATTTTGCAAGGAAATTCGGAGGTTAGGAATCTAAGGGAAAAAAAAAAGAGAATGAGTTGAGGTAGAAGGATTGATAGAAAAGTAGACACACTAAGAACAGGGTCTATTTTCACATCCACATGGTTCATTGCTTTAGCTGAGAATTCAGATATCTCACCCTCAAATTTCTTCTGTCCAGTGTATCACTGGTCAGATTCTGTTCATTTTAGGGATCCAGAGTAAGCAAGCATCTGCTAGCCAAGTCTTTGGTTACCCCAAATTAGCTCATGTCCTTTACTGCTCATTTCCTCTGATTATAGAGTACATATCCAAACCCTCAATTAACCAGAATAAAACAAGTCTGCCTGTTCTGTGTGGAAAACATTTGACAGTGGTTAGGATTCTTCTGCCTAGGCCAGTGCAGTTCCTTAGTCATTTAACTGCCTGTCCCTTTAAAATTTTGAAATGCTCATTCTTGTGTAAGCCAGGCACATCTCCTTGAGGAACTGAGGCACAGCTTGCCCCTTCAGAAACCTCAGTCATCTTTTTTTTTTTTTTTTTTGGTTTTTTGGTTTTTCTCCGGTACCGGGAACCGAACTCACGACCTTGCGCTTGCCAAGCAGGCGCTTTTGCCGCTGAGCTAAATCCCCAGCTCCAGAAACCTCAGTCATCTTGAAAAGTACTTCAAGAACCTCCTTCATTTTAATTTTTTGCTCTAGTCCTATTTATATGTAATGTTCGTACTATCTAATTCTCTATCTCATTTTGCTCAAACTCATGTCCTTGAATTTCTGGGTCACTCTTAAAATGTGGACAGAAATTGATTACTAATGAAAAGGTGACTCATTTCCTTCCAGGCAAAGGCAGATGCTGGCTGTCAGAGGTCATAGTCTCTAAAGAAGCAAACTCTCTAATTGTGGGATATCACCTATTCTTTTCTAAATTTTATAAGAATCAATGGAAAAAAAAAGAATGATAACATCTTGAGCTGGGGACGTGAGTGAGACATTTACTCTGTGTCTAGGAGGATACATAAAAATGAGATCTGGATACGGGTCTCACATAAAGTTACTTAAATAGTTGATACCTTGTAAGTTTAAATTTCATACTTCTCTTTCCTGGTCATTGTCTTACACACACATGCACACACACAAGTGTGCATGCACACACACACCCAGTCATTTTTAGCCTTGTGTAATTTATCAATAGGATAAATTCCATAAGAACTGAAAGGTCTGTCACCACTCTTTGGGAGAAGAAAACAGGCTATTCTGTTGGCTGGTTGTTTTGGGGTAGATAGTATGGTCTTTCCATCTTTTTTAGGCTGAGGATTCCTTGCTGTCTCCTTATCTTGTTTAAATATATTGTTTCTTCGGTCTCCTGTGCTTATTTTTTGCTTCCTCTGAGGGGTTAGCTGAAAGTGTGGGTTGTGCAATTCATTCACATAAACATCTGTCGATTGTCCTTGCCCTTAGAAGGGTGATAGGCCCTGTGAGGCATGTAGAGGAAGGCAGACACAGAGCACAAGTCTTGCCTCAGGGAGCCCAAGTTTGGAGTGGAGCAGTGGCCAGCACAAACACGACACACACACTACGAGGACTGACCCCAGGAGTATTGCAAGCGTCCTGATATCCTTGGGTGGTATTCCTGATGGGTTCTACTGGTAAAATCTTTTTTCTCTTTCTTTTTTAAATTAAAAAAAATTTTTTTATGGCAGTACTGGAGATTCAACCCAGGGTCTTCTCAGTGAACTGCATCTCCAGCCCTCTGTTAATTTTTTGTTTTGAGACAGAGTTTCACTGAGTCACTAAGTTGCCTGAGCTGAGCTTGAATGTGTGATCTCCCTGTTTCACCCTTCCAGAATGCTGAGAGTAAAAGTAGATGGCACCATGCCAGGCTGAAAGCCAGAGATCTTAGAGTCACCACACCTAGGAGGTTGAGGGGACTTTGGAGAGTACCTTTCCCATTCATCTTGTTTTATGTATGAGGAGCCTGAGGCTTGACATAACTAAGTGAATTACCATGTGTGACGTAATTGATTAGAATATAGACTGGAACTGCGAGATGTGTCTCCAGACTGCGTTCGGCACTCCAAAAATTCAGCCCTGTTTCTTTTTATTCGTGGTGCCAGCCCTTAAAGAATGGATGTGAGTGAACATATATACTGACATAAAATCAGGACTGAAAAATAATCAGAAACTTTAGGGTTTTTTTGGATGCTTAAATTTTTATTTTTTAAAAATTTTATTTTATTAATACATGTTTGCCGTTCATAAAGTTGGCATTTATCTAGGGAGTTAGGTACTGTGATTCTTTTCTGCTCCCCTCCCTCCCCAGCAGCCTCCTCCTTCTGCCTGTGGATCCCCTTTCCCCATTCTCATTATTATTGTTACTGTTTTTAGCTTATGTTTATAACATATGATGTTTACATTCATTGTGGGTATTTGGTACATGTACAGGACACATTTAAAATTTTTTTACATCCCCTGTCCCTCCACTCCTCCCCTTTGCCTTGATCTCTTGGACTGCTTCCCATTTGCAAAAAGATCTATCCCTGTTTGCTTTTGTCACTCTTTTATTTTGTTTTTTGTTTGTACTTTGTGTTACTCAAAGGGGAGAAACTGTATAGTTTTTAAGGTTGTTTGTCTGATTTTATTTCACTTAACTGTTTTCAAGGTGTATCTATTTTCCTACAAATGTTTGAAATGTGTTCTTCTTATGGCATTTGAAGTCCTCTATTCAGAACGTTCTTTCCTACATCTGTAACTTCAAGAGTTTTACTTATTTTATTTTCCAGTAGGTTCATTGTTTTTACTATTTAGATCTTTGATCCATTTTGATTTTAGATTAGTACATGATAAGAGAAATGATTCCAGCTTTAACCTTCCGCATGTGGATAGTAATTTGCCCAGCCCCATTTAGGAGGCTGTCTATCCTCCAATGTAAGTTTTTGGCCCCTTTGTTAAAGATCAAATAGATGAATGTGTCTGGGGAAGTCTGTGCATCCTCTGTTGTGTTCTCTTGATCTACATGTCTGTTATGCCAGTACCATGCTGTTTTTGTCATGGTAGCTTTGTAACATACAGTGATGCCCCCCTGCTTTGCTCTTGTTGCTCAGGATTGCATTTGCTATTCTGGGTTTCTACTAGTTTCATATGAATTTTAGGATTGTTGCCTCTAGTTCTGCAAGTAATGCTGTTGGTATTTTGGTTGGGATAACATCAAATCTGTGTATAAGTTTTGAGAGTGTAGCCCTTTTGACAATACTAGAAACCTTAGAATTTTTGTGAAGTAGTTTGGAATATTGAAAATATCAACTCTAGCTTATCTTTTTGTTTTGTAAAGTTTCATAAAACAACTCATTATAGAAATTCTTTAGAGTTTCCTGCAAAGGAGATCTATCCTGTAGCTCCAAGGCGCTGTTGAGTATGCCTAAATGAATTCATATAATTTTAGAGATGAAGTGAATGCTGGCTAGGCTATTGTTTGGTCTACTGTCTTATTTTTAGTACATGAGGAAGTTGAGGATCAAAGAGATTAAGTGGCTTGTTCAAGGTCTTGTTATGTAGTCTGGGCTGGTCTTGAACTCACTGTGTAGTTTAGGCTAGTCTCAAACTCCTGGCAATCTCTTGTCCCCACCCCCTGGGTTCTGGGGTTTATGGTATGTGCTGTCATGTCCAGCAAGGTTATACATCTAGTGGCAGAGCCAGTGCTTGTCTGGAGGAAAAGTCTGTGGGCAACCCCTCTCTCAGAAAGATTTGGGGACATCTTGAAATCTTAGGAAATTTAAAAAAAAGATCTTTTATTAAAATAAAGGAAACCAAGTTTATAAATGTTGAGTATATAGTTGTATACATCTATACCTTGGGTGTATATATATTAATATATAAAATAACTAATATATTAATAGAAATTATATACACATTTTTATCCAAGGCTGCTGTATTTTGTGTGTGTATGATATTTGTCCAAGGCTGCTCTACAAACATCTTGACTGCCTGTAGGCAGGATTTTTTTTGTAGGAAAATGGTGCAGGAGAATAAAGGTCCACTGCAGCTGGCCACTGCAGCTTAGAAAGTGCAGCACCACTCCAGTCAGTGTGCAAACATGATATGTATTATGATTTCTGCCATTATACCGCTATTTTTTTTTTTTTTTTGACCCATATAAGAACTAATTGTGTATCCTTTAGGCTGTGGTCATATTTTTTAAGGGAAGTGGTAGTAGTAAGATATCATATTAGAGTTAGACACCATAATTTTTTTTTTGGTATTTCCACTATTTTTATCATTTTTGGCTTCATTATTTTAAAAAATTTCTGACTTGTTTTATGGTGCTGGGGATGGAACCCAGTGTCTTACACATGCTAGGTAGGTACTTGCTCTACAACTTCAGCCCTCATATTTGGTTTCTGTGTTGACAGTGATGATCCTTTTATCATTGGATTGCCTTTCTGTCTTCTCTCTCTCTCCCTTTCCCTTTCCCTGTCTCTCTCTCGCGTGCTCACGCTCTTTCTCTTTTGAGTCTTTATTTGACTCAAGCTGTAGCACAGGCAGGTCAGTATATTGGAGGGAGCTGTCCCAGACTAACCTCTCGATTGCCTTTTTGAAATTGAGCATAGCTCATAATAACTGCTCCTAAAGTGGACCAATTTCCAGTGAACAAAGGAGTTACCTAAATTAAGTCAGCGTTTGAAAGTGTTTTTGTCTTCATGTACAGTACTTTAATGCTTTTCTGCCCTTGGAACAGGGTAGTTCCATGGAAGTGTTCATTTCCTTAAGTGCTAGGAAGATCTTAAGTAGGTATTTATATTCCTATTTAAATAGCACCATTTGAAAAATGTAAAAAGCAACCAGGTGTGGTAATACAGGCCTATAATCCTAGTACTCTAGGAGACTGAGGCAACAGGATCACTCATTACAACCCAGCCTGAGCAATTTAATAACTTAGTGAAACCCTGTTTCACTAACATATATAGTCTTGCTGGACATGACAGCATACACCTGCAACCCCAGAACCCAGGAGGCAGGGACAGGAGATCACTGGGAGTTTGAGACTAGCCTAAAATAAAAACAAGAAAGGCCTGGTGATACAGCTTAGTGTGAAGGCCCTATGTTCAATCCCCAGTACCTTTTAAAACAAGTGAAAACCAGTTATTTCTCCTGGGCTGACAATGTAAAAACAGGTGGAAACAGATTTCATCTGAGGGTAATAGTGTACCAATCTACCTTAGAGTCTAAGAGCCACCTGAAATGCTTTATGTTCTCCCAGGGGAAGGAGTATAGACTGGAAGAACCATTCTTTGTGGCTTTTTTTTTTTTGATAGCCAAATGAAGTTCTTGAAACAGATTTTCTGAAATTAAAACAGTGAATCATATCTGATTCCTTCTTCATTAGTTTTTAGTTGGGGCCCCGTGTCTATACTGGAGGCCAAGGCCAAGGCTGAGATCCTGCCAAATTAATTAATAATGATAAATAAGTGAAAACTGCATTTTTTCTTTGACAAGTATGTTTTCATTGGCATAAAAGTAGTAGATATTATCAGTTGTTGTAAACATGAAAGTTATCATTTGTGTGGAAAAGTTTTTTGAGTGACTACTTTGATGGTGATGATTTTAGTAATTGTGTTTGCTTTCAAAAATTTCTAATCTAGAGGAAAACAGATAAATCAAGTCCTGTCCCAGAATTGGGGTTGGTGCTAAGTTAGTACATATATCCAGGCGCAGGCACTGGTGTGCTTCACCTCTTACTCAGGCACTGCCAGCATTGTCCATATAAGAGTTTGTGGGCTGTACTGCAGTACTGCAAATGCTTAAGTATTTGTTTTAAGAATGTAGGAGGATGGAAAATAATTATAGAGTTGTAGTTTTAAAAGAATTTGTGTAAGTGTCTAATTGTGTGTTTTCTACACATTCTCATTGGACCTCCCCTTTTGGTTTTGTGGAGTTTCACTTTGTTCCATGGAAGTGTCGATTTGATTTCATACAGCACACAAGCACTGACAAAGGAATTTCTACATAGAGGAATATTTTATTTTTAGACACATGGTTTTGAATGTGTACTGATAATGCCAGTGTTTATAGGAAGTTTCTTATTCCATTCAACCAATGTTCATCCATAGCTGAGTGCCAGATCTAGACTAAGAGTTACTTTCTATGTGCTGTCTCATTGTTTCTCAGTTTTTACTATTATCACCTCTTGCCCAAAGGACCTTTCTTAAATTCTTTTTTCCTTAACCATCCTCATCCTATGCAATTTTAATATCATTTATGCATGTTTATTGTATGTCTTGTTATGTGTTGTGGCCTTTGGAAGGCCAGAAACCATTTTATATCTATGATTTTTTTTTTTTTTATAACTCTGAGGAATCAGTATTCTTCCCTTTTGGCCATAGTTCTGTGTTTTAAGGGAAGTAGTGCTTTTGTTTTGTTTTGTTTTGGTCTTGAACTAAAGTTAGACAGTATTATTTTTGTCCCATGATGTCTACCGTTTTTACTATCTGTGATTGTAAGGCCATTAAAAAAGGCTTTATATAGTGTTTGAAGGCATTCTGAAATGATGTTTTCCAATTATTCATTAAAAAGAATTGCATTCCTACCTGAATGATTACTTTTTTTTCTACCGAAGAATGATGTATTCAGAATCCACGGAGTAGTGCTTCATTTTCGTTTTGTTTTGTTTTTTTGCTTTTAAAGTTTGAAAAAATGCGAATTTTTCTTACACCTACTCCCACATTCAGGTTTGGTTTGATATGAATTGATTACAATTATTTTTGAACTAATAATCCTTTAAGATCAAACTGAGAAATTTTGGAATTGTGCCTTCAGACATGTTTTGGACTTCAGAACCTCAAAGGTGGTCATTCACTCCTACAGGGGAGAGAAAGCAAGCTCCCACAGTTTTTCCTTCCTAGCAGTCTTAAGTTTCACTGCCACTCTAAAAATATAGCAGTTCGTGGTACTGAGGCTACTTTGTAAGATTTCTGTCACTCAGGGCTCCAGGCCCATAGTGATTCATGTTGTTATTTTACCACAGATTAATAAAAATAAAGGTAAGAATGCAGACTCTGTGTGTAAGATTGTGTGTGCACATTTGTGTGCCTTTATGTATTTATTAGCTAACTTCATATTTTTGAGGAACGTGTAATTAAAAAAAAAAAAACCAATCTACTCCATATGTGGTTGGCCCACACTGAATGTTTTAGGGGCGAGTAGGGGTTAAGAGAAGGACTCTATGTGTCAGGAATCTTAATTAGTTTTAAAAATCCTTTGGGTAAATAGTTCAACCTATTCCTTCCCAAACTTCAAGTGTAACTGAACAGTCTTTCTAAGGTGTAAAGATTTCAACAGCCCTTGCATTTTCCCTTTGGCATCTATTAAGAATATCAACACTGAGTAGTGGAATGCCTTCCATTTGCCAGTCCAGGCAATGGGTATATAGTAATTAATAATTCTTGTCTATTGGGGAAGGCAAATAATCAAAATAAAGATTAATGAGAGATACAGTGTATCAAAATTATGGGAACATGCAGCAGGTGAGTTTGGGCTATTTCCTCTCTCTGGACCATTTCCAGGAGGAAATAGCATTTAAGCATAGGCCTGAAGGAATTTTGATGTTTCCCTATGAAAAGAGGGTGGGGAGAAGTATTTTGGGCTGTCAGCGTGTATGAAGGTGTGGGGATGAGTTATGTGAGCTAGAAGAAGTTGAGTTTGGCAACAGTATGGTGTAAAGGGGAGATACTCTCCAGATGGAGCTATTTTCATTGTGTTCAGTATAGCGTTTCATACCAAAATCCATTAAGAATTCAATTTATAGCTAGATGGGTGGACCTTGAGACCATAATCATGAGTGAAATAAATCGGACACACATGTGTAAATATCACACTATCTATTGTGAGAAGCTGAATATGTAAATAAGAACATAAATGCACAATAGATATTGTGAAATAGAAAGAAACTCTTCAAAAGGATAACAGAAATTGGGGAGGAAGGAAGGGAAAGAAAAAAATAAGAGAAGAAGGATAAAATGAAAATTGAGCTTTATGAACGGGTAGGGGAAGAGGGTTTAATAAGGGAATGGGAAAAAAAGGAATCAAGAATATCGTATACAGATAGAAATTCCCTATAATGAATGTGGTCATTATGTATACCTACATTGTATCAATAAACTTAAAGAATTCAAGAATTATTTTAAGGTTTTGGGATATTTCTCAGGGGTTAGAGCACTTGACTAGCATGAGCAAGCACTAGGTTCAATTCCTAGCACCACAAAAACATTTATCATTTCAGTGTACTTTTATATTTTGATAATGGTAACATCTGCATACATTTAATTACAGGCAAGAGAGCATTTAGCAGTTTGGAGAGTGATTTGTCAGGATTGCAGACCCCTTATAATAATTCTACCACCCATAGCTTGGAAACAACTGACTTAACCTACTAATTTTTGCCAATTACTATGAAGGGTACTTTTTGTAAGCTCATATGACCAGGGTGTTTGTCATGTTTTAATCACATGTAGATATTTTCTCAGGGTCCTGGGCAGTGATATATGGTAAGGTACTGATTGTGTGCTGGAAGACAGAGGAAAGACCACTTTCTGTTACAGCAGGAAGGCACGTCTTTCAACACTGTTTGTGTGCCCCTGCCTGATCTTCCAAGTGACGACTGAAGAGCCTCGGCACTCAGTTCAGCTTTGGAGTTCTGAGATATGATCCCACACTGTAAACTGGAAGATAAGAGTGTTTGCAAAGTTCTTGTGTCAATAAAGCATGCTTTCCCATTGCAGTGCTTTCTGACTTCACAGTCCTCAATGAAGAGGAATGATACTGTCACCAAACAGCTTTCACACCCATGTAACACTTAGCTTCTCTCTGGTTTGGATTTATTAGAATCATATGTGTGTGTGTGTGTGTGTGTGTGTGTGTGTGTGTGTTTTGTTTTATTCATAGAAGCGTAGGAAAACCTGAACACATGGAGCTCCAGAAGACATTTCCCAGCCTCACAATTCCTCGTGAGGTCCTTTTCCTGTGGGAAACTTTCAATTTGGAAGCATTCAGCTTAATGTGGGAACCAAGATTAACATTTTCTGAAATACTTCCACAAGAAAAGCAGAAATGTTCTGTCCAGGAAGCTGAATTTACATAGTAGAAAAATGGGCTGTCTAGCAGTATTTGGTAGTCTTTGTGTATTAGTAGTGATAAAAAGTTGTGTGTGTGTGTGTGTAAGAGAGTGAGAGAGTGGTTTGTGTACTTGTCTTTGTTTCCTTTACATCAAACTCATAAGGGCCTAGAAAGTGTTTTACTGCAAACAGCTGAGTTCTGAGTCCTACTCTATATATGCCAATACTTTTTTACTTCATTCTTTTTATTTTTCCTACTTGCTGAGTAAGCTATAATGTTTCCTTTTTTTATTTCTTTTTTTTTAGAGGAAGGGAGTAGGGTTGAGAGTGGGAGTGAAGAAGTCAACATGACCAAGCTGCTTTTGCTTTTCCTTCCCCTCTTTACCAGGAAGTTAACTGGAAATCTTTGTGATTTGTTGTTGTTGTTGTTTATTTTTGTTTTAGAACGAAGTCAGTAACTATCATAACCCGGATAGAAACGTTTACAGAGTTTACACAGAGTTACACAATTGAGAGGTGGACAGGCGGAGCAGATGTGAACTGGAAGTGCCAGGAGGAGAGGATGATGAGGTTCCCCATGGATTGGGTCTGAAATGCCAGGGTAGGCACTGGGCCTGATTGTGTAGGCTCCGGGGCACTGAGAAGTTTGCAGCTAGAGTCTTGGGATTTGAAAGTTACATAAGAACTTTCACTGGTTACAGCTAGCTTTGGCTGTTAGCAGTTATTTTTATCTACTTTAACAGGGGGGATGGGGGAAGGGGCAGGAAACCAAGCTGGCATTATGGTCACAGGAAAGAACAGGCTGATTTGGGGCTTTTTAGACTGCAGACCTTTGTTAGTGACCGATGCTTAATTTGGTTTCTGGATTTTGTTAGTTTTTTCCTCTGCCCTTACCTCATTTACCTTAACGACAGCTTCCCCCCTCTGGAGCTCAGCTAGGGCAGGCTGCCACCGAGAATTGGGGGCCGAGAGGCCCAGAGCAAGAAGAAAATGGGTTGAAAGCAGAGTTCTGTTTAAAGAATTTTCTGCTGGAAACCAGCCCAGAGGGAGTAAAGAGGAGCTTTAATGAGGAGCAGCTGCAGGGCTGACACAACCCACATGAGACATTTTTTCCCCCTCCATTCCACATTCTGTGTAGTTTTTTAAAAATCATGATTTTGAAATAGCTGTTTTATAAAGCATGCCTCTCCTTTTCTTGTATGTAGTGGGATTTTGCTTTGTTGTTATTGTTTTTTTTTTTAATGGCCAAATCCTCACTTAAAAAACTACTAAAAAAAAAAAACAAAAAAAACCAAAAAAAAACACTAAGGCAGAGCAAAAGTAAAGCCCTGGATGCAATTTGGGCTCGCCCTGCTGCTACAGAGCGTTCCACGGAGAAAACAAGGAGAGAGAACACTGGCTTTTATTTGGAAAAGGGGCTTATTTCCTGCTCAGACTTCAGTCATGTTGGAGCTGACACAAGCTGCTACACTGTTTTAAGCTTTTCTCCACACGAGTGGCTATTCACTTAGGAAACTTGAAAGAACAGATTTCTCTCTCCTTTATTACTAGGGAGACTGATCCTGAACTGCAGCCATTGCCAGATAGGGTGGAATTGCTATTCACATCCCAGCTAACTTGAAATCTGTAAAGTGGCTACATGTAAACTAATCTAGGGTGCTGCTGACATGTGAGAGTTGGGGTCTGGTTTTCATCTGTTTCAGCGCTGTGTGTGTGTGTGTGTGTGTGGATATCTGCAGATGGAATGTTTTCTAGCTCTATGAAAAATCTCTCATTTTTCTCTCTTCCAACCCACTCCTTGATTTCATTACTCCTTGTGTGTATTTGAATAGTAACAATGAAAAGGTGGACCTCTTACGTCAGAAATGGCAGACTTTTAAAGAAAAGTCATGACTATGTCTGAATGAGCCTCATGAATAGTCATATTAGTTTATGGAATTATTTTATTGGGAAAAAGCTTTGCCCCTATACTTTCTCTACATTCCCATTCTTACATGTGAACTGTGTTCTCTCAGGATTCCAAAATTAGGGAAAAGGGATGAATAGAGGGAAATTGCAGAGAATGATTAAATGACTGATCAATTCCCCACAGGAGGGAAGCATGACATTCATACAGTTTTGGGAACAAAAGGCAGATGTTAGATTTATTTGATTATTTGTTTGAAAACCTTTTAGCTCTTTGTTTCAAGCAGTAGCTTTCAAACTTTATACCAGTAACTTAATAGAGTTAACTTGTTTTCAAGCAGAGTATCACTTCCCACTTCCACTTCCAGGGTATGTGGTATCCTTGTGTTATAGCTGAGCAGAGATATGTGAAGCTGCGAGACCTCATGCCCTAGGGAACAGGGCTCCTTTATTTGTGAACATCTCACCAATTTTTCCCCTGTTGTCCCGTGTCAATTCAGCTTCTTAGGGTATGAAGGATAATCCTCTACCCTCAGGAGTCTTAGGTTTGATTTGGCCAGTGTTCCACCAAACAGACCACAGTGTAGAGTTGGAAGGGGATTTTCTAGCAGATTTAGATTGGGAGACTGACTTTATCCATCATAAGGAATTTAACCTGCTTTGGAACCAGTTGCTTAGTGGCATATGATATTCAGAGAATCTGCATAGGGCCTCAAGACATGCTCTTCCCCTCAGAAACTGTCTGAGTGGAAGCTTGAGAGAGGTGTGCTAAAGACAGACAATGGCTTAAGTGAAGCAGAGCCAGTGGTTAGAAACAGTCAGTGATGATGAGGGATCAGAGGTGGGCAGGTGGGTTGGAGGAGACTCACTGAAGGACATACAGATCTTCAGCAGGTGCTTGAAAACAGCAAGGAAGAAGGACAATAGGAAACATCAGATGGGAAGCATGCTATTTCTCATTGGAATTCAGAAGATTTTTTTTTTATAGGTGTCAGTCAACAAAACTGTGGAAATAACCCCAGAGTGTGTGGGTAGAGTAAGGCAGGTAAGAAGGTCACAGATTTGTAGGAAGTGTGCTAGTCTCCAGGCAGAAGAGTGGCACGATCAAAATTATATAGAAGAAGGATTAGTAGCAGTGTTTCAACAAGGAATTTCCAGGCTGTCCTTTAGATAGATGGGATGGAATGCTGGTGCAGGTAGGATGATGTTGCTGACTGAGTAAGTGCTAGTCTTTGGGGCAGATCTTAGTAGCATGCTTTCATGAACTGCTGCTTCATTAGAAGTTCTGGTTGAAGTTAGGGATAAATTTGTAGATGGTGCATAGCTAGGGAATTTGCTAGGTTCACAAATGATAGGCTTGTGGAGATCAGCTAGCTTTGATGCCTTTGATCCTGCAGTAGGGGTTCAGACCAGTTGGCTTTGGAGATGAGGTGCAGTGCTGAAATTCAGTAGATGGATATAGTGTAGAAGTTAGCCAGTGAGCCTTGGGGTAAAGATTCAACGTGTGACAATTTTAGAACGAACAAGTGACAGTTCAAATTATGAAACATTTGAGTATAGGATGAGAAAAATATGGCATAAATGTAGCTCATGTGGAAAAGATTTAGAGCTGTTTAGCTGCACATAATATTTTGTGGTTTCTAAGAAAGTAAATGCAGTACTTCAGCAACACATATACTAAGAAAGTAAACACCGCTTTAGGTTGAGATCGTAGAAACACTGTGTTCAGATCAGGAGGCAGTGGTCCATTTCCATGCTGCCTATGTGAGAACACGAGGGTTGGGTCTTCTTCTGTTTTAGACCCTATGTTAAAGAGTTTGATGAACTGGAATCATGTATAGCTGTAAAATGCTTAGCAATTGTTAATATGTAGTGAGTGCTTAAAAGTGTTGGTTATTGTGATTATCATTGGTGTTGACATTTTAAGTGAACCAGTACAGTAGTTTACTTAACAAATCCATGATATTTACTGTGTGCTAGATGGCATTCTAAGGGCTTTGCAATGATTTGAAAACCGTACAAGGCTACAATTACTAATTCTGTTTTACAATGATGAAGTTTAGTACTTTGCCCAAGATTATCCATTGAGCAGATACTGTAAATGGTGGAACTGGGATGAAAGTGCAGGTGGTCTGGTTGCAAAATCTGTACTCTTTAATATCAGGAGCAATATTATCTTCAAGCACTTAGTAAATTCTGTAAGTGTGGCACCATGCTGCATGTTGGTTTTCAAGCAGAGACCTGTGATTCACTTTTAGGAATGCTGTAGAAATGATTATTTCATTGGATAGAAATTTCCTTAGGGTGCATTGAATCTTCAGATCCTTCTATTCCAGAGATTGTGGGGAGTGTAGAAAAATCAACAAGAAGATATCTGGCCTGAGGCTTTTTAAATGATTAGAACTTAGGTTAAAAAAGGAAACTGATGTCTTTTAACTCTTTTGAGAAGTTACCTAGAAGAGAAATACCTGGGCCAAATGTAATTTCGATTTTTAGTTTTTTGAAAACTTCATACTGACTTCTGTAATGGTTGTACTAGTTTATATTTCCACCAGTGTAGAAGGCTTCCTTATTCCCCACAGCCTCACCAGCATTTTATTATTTGATTTCTTGATGATAGCCATTCTTTTTGGGGTAGGATGGAATCTCAGTGTTGTTTTAATTTGCATTTCTCGAATGGCCAACAATGTTGAACATTCTGCATGTATACTTCTTTTGAGAAGTGTCTGCTCACTTCACTTGCTCCTTTTTTGGTTGGGTCTTGTATTTTGAGGGTTCTTAATTTTTTTGAGTTCTTTATATATTCTAGATATTTGTCTTCTGTCTCAGGAATAGCTGGCAATTATTTTTCCCCATTTTGTAGGTTGTCTCTACTCTGTTGGATGTTTCTTGTATAGATGCTTTTTAATCTGAAATGATCCCACTTGTTGATTCTTGGTACTGTTTATTATATTATAGTGATATGTGCATACACATGTTTATAGTAGCACAATTTATAATAGCAAAATCATAAATCACCTGTTGATGGCCTGTATGTCCATCAACAGGTGACTGGATAAAGAAAATGGGGCCTTTACATACAGTGGAATACTACTGAGCCAGAAAGAAGGATAAACTTAAGTTACTAGTGGGAAAATGGATGCACATTGAGACCATAATATTAAGTGAAATAAATCAGACACACAGGCCTAAATATAGCATGGTTTCTCTTACATGAGAAACCCAAAAGATAAAGAGCAAAATAAATGATAGATGATAGGAAATAGGGAGTAGATTCTTTTCAAATGGGAAGGAGAGATCAACAGATGGGGGAGGGAGAGGTACAAGAGGAGAATGGGATGACAAAGAATTAGGATGTATCAACCCCACATAAGGAATATAAACTACAAACATCTACTAATAAGAAAAAAAGGAAATTGTGCACATGAATGGTAAGTATTGTAGGAATTCAGTTAACAAGACTTGTCAGAACATAGTAATACATTATATATAACTTAAGGCATAAACCAAAAGGGACTTTTAGTTGTGAGTAGATAGAGTCTTTAGAAAATTGGAGGAATTAGGGCTGGGGATTTAGCTCAGTGGCACAGCGCCTGCCTGGCAAGTGCAAGGTTGTAAGTTCGATTCCCGGTATCGTAAAAAAACAAAAAACAAAACAAAACAAAAAAATTTAAGTCACTCTAATCAATGAAGAGAAGTATTTGTTTGGGGCTGGGGATTTAGCTCAGTGGCACAGCGCCTGCCTGGCAAGTGCAAGGTTGTGAGTTTGATTCCTGGTACCGGGAAAAAAACCCAAAAAACAAAAACAAAAACAACAAAAAAAAGAAAATTGGAGGAATTAAAGTTCCATGGGAAAACGATCTCTTTCTAATGTTTAGTTTCAAGTATTGGCAGTACATACTAAGGTCGATAGATGGCGTTTAGAAAACTAAATATATGCGGCCCAAGCAGTATGTTTTGTGTCTGTTACATTTAGGGTGGTGTTTAAAACCAAGCAAATAACTATAGCAGTAACACCAGATGCATGTGAGAGAAGTGCACTGCAGCCTGGACTTAAACCACAAGGTGTTTGCAACTGGTGGGGAAGAAGAAGAACAGTAATCTAGACTAAGACGCACCAGGCGTGGAGATCACCAGGGAGTCACACAAGTCGGGAAGAATGATGACAGTGACTCATGGAGTGGCCAGCAGTACCTCCTGCAGGAGAGGGACTTTCCTGGTGGTGAAATCTAAGATGAGAGCCCTGAATGCGACAAGGGGAAAGTCCTTGCTCTTTGAACATAGTTTCTAGGCAGTAAAGTGAAAGTCATGCCACAGGCAGCAAGTAACAAGCAGATGGAGAGGAAAGAGAAATATCTGTAAGAATGGTCACAGAAGCTTGTTTGTAAATGAAAAAAAATTTGGAAAGAGAAGTGCAACTTAGTGAAAAAGGTAAATTAGAAGAGATCTGTATGTGTTTAAAGGTCAAGGTAAAGATCATTTTAAATAGAAAATCAAGTCTTTATTTCAACAGGTTTAGTTTGCATAAAGAAAAGATGTAGCAGGTGGGCTTTAGAAGAGTAGATCTCTTGTACACTGTATCTCAGTATTGTCTCACTTAGAGTAAAGCCCTAAGTCCTTCATACAGTGGCCTAAATAGGGCCCACCTGATCCACATCAAAGTTACAGTTGCACTATTTTCTGCGACTCTTTTATTCTTTGGCATAGTAACAGAGGTAGGTCTGTGTGTCTCCTTGCCATGCCTAGAACTTGCCAGGACTGCTCTATCCTAGGTCCTGTGCATTCCTTCTTCCTTGAACACATTTCCCTTAGTTACCTACATGGCTAGTCCCCCACCTCATTCAGATCTTGTCTCAAATGTTGCTTTTTCAGTGGGGCCCTCTTTGAATTTCTGTTTAACTGAAATTTTTCTCTTTACTCAGTCCATGAACCCATCCCCACCCTTATCCCTTCCTATTTTTTTATAACATTTTCTCCAACATATTGTATGTTTGACTTATTAATTTTGTCTTTGTGTTCTCCTACTAGAATTTAACTCAGTGCGTGCAAGGGTTTTCCCAGTGTAGTTGTCCCTCAGCACCTGTTAGTAATTGGTTCCAGGATCCTCCATAGATACCAAAATCTGTGGGTGCTCAAGTTCTGTACATACAATCTCTAGATTACTTGTAATGCCTAAATACAGCGTAAATTCTATGCACAGAGTTACTACACTTTTAGGGAATAGTTACCAAACAAAAACCTGAACATGTTCAATACAGACTCAGTTTTTTTTTCCTGATTATTTTTGACCTAGTTGCCTGATTCCATGGATGTGGAAACTATGCATACAGAGAGCTGTTAGCTGTCTGGCAAATAAGCAGTCATTTACTAAAAGTTTGTTGCAAGAATGAACGAATATTATGAGTTTAATATGCTTTGTGGAAACCAGTAGGATAATATTCTCTTCATCATCATTAACATCATTATTAATAAGCATATTGAATGCTATTAATAGATTCCCTATATTCTCTGCTCAGGGATTGGCAAATTTTTTCTGTTAAAGTGCCAGAGAGTAAATATTTTTGTGAGCCATGTGGTCTCACTGCATGTACTCCACACCACTGTTGTAGTGCAGAAGCAGCCATGGACCATCTTGTAAGTGAGCGAGCATGGCTGCATTCCAGTAGGGCTATTTATGGACCCTGAAATTTGATTTTTACATAATTTCCAAATGCCACAAAGTAGTATTCTTTCTGTTTTTTCTCCAACCATTTAATAGTGTAGAAACCATTCTTAGTTTATCAGCTAAGAAAATGGGCAGTGGGCCAAATTAGACCAGTAATGTATACTTTACTTTTATTAGTTTCTTAAACATATCTTTGTTGAAACTTATTTTTCCATACTTGGTAGGGAGCAACAATGTGGATTAAACCTTCAAAACGGATAATTCAGAAATTCTGTTTAATTCCAGAAACCTTCATGTTGTTCCATTTTTGTTTTTCTGGGAACTTTATGTTTTTATTATGTGTTTATGATGTTAATTTTTAAATGAGTTTGCATTCTTTTAGCAGATGCCACATGGTAGTGTTGGGAGTGGTTTAATAGTTCAGTAGCAAAGCTGGTCAGGGCCCACCCAAGTTTAGAAGATTGCCATTATTTACAAGGTGAAGAATTCCCATATGGGGGAATCAAGAGTCATCAGCCAGGGCCAGTGCCCAGAGGACTGTCACTGTAAATGAGAATTGTGTTACAGTTTTAAACATCATCCATAACACATTTCATGAATAAACTACAAGTGCTTTTAATAATGTCACTTGAGGTTAATTTTAGCTGTGCCACTTTGGTATTCTTGGCTCTTCAAAAGCAAAAACAAAAAACAAAAAAACTCCAGAAGCCCAAAACAGAAAAAATGTCTATTATTAAATCAAACTGCGATTTAGATAAGGCATCATATTTTCCTCAGGAAGCACAAAGAGAAAAATGTTTCTCATTTGCAAAAATTTTTAATACTCATAGGTTTTTCATGTACTTGATTTTGTCTAGTTTTTGCCACAGTCATATCATGTGGATAGCCTTTGTAACTGTTTAAGTGTGAGAGAATTGGCAGTCAGTGAGGGTAAGTAATTTGCCCAGGTCTGAGGATTCCTGACAGGACTCCGGGCTGTGAGGTGCAGACTCCATCCTCTCTGTCAACTTTAGCCAGTTCAGTGCTGCAAACTCTGTTCACTGCCTCTTCCTCTCTTGCATGACCTATTTATTTATTAAGATGCCCAGAGCCCTTGCTGCAGCTCTGCTAGGCTTGCAGTGTGCTGCGCTGGTAAGGAGGGAGGAGGCTGTGGTCAGTTAAATCACTGCCACTGTAGCTGTTCCAGCTGTTTTCTCCCTTAACCACTTTATCTGCTGTGTAATTCTTCCAAGCACGTTCTGTCTTGGTCTGCTAGTAATTGGCCTCCCTTCTTTTCTCTATAACTTTGATTCTTGAAGACCTCACCTGATCCATCAACAGCTAATGAGATGTCTTGGATATGACTGGCAAAGAACGGAAAGAATCCAGCATGACCCCAGTGCTTCAGGTCTGAGAGATTAGGAGCATCAGGACATCAGTGACTAAGCACCAGATGTGACAGGATCTAGCTTGGAGGAAACAGATTTAGAGTGTGTTTTAAATGTATTGCTGTTGAGGTAATGATGGAACAGCATTGTAGATTCAGTTTTCTATCCTACAAAAAATTAAAATGGTGAAATAGGTTGAACCAAGAATCTGGGACTTCAGCGAAGCAGCAAAATTTATAGTTACAAGCAAAATCTTTATGTTGCTTTTAAATACTTCTTAGGGGCGCAGTTTAAACAGCTTCATTATTAGAATGGAGACTTCTCAAGCAATTTTGAAGCTGTGAGGAGAAAATTGTTATAAATATTATCCACAATTTGGAATGGTTGTGCATCTTATGAGTTAAGAGGTGGCATATAAAAAGATTCTTCAGGGGGCTGGGGATTTAGCTCAGCGGCAAAAGCGCCTGCCTGGCAAGCGCAAGGTCGTGAGTTCGGTTCCCGGTACCGGAGAAAAACCAAAACCAAAAAAAAAAAAAAAAACAAAACAAAACAAATAAGATAACTTCAATATCACTGTATCTTTAACTTTATGCCAGATATATGAAAGATACTTAAATTTATGCTAGT
>NW_004955568.1:1727972-1735473 GCF_000276665.1 Chinchilla lanigera
CGGCAAAAGCGCCTGCCTGGCAAGCGCAAGGTCGTGAGTTCGGTTCCCGGTACCGGAGAAAAACCAAAAAAAAAAAAAAAAAAAAAAAAAAGATTCTTCAGTGCCTCAATGTGGAATATATTGTAGGATGTTATTCTTGAATTATTTCCCTTCTTCACTTTCATGTTAATGTGATACCTTTGATGTTGCTTTAATTACATTTTATGCCTTTTTATTTGCTTAAAAAACTGCCACTTACATATTAACAAATAGTAGGACGTTCCTGTGGACCTTTTCCCGTTCCTGTACCTCCTTCCCCTTTCCGTTACAGTCTCAGCCATCTGCTTGTAGCCCAAAACATGTGTACAGGCAAACTGATGTTTCGGTGGAAACGAGAAAGAAGAACTTACTATTTCTCAATATTTAATTGAGAAATAGCACATGATGTCTTTTATATTTTAAATTGGAGGGATAAGAGGGTTGGACAAATCCATTCATTTTTATGTAAATACTTTAATCCTTCCTATCATATGGTTTAGTCAGGATGAGAAAGATAGTGAATTTAAGCAGAGTATGAACAGTGCTCTCCCAAAAGGTGCTGTTATGCCATCCCAGTGTGTACCTATGTGAACAAAGCTATGTGTACTTTGCTTTTGAGTAAGGGTCATGCTGACTAGCTGTATAGGCAGCATGGCTGTATAGACCTTGCTGTATAGTCCACCTACCAAGACTCAGAAAGACCCGGAAATATGTGGTTAAGTTCTGTAAGTACTTCTTTTTCAATAGTGAGGAGAGTCTTATAGAGCACACCTTTAAGTCTCTTGATTCACAGCTTACTGTGTTCTTGAATGGACTGCATTGTTTAACTGTAAGGTATTGGGCTTACAAAAAGTCAGGGATTTTAAGGGACTCCTCTGTTTTTCCATACAGATGTCCAGAAGGCTTCTTGGGAGAATATTGTCAACATCGAGATCCCTGTGAGAAGAATCGCTGCCAGAATGGTGGGACCTGTGTGGCCCAGGCCATGCTGGGGATAGCTACCTGCCGGTGCTCTCTGGGGTTCACAGGGGAGGACTGCCAGTACTCCACCTCTCACCCGTGCTTTGTGACTCCTCCCTGCCAGAATGGAGGCACCTGCCACATGCTCAGCCGGGATACCTATGAGTGTACCTGCCAAGTTGGGTTTACAGGTAACAAAGGGGGCTCACACCATACTTTGCCTTCTCAGGAAATATCTTTATTTTGAATGTTTAGATTTTAGAGTCTGGTTTGAAAGGGTCCTCCAACTGTGTTGCACATTTAACATTATGATAAAGAATGGGAACGTTTTGGACAATTATCCACAAGCTCTCTTTAAGAGGTTTAAGAGCCTGAGGAGGAAAAAAAAGAATAAAATACTTGGATATACTTGAAAACTTAAAGAATGTATTACATGTGTATGACCTCAGGATTGGAGGTCAGAAATAACGCACTAAAGGAAATACACTGTCACTAGGAGAAATGCTATGATGCTGTTGATTTTTCACTTCTTTAAAATCTTCCTGTGCATACTGATTTTGCTGGTTTTCTGAACTCTTACTTGTTCCTCTTTTTCTCTGCAATGCCTTATCCTTATCCATTAAATGTTTGTGTTCTCTGAAACAATTTTGAGCAGTGTCACAGTTCTTCCTGGGGAAATCTCACTGTCATCAGTTGCTTCATTGTCTCCACCAGTTGCCGATGCCTCGCGTGGTCATCCCTTCGGCTGCATCCGCGCCAGACACTCAGGCTCATTCTTCTGCCTGTTACATGTTCTCCTTAGAGCCTCTATAAGCACCTCAAATGTAGCATGTTGATATAAGTATGGGACACCAGTGTGCAGTTCATGCACCCAAAGTACAAGCTCCTCTTCCTTGCCCTCGCCCTCTTCAAAGTCAGTTACCAGTCCTGTCTCTAAATTACCTGCAACTGTCTGCTGCTCTCTACTTCCTCTGCCTGCTGTAAGTACTTGCGGCCATGTTCCTTTTACCTGGACTTCTGAATTAGTTTCTTAGCTTCTTACTATTATCCTCTCTCCATCTTTCACCTGTAATATTGTTACATCATTAGTTATAAATGCAAATCTTCTAACGTATTCACTTGCTTACAGTGTCTCATAACATTTCCTTGTCCACAGAATAAACTGTGCACCCTTTTATCTGGCTTCTGTGGCCCATCAGAGTCTAGACCGTGGTATCTCTGTGGCCTCAGGTCTCCACAGTCTGATTGCACTGACATTCTCATCATTTCCTGAAAATATCATTTTTCCTGTTGGTTACATGTTGTTGCCTGCGCCTTTGCTCGGAAGGTTCTTTTCTATAATTGATGATTACTGAATGTTTTTCTAAAATGGTCTCAGTGACCCCTTTGTGATTCCCTGAGGCAGTTGGTGGCTGGGTTTTATTATTTTTATGTCACAGTTTATTGTAATTAATTTTTTATATGTCTCTCTTTTGAATAAATTTGGGGTTTTTCAGAGGTAGGGCTGAACTTTATTCAGAATGAACCATTGGTGTTTATTAAATTTGGTGAGAAAAGGAGAACCATTCTTCATTTTTTCTTGTTTTAAACACTAAATCAGTTGGTTCTGTAAACCACTGACAGGTAGTTCCTTACAATGGAAAAGAGATACACACACTTCCTTCTGGAAGCCCTGGGTTATCAGATCCTGCCTGCAACTGAAGCAGAAAGGCTCTTGAACTTGGTTCACATACATAATGCAGAGACACTAACTCACTGTGCCTGCTGCATCTGTGACAGGAGATGCGCTACCAGGTTTGACTGGGTGAGGTAAAGAGGTCTCACCAAAACCAAAAGGATGGACTTAACTGCTGAGACTGCTGAAATGATAGCCATAAGTGACAAATATTTAAAGATGATCAAAATGCTGCAGACCTTCAAGAGATCTTTTTAATAGTAAAAGAAGGAGTTTTAATTTGGGGCCTATTTCTGAATGGTGTTTTAATTATAAAGAAGGCATTATTGCTTTCTAATCCTTTAATCAGGATTAAAATGTTGTAAATGGGAATGCTCTCCCCTATATCCTGAAGTAGCACAGCAACTCAAAACCAACAATCAATCTGGGCATGGTGGCACATACCTGTAATGCCAGAAATCTGGGAAGCTGAGGCAGGAGAATCACAAGTTTGAGCCCAGCTTGGGCAATTTGGTGGAATGATGGAAACAATGGGAACAAAAATGGTAATTCCTTCATTTTTTCCCTGCTTAGCATTGGGGTTTATATGCTATGCCCAAGATTTTTTTTTCACCACTCCCTTTTGATTTGACATTCCTTGACAGACAGAGAGCGTTTCTTTCTGTCTCATACCTCACATCTTTTAGCAAAATGATCTTGTCTCTCAGTTGCTTTTCTGGGGACTCGAAGCTTTGGACAACCAGCTGGAATATTAACAAACTCAGAGTTCTCATCTCTAGTTTTAAAAATAAAATATTTAGATAATGAAAATAAAAAGACAGGGGCTGGGGATTTAGCTCAGTGGCAAAGTGCCTGCCTGGCAAGCACAAGGTCGTGAGTTTGATTCCTGGTACCGGAAGAAAAGACAAAAAAAAAAAAAAAAAAAAGAAGAGAAAAAGACATATGAATATCAAATTTACTAGAAACATGGGCATATTTCTGTTTTTCTCAAAGAATCTGCTCTGTTTCCCATGGATTCATAATGTAGGGTTCAGCATTGCAGTCATCCAGCTGTGGCTGGTACCTTTCTACTTAGAAAGCCCACAAGTTATCTTTTGGGACCTCTGCCCTCATGACATCTTTTATTTCTTTTGATATATAGGGAATCAGAGATCCATCAGCATCTCCAAATGCATCAAGTTGTATTTATAGCAAGATCATAATTACCAACATTACCTAGAATATGTGTGTGTTATGTCCAAAGAAAATAGAAGGAATATGGCTTGTTTCTACCACCTAAGAGTTCTAGTCAGCAACTATATATTGTGGAATGTATCAGTACATTTCATTGCTTCAGCAGACATGATGTGAACATACCATGGGACAGTGCCTGTGGGAGTGGCAGGAGGAGAGTACTTTGTGGGGATATGTGTCAAGGGGCACTAAGGATGGCTTCATAGAAGTGGTGACTGCTGAGTAGAGTTGTCAAGAGAAGGGAGAATTCAGTAGGTGAGCAAAAAGGAAGCTTTTGTTCATAGAGGAGCAGCACATGCAAAGACAGGGAGATGTCACAGAGTAGGTAGACCCAGGCTCTGTGCCCTAGGGACTGCCAGGATCCTTAATTGCGGTTCCTATGAGTAGCCTGTTGACCGTCCTATCCTCCATCCACTGAATCTTTGAGTCTCATCTACTGACCTTGGAGAGTTTTCTGGAAAGTGCTCTGTGTCAGATGCTTTTGAAGACGCTCTTTTGTCTTTCTGTACAATGAAGAAGCATAGGGATCTCCATGTGAGAACTCTTGGTGCCACCTCATGGGTGGGAGAGAGGGTGTTGAGGGTGAGGTTGTGTTCTGTTTCTCTCTGTGAGCAAGACTGAGTTCTCTTGTCCTTCCTCTAGGGAAGCTGTGCCAGTGGACTGATGCCTGCCTGTCTCATCCCTGTGCAAATGGAAGTACCTGCACCACTGTGGCCAACCAGTTCTCCTGCAGATGCCTTGCTGGCTTCACAGGGCAGAAGTGTGAGACTGATGTCAATGAGTGTGACATTCCAGGACAGTGCCAGAATGGTGGCACCTGCCTCAACCTGCCTGGTTCCTACCAGTGCCAGTGCTCCCCGGGCTTCACAGGCCAGCACTGTGACAGCCCCTATGTGCCCTGTGCGCCCTCTCCCTGTGTCAATGGAGGCACTTGCCGGCAGACTGGCGACTTTACTTTCGAGTGTAGCTGCCTTCCAGGTAAGGAGTTCTCATTTTTTTTAGGATTCGGGGACAAACCAGTCACAAGAGGAGAGTGGATGGCAGTGAATGTGGCTCACTTGCTCCTTTGGGAAGTACCCTTAAAAGGGTGGAAAAGGGAAATGAGAATTTTGTGTGGGGTTGCTGGTGAGGGAGGAGTTTTATGGGCCCACTGAGCTTTATAAACTGAGCAGGAGGTTATTTAACATGTCAAGGTTTATGATGATGAGTGGCTAGGAAATTGTTTATTGTCCCTTTTGGAGAAATAGAGAAAAGAAATGAGAGAGATAGAGCTCTGGGAAAGGGACAGGGAAGTCTGGAATGGAGAAGAACATCAGGAGAATTAGACATTGGTAAATATATATGTGTGATTAATAAAGTACTTTAAATTAATTGACCCTCAGTAGTCAATCAGCTTTTCCATATGCTGTTGCCTCTGAGGGATTAATTTGTTGTTTTTTCCATCCGTTTAAATATTTAAATACATCCATCCACCTTTTTTTTTTTTGAGACAGGTCTCACTGCGTAGTTCATACTGACCTTTGAGCTTACTCTGTAGCCCAGGCTGGCTTTAAACTCAGAATCCTCCTGACTCAGTCTCAGTACTGGGATTGCAGGTGCTCACCACCACACCTGACTCCATCTACCTTTTTGTGATTTTTTTTCTCCCTGGGATCATGGCCTTTAGAATTCTGTCCCGTGTATCTTCTCTGACTTTGGAGTAACCCAACCCTAAAAGGGAGCAGGAGAGTTTAGAAACTAGGAGGGAAAGGATCCTCTGTTAGTCAGTGGGCACTTTTTGATGAAGCCTGGTAGATAATGTATGAGAGACTAAGCATGACACAGTACTTTGTCATGCTCTTGGCTGGTTCCCTGCAACACACGCGAAACCTAAGATAGCAGCAGGCAGAGGAGCAGTGTCTGGGACCTCAATGCCTGGTTTTCCATAGTGGGGAAAGGAGCAAGACTGGCCAATTCACTTCGTTCCCTATAAAAGTGATGGGGAGGTTGAAAACCAAGAATTTTGATTGGGAACAGAACACAAACAGCTGGAGCAGATGAATTACTAAGCAACAAAGATCTTGTTTTTATACAAATACCCTTAGTACAAAAACAAAAGAAGGAAAACTGTGTGTGTGTGTGTGTGTGTGTGTGTGTTTAATATGCTCAATAGGCATAACTGTTTTACAAAGAAGTTGTTCTAGCCCCTTTGGAGTGGGAATTTTAAATTCTGTTGTTATAGATGTGGTTCACATATAACGGGTTTGTGTTTTACCTTCTGGGGATGAAAGCTCATAGGTTGGTCCTCAGTAAAAATAAACAATTGGTAATTTATTCATTTTTTTTGATAAAAGTGTATTGACTGTCATGTTCTAGATACTGTGTTATGTGACGGGGCTACAACAGTGCCGGACACTGCTAGTAATCTAAATAAAAAACTATCATTTAACTGTATTGCAAGAATGTGCTATTAATTATATGGCTTTTAGTTTCTCTTTCAGTAAATAATAGTTAATGCTATTACTCAAGATACTAAATGTTTATTAACATAATATTACTATCATTCACATTACCTTATAGAAGGAATAACTAAAAGATAGCTTTCTTCTCTTGAATTTGTTTGCTTTTAGGGTTGAAGACAGAAATAGACTATAAATAGTTTAATTTGGTAAATATTTTAGTATTGCTAACATCCTAGTGGTCTGATGCTGTACTGGTATAAGTGGCTGATCATTGAGGTTACTGTGATTTATGGTTGAAGGCTACATACCATTTACAATTTTAAGAAAATTACTTTTAATAGTTGCCTAGAACAGGAGGTTAATTTGGCAGCAAGATATTGACGGGAAGTTAGAGAAGTCAATAAAGGAAGTCTTTAGCTGGGAGAGAGTGATTATTCACTCTCATTGTTTCTGCATTATTATCCATTAGCCATGATAAGAACCTCAGGGAATTCTGAGAGTGTGTCCAGGAAAGGATCTGTCAAATGAGAATAGTATCCCCTCCTTGAGAAAGGAAATAACCAGGGATTCCACAGCCAAGAGGTTGCCAGGGATAGTGGGAGGGAGTAAGATTTTGGTGCTCTCTTAAGTTCTTATGTAAAGCAAGACAGTATTTACTTATGAGTGGTGTGTGTGAGTGTGTGTGTGTGTGTGTGTGTGTGTGTTGGAGATGGTGTGCAAGATTGGGAAAGAGAAAACTTCATTTAATGCCTTTTATGAGCCAGGTACTGCCAGGTACTTCCATAGATTTAGTACACAAAATCCTTGGGGATAGGTCTGACTTTTTTTTTTAGTTCTCTCACATGATTTAAAGGAAGTTCTGTGATACTAGTTCCCCTAAAATACACAACTGATACATGGAGAGGCGGGGCCCTGAAAGCCTGAGCTTGGTGAATCTTCCTGCAGCACACTGTACTGCTCAGCTTCCTGGAGGAACTTTGAAGATGTGTGACTTTTGGTTAAATGTTATTTGGTTAAAAATATATATGCTCACATTTTCAAAAAAATGAGATACTCCTAATTATAACCAAGTAGTCTTCCTCTCCCTCTCTCTCTCTCTCTAATTGTGAAGATATTTAAACATAGTTTGTCTCTGTCCCTCTCTCCCTCTCTCCTTCTCTCTCTCTCTATATAT
>NW_004955568.1:1735573-1823550 GCF_000276665.1 Chinchilla lanigera
ATACATATATAAAATTGTGAAGATAGTTAAATACAGTTAGGTAGACCTAAAACAAAAGACCTTAGTTTGGAGACAGGTAATCCCAAAGGAGTTTGGCATAATAAATGGTGCAGCAACACCATGAATATATATGTATTTGTATATTTTGTAAGATTTTTACAAATACTTTACAACCAGGTGAAGTTGTAAAGTATTTATTTGGTTTCCACATAGGGAAATAGTGGCTGGAGAAGATTTTCTTTGAAAAAGTTCTTTAAATAATGCAGTACCCTTTTTCTTGCTCCTCCCTTAATTGTTCTCCACATGACTTAAAGTAATAATCACCCTCTCCATGTGAACAACAACCTTATTTGATGAGAATTATTATTTCACATCTAAAAATGGGGAAACCAAGACAGCAGGAGGCAAAGCAGCATGTCAAGCTATTTTGCAACTCGAGAATGGCTGTTTCCCACCGCATTTCAGGTCTTTCACATCTTACTGAGGCATACCCTACTCATCCTATTTAAACTTGTAACCATCCTCCATCCTCTTAATCACTGATCCTGGTTTATTTTTTGTTTACGTTTTCTGTTACACTTATCTTCTTACTATGTAATTTTTAGTATATAATTTACTTCATTATGCCTATTGTTTGTGTTTTCCAAATTCTACTGCCTATTATCCTCTGTAGAATGAAAGCTAAGATCCTTGTTTTGTTTATTTATGTATCTCAAATACCTGAGAACAGTGCTTGGTACATATAATAGGCCCATGAACATCTGTCAACTACCTGTGTGAGTGTGATCTCATGTTATAGTATGGAGACTGTAGCTTTACTCTTCTCATTTCCTTCCTGCCACCGTGCTTCCCAGACTTAATTTGACTTCTCCTTTTGTTCTTATCTACTCTGTTTTTTCAGCACTGAGAGTTAGTGATCATTTTTAAATCGTTAAGTTATATCCCTTTCCTGCAAAGGGTAGTGTAGTCACTATGAGTTGATTTTAGTGTTATTGTAGGATTCATGGAGAAAGAATGAAACTGCAAAAGAGAGAGGAAAAAAATACCTTGAAGAGGGAATAGAATGTAATCAAGCAACCACATTTCATTGTCTACTTAGATCAGCAGTTGTTAATAATCTACACCTGTCATGAACTGCCATCGTGTAAAGTCCTGAGGAGGGCACCCAGCCAGTGATTTTAGCATAAGAGCAAAATAGAGCATGAAAATGAATTATTGAATCATTGAACCCCTGTTTTGGGGCCTACAAATGGGAGAGAATGGCTTAGGCTTATTTTTTGTGAATATTTTGATAAATAGCGCAAGTAATCAGAAAACCCAGGGCGGTTTTCAATCTACTGTGAGTTCACATTTGGGTTGGACAGTCTTGAGCATACTTTCCCTCTTTCTTTCACTCCCACACCTCTATTCCTTAGAATACTATTTTAAACTTAATAGAAAGCTGTCTGGTCTGTCCTCTCCTATTAAAGAAGGCTTGCCTTTTACAGCCACCTCTGCACTGGTTATTTGTCACATCCCTGCATATTAAAGTTTGCACACGTCTTTTGGCTTTTGTATCTGTTGTTTTCTATTGTTGCAGAGTTTAAGAACTGCTAGAATTAAATCCTTCTGCCTTTTCATACTCAGGAGCATATGTTGCTTTCCTGGGCATTATACTGATCATGTTTTGGCAGATCTGACTTCTTTGAGGGAGTGGAGTAGCCCTGTATCTTTTTGGTTTTGTCCCATTCTGGGTATTCTCACTTTTTCATCTCTCTTCATGGAAGCTGTTCCTGAGGACTTCCATCTTGGCTCAGAATGTCCTAGTTATGTCACCTCCTCTTCCCTTTCTCCTCTCTTCTCCACTCCTTTCCACCCTTACACCTCCTAGGGCCTAAAAATGTGAAAGACATATGTGCTCTTTTGAGAAATGTTGCTCTCTGTGGGATAACAAGTTCAAAAGACTTTTCTGCTCCCTATTCTCATTGCCATCATTAATCACTGCAGTGGCCTGTGGATCCATAACAGCCTAGTCTTAAAATGTCCCTTCTAAGTTTAATTTCTCTTCTTTTGGCCTTTTAAGGATGTGGCTTGGCTTTGGGCAGTAGACTCCTTTTAGTGTGGCCCATGTGAGTCCTTCTGTGACTCTGCTACACACCCATCCCACCCACGAGTCTGGAGCTTGTCTGCTTCCCTTTCCTCCAAATCTTAAAACATATTCTTGAGAAGGGACTGCACTGTAGCTTATAGCATCCCCCCGCCTTTGGGTAGATGGCTTCTTAAAAGAATTTGTTAGCTTTTTCCAAAAAGGGCTATATAAATCTATTTTTAAAGCATAAATCCTGTCTGAACTTTGGAGGAGAAACAACTTGGCTTGAGGTTTCTTGGACATGGGAACTTTTGACCTAAAGTCAGTTTTTCACATTGTTGAAAAAAAACGCTGGGGTCCCAGAAAACATACTAAGACTGGGTAAAATTTCTGGTGGAGTGCTGATTCTTGTCTAGTGGCCATGTGATCAAGGGCATGTCAGCTATGTGGCTCTGAAATTCTTCATCTGTAACATAATAGGATTAGAATAGATAACTTCTAATGGGTGCTCTAATCCCACTGATACATAATATTAGCTAATATGTTTTAATTACTTTCTCCCTGAAGGAATCACTTAAAGATATAATTTACACACTATATAATTTGCTCTTGTATACAATTCAGTGACTTAATGTATTCACAGATATGTGTAGCCATCACTTCAGTCAATTTTAGAATATTTTTATACTCCTGAGGAAACCCATGTACCCATTATCAGTTGCTGTCCATTGCTTCTTTTTTTTTTGGTTTTTCTCCGGTACCGGGAACCGAACTCACGACCTTGCGCTTGCCAAGCAGGTGCTTTGCCGCTGAGCTAAATCCCCAGCCCCTTCCATTGCTTCTTAATTTCTTCTTTGCTCTTGGCAATTATTAATCTACTTCTTGTCTCTATTTGCCTATCCTGGACATCTTATAAATGGAAGTAGTCAGTTGCGACTGACTCCTTTCATTCAGGGTAGTTTTTAAACTTCATCCAAGTTGTAGCTCTATCAGTACAGTACTTCATTCCTTTTCATGGCTGAGTAGTATTCAGTTGTATAGGTTCGACATTTTATTTACTCATCAGTTGATTACCATTTTGGCATTAAGAGTAATACTTTTATGAATAGTCTTGTTTAAGGTTTGTGTGGATGTAGTTTTTTATCTTTCCTAGGTGTATATCTAGGAGTGCAATTGCTGAGCCATGCAGTAACTTTGTTTAACCTTTCAGTAATTTCCAGACTCAGGATTCCAACGTGGTTGTACTTTTTCACATTCTAGTCATCAGTCTCTGAGGCTTCCAGTTTCCCCATCTTTGTTAACACTTATTATTGTCTGTCTTTTTATTCTAGCAATCTTAAAGGATGTGAAATGGTATCTCATTGTGGTTTGATTTGTGTTTCTCTGATGCCTGATGATGAAAAAATCTTGTACTTAATGTTCATTTATGTATCTTTTTTGGAGACCCTGTATTTAGATCCTTTGACTAGGTTATTCCCATTTTCAATAAGCTGTGAGAATCCTTTTCAATTGTAGATAAAAGTTTCTTATCAGATATATACTTTGCCAGTATTTTCTTTCAGTCTGTGGGCTGTCCTTTCACCCTCTTGGTAGTATTCTTTTAAGCGTAAATGTTTTTAATTTGATGAAGTCCAGTTTACCTAGTTTTTTGTTTTGTTGCTTGTGCTTTTGACCATATTTAAGAGAGCTTTACTTAACAAAAGTTACAAAGATAAAATCTTTTCCTTTTTGTTCTAATAAATAGTTTTATAATTTAGCTCTTCTGTGTAGGTCTGTGAGATAATTTTTATGTATGAGGAGGAGGATCTAACTTCATTCTTCTGCATGTAGATTTTTAGCACCATCTGTCTAGTGCTTTTTATATCTGACTCACTTAACCTTACAACAACTCTTCAGGCTAGGTCCAGTTCATCCCTTAAGGAAGAAAGAAAATGTAAATTTTGTGCTGAGGTTTGCTCAGTGTGCTGCAAGGCTGAGAGCTGTGCCTCAGCCATTTGGCTTCAGTGGCCACGCTTTTAACCATAAATTAACTCTCACTCACTGCCTTCTTCTGCCCACCTATTAACGGACAAAAAACTACCTTGAAAATACTCAATCAGCCATATAAAATTTTATTTCTTATCTCTTGTGGTTATTTGAAATGCTTCTGCTTCCTTAATTTGTCTGTGGTTGGTGAATTCAGTTATTGTAATATTAACTAATAGAAAGCCAGGGTCCTAGTTCCTGTTCCTTATAACTTAGCTGTGAGGACTTTATTGCCTCCCTGACAACTTAGCCAACCTTATGTAGTCTTGACAGAGAGGTAAGGTAGGGAGAGGATGACCAAGACGAATTGTAGAATGCCCACCAGACCACACAAGCTCTACTGAAACACTAACTTGAACTTTTCTGAAGAGTATCTCTGTGAAGAGCACTGGGCTAGGAACACTGACCTCAAATTGCATGTAGTGACTGCTCCATGGTAGATCTGTAACTTTGGCCTCACTTTATTGTAAGTACAGATGGGTTTAAGCATTTCAGCACATCTTGGCTCAGTCCATTTGTAAGGCTTTCATATGATTAAACAGCAATATGAGTAATATAAATTTTTAAAGCCTGAGTGTATATTTCCTTAGTCTTTCTCAGGCTTGCTTAGTGATTCATCTGCTTGAATGGACTGAATAATAAGTATCTGGAGAAATATAATTTTCTTCAATCAAACTTTCAAATATTCCTGTCTTCTGTGAAGTATTTCCTTTCATTTCTGGGGAATATCTTTGGCCACTCATTTTAAACTCATTTATATAACTACCCCTGTATTCAGAGAAACGAGCCATGTTCCAGGAGAGCAAAGCAGATGTACGAATTCACAGTAACTTGTGGTAAGGAACGAGTAGAGCAAGTCTGTTTGTTTTATTCACTAGGCTGTAAATTTCATAAAAGCAAGGACTCTGCCTCTTTTACTTATTGTTACCCCCTAACATCCAGTGAAAGACCCAGTAAGTATTCTGAGTGAGAGACAGTAACCTTAAGGAATATTTTGAGGAGTCCAAATATCTAGTCATACTATATTTTATTTATTTATTTATTTTTAATTTTATTTTAAAGAAAAAACCCACAAAAAACCAAAAAATACAATTCCAAAATGATATGATGGGAGGGTAACAATTGTCAGTACATTGAGTATTATCATCTTTAAATTAGTTGCTCAGAGTCATACTGTATTTTAAATAGGAGAATATTCACTGAGCATTTTCTTGGCTTAAAGCTGACAGCCTTCTATTTTATTAACTTAAGGATTTAGTACAAAAAAAAGGGAAAGGAAAGAAGCCAAATATAAAAAATACAGAGAACCACATTGTGGGCACTGAGGATGAAGTTTGGTATTTTAGTTTTGTTTTTCACAAAAAGGAAAAATCCAAGGAAAGGAAGTAGTGCTATAAATGTAACATTCATTTAGAGATGAATATAAATAAGTGGAAGTACTGGGAAATAGTAATCATGGTAGCTTTTAATATTTGTATAACACTTTATTTATGATGTGGTACTTATGAGAATGTAGAAAGGCAGGCTGGGCAAGTGGAGTCACACTTATTTTACACTTAGGGAGGCTAACTTCGAGTTTGTAATTTACTATGTATTAAATGGCTTGTAGGTTGTGAGATTGGAACTTAACCCATATCAGTATTCAGTATTTCAGTATTTTTCCTGTGCCCCCTCAATCCCCAATTTTGGAGGCCCCTGAGCTGTCTTACCTCCCCCCAGAAAGGAACCTAAAGTTAATTGGGTGATCTTTTATCTCTGTTTTCCAGTAGTCTAGTATGGAGTTGGGGAAAATCTAACACCTTGTTTTTTAGAACCAAAACATATTTGTCCCAAGTAGATATTAATCTTCCCCAGGATTTTATTTCGTGGAAACATGTTGAAATACTCGTGAGCTGAGTATGTGGAGGCATATCGTTGGTATAATGAATCCCTTTCACTGTTCGGCTATGTTTGATGCCAGAGAACACGAAGGATTGTGGAATTCTTCATATAGTGAGTCCTGCATTGAGCAGCTGCTGGACTGAACTGAAATCCTGTTTTGGTGACTGTGTCCATTGGGAGATAGCAGAACTCTTCCGTTTGAGAGTTCATCTTTTCCTTTTCTTCTTCCTCTACCAGGTTTTGAAGGGAGCACCTGTGAGCGGAATGTTGATGACTGCCCCAACCACAGGTGTCAGAATGGAGGGGTTTGTGTGGATGGTGTCAACACTTACAACTGCCGTTGCCCTCCTCAGTGGACAGGTGCGTACATGGCCAGTTCTGCAGAACAGCATGTGGATTGGCATCCAGCAGAGACCGATATTGAAGGGAGCATTTTCTACAAATTTTCTTAGAGCTGCTTTGAGTCTAGACTGGTATGAACTGAACATAGATAGTCATATTGGATCTTCGGGTGGTGCAGTGTTGTTCTGTGCTCGTGCAAATAGACATGTTGTCACGGGTATGATTGGGTAACTGCTCTGAACTCAGCGCCTGTGCTGTTACATGTGAAAGGAGAGAAGAACATTGATCACCCGAAGACTTATTATCTGGGAAGAGCAGCATATCACTTAGAATATAGTAACTACTTAATAAATATTTTAGAGGGAAAAGAACATGCTTAAATGCCAAAATCAATTGTACACACCACAAGAGTTCCGATCATAGTTTATTCATGGAACCATATTTGCCCCATGTTACTGTTTATTGTCATCCCGCATCACTATCAAGGGGTTGGACAACTACTTTTGACATTACTTTTTATTTCTTAGACTACATTTCTGCTTTTTCTTTCTTGTATCCCTTTTCCGACATCATACACAAATAGGTTTTTCTGCCTCATAAGAGCAGAAATTTTAATTATTTAATTTTACAACCACTTAAAAGTTTTTATGTTGTCTTAGGTTTTTCACTTATTTTTGAAAATCAAATGATTTTATGCAGACATTTAGTTCTAATTTTTGTTCATAGGATCTATCTACCTGTCTTCAGAAAGTGGAAACTATTAAGAATGGGTTAAGGGATTAAGAGCTGAGCCGTTTGGAGAGACATTGATTGATTTAATCGGAAACCTGACGAGTGCATGATATAAGAAGGAAGTGCAGCAGCAGGGATGGACTGTCTCCTCCAGAGAGGTCTTGGTGCTGAGTTGCAGCTATTCCTACCTCATGTTCTTTTGCGTCTTAGAATTGCTTTCTTTTATAGCTGCTAATTATTTAGAGTACTCTAATGGTGTAAACTACGAATAGGAAAAAATAGAAAGGATTTACAACTTAAATAATATGATTTTCTTCAAGAGCACATATTTCTGCTTTTAATCCCCAAATAATTGGTTTTGATTTTTTTTCATGAGGTTTCCTTACCCCTGAACTTCCCTTAGAATTTTTTCATGGTGTTCTGGTCCTAGGACTTTACTCCTACCTTCTGTGCTTTCTACCGTGCTCTCCCCTCTGCTTTTTTTGAGGAGGGGTCTTTTTGAGACAGGGTCTCACATTGCAGTTCAGGCTGGCCTTGAGCTCCTTCTGTAGCCCAGATTGGTCTCAAACTCGTAATGATCCTCCTGCTTCAGCCTCCCAAGTGCGGGGATTACAGGCATGCACCACCATGCCCAGCCCTCTCCCCTTTCCTCTCTATTTCTTTTTTACATTTCTGTGGAAGATTTTTTAGAGGCTTTTTTTTTTTTTTTTGTAATTTAAAAAACTACTGTAGGCTGGATATGTTGGCACACAGCTGTAATCCAGCATGTAGGAGGCAGAGGCAGGAGGATGGCTATGAATTTGAGGCCAGCTTGTGCTACAGAGTGAGTTCAAGGCCAAACTGAACTACCTAGTGAGACCCTGTCTCAAAACACGTGTACGCATGTGCGCGCACGTACACACACACTCTCTCTCTCTCTCTCTCTCTCTCTCTCTCTCTCAAACTACTGTAAAGTTACTTTGATGGCAAATAGTTACTGGGAGGTCTGAAGTTTTTTCTCTTTTTAATGATATTCACAGATGCATTAGACAGGTTGAGATACTTGCCAAGAACTTGACTTTATTCTAATCTCTTACTTCCTTGTGGGAGAGTGACTGTGTGGTACTAAGACTTCTGATGCCAGTGAAGGTTAAATGGTATTTAATTTCATTGCCGATTTCTCCTGGATATCACATTTGGTTTCCTGCTGTAATATTAATTAGAGAGGTTGGATCTTGGGGAAAACTTTCCCAGTGACATGATATTTTACCCACATTCCTTATCCCAGGATGTTTAGTAAGTACCTCTTTTCTATCAAACTCCCTGTAAGATATTTCTTTCGTGGTATGTTTTATGTTTAGAACGGGTGGCAGAGGTAGTGAGTGGAAAAATTCCATGTGGTGGTTTTTATTTCTTTATGTCTGCTGGCTGTCCTTTAAAGTGACCCTCATTGGTTTCCCACCACAGGTTTCCTTCCCCTTTTCCTTTGATTCTTTGAGCTTGATTTCCAGCGACAAGACTTGTTTTTTGCCCTGCTCATCATTAACAGAATGAAATCCAAGATCCTTCCTCTGTTCTTGAAGCCCTGTTGTCTTTTCTAGTTTCCTCTTGCATCCAACAGCTCTTCAGACTCCAGCAATAAGAGCTGTTCTTAGCTCTGTTTCTGCTGCTCATTGTTTCATATCCTGTATCTTCATTCACACATTCCATTTCTCTAGATTTCTCTGCTCCTCTCCCTGTTTTCCTCACTGTTTTTTACCTGCCTAACTCTGTCAGGTAGTTACCTCCTTCAGGAAGCGTTTGCTGACCTCCATATAGGCTCAGCAAAGTGTTTTCTGCTGTCTGCATTTTCCTGCATTTTTAATGACATTATCAGATGCTTGATGTCTGGAGGTACCGAGTTATGGGGTAGTTGAATTATTGATGACAGGTGTTGCTAGCACTCTTTACACACCTTTGAGAGCTGTTTTCTATCACACCTGCCCCCATTCTGAAGAGAGGAATAGAAAGACATTTGTATCATAGGGTTCCTATTTCTAGTGAAATTAGAGTTTTGAATTCAGATTAATATTTTCTATTTTATATAACTTTTAGAAATGAATAGGTCTGAGGTATAAGAATTAAAAAATGTTTATTAGCTCCCAGTGTGCTTAATTGCACTGTTTTACTTTGTGTAATGTTTGTCATAACTGTATCGGGAGTATAACTTATTAAATATCCTTTTTTATAGGTGCTGATACATATTCAAAAGGGTTTAATAATTTGCTCAAGGCAGATAGTGATTAGGTTGGTGTTTGATTGTAGGCCTGTTGAGTTCCAAATCTGTCCTAAAATCTATAGTCTTTTTTCTATATCAAATTGATTTTTTTTTATTTTTAAGTACTTTCTTAATAGGTTGAAAGTTTAATTTATAATTTTATTATGCTAGGATTTGGTGATTTACTCTGTTCTTTCCATTTAAGAATTTAGCTGGTTACTTTGAGGTTAGAAGTTCACATAATGTGAATGTTTTATATTAAGTTCAGTGTTTTTTTTACTATACCTAAGAGCCTTGTTTTAATTTTGTTCAGAATTCCCTTTGCAATTTCCAGCTGTAGAGTTGAAGCATGAACTGTTTGGTTTGGCTTTTAATGAAATAGAAAAAGAGGGGTTGTACTAGGCCAGTAGGAAAAGAAATGAGGTTGCTAGCCATTTGAAAAAGAATGGGTAAGATTATATGGCTGAAAAAAGGCATTAACTTTAAATAAATGTAAATGTGGGAATTTGCTACATTTTTGCTGAAAGCTTGATAGATACAGTTTTGTTTTGTTGGTACATGTGCATAAAAAGCTTGGTCTTTTAGGTAAGCTCTAGACTTCCAGATGAGTGGAACTTTTTCCAGCTATTATCATGGTTTGACGTGGGTAAATAAATTTCTTGTTCTCAAAAGGCTTTGTTTGTTGTACATGAGTCTAATATCCCTTACTTTCTTGAAGTCTTGGGAGAATCAGTGGTCAGTAGAATCTTGGGAGGAATTAGTGATCAGTAGAATGCTTTTTTATTTTTTTACTTCATTCAGCAAACAACAATCATGCTAAACAGTGTAGTTACATCTTGGTAAAGATCTTAAGTGTGTTGTCCTGTAATACGAAATACCTGATTTTGAAGACTTAATATGAAAAAATACAGTATATAATAATGCTTAAATATTGATTAGATGCTGATGTTATGATGTTTTAGGTAACATTGAGCTAAATGAAATATATTAAAATTAGTTTCATACATTCCTTTTCATTTCTACAGTGGCTACTAGAAAATTGAGAATTACATCTGTGTGTTTCCTTATATTTCTTTTGGACAGCATACTTTAGATACAAAGGTGTTGTTTCTGAATTAGCATTGCTGCTTCTACATGGGAACATCAGCTTGGTCTCTCAGTGGGAGAGGGACGGATGGGTAGCCATATGTAGAGGAGGCCTGACATTGGTCTCACTGGCAAGAACATGTTGGCTTCGTTTTGCTATAGTTTTCTCATCAGGTATGGGCAGAACTGTGTTGTAGCTCAGTTCACCTATCATGGCTGTCTAAATAGTGTTTTTCATGCTTTCAAAGACCAACAACCAGTCTTCTGGACTGGTCTGAGCTCAGATAGAACAAAGAAATTGGTTTTGGGGGTGGGTGTGGACAGATGATTTACTTCTTCATAAGAATCTTGTTATAGAGATAAGTCTGAATAACTAGATGTTCTTTTAGGAAATGAAACTATACCTAAGGGTTTAATGCCAACTGAGCACAAATATCTTCATTATACTGCTTTTGGCCCGATGCCATCTTATCAGAGAAGTTCTGCTCTGCCAGATATCCATTTAAAGAGAAATAAGTTTTAAAAGGCCCCAGAATTTATTAAAGCAGTGTAAATTAATGTTTTCTCTACATAGGTTGTTATTTGAATTTTCCTTTTAAAGGTTCATTTCCTTCAGAATTCAAGTTGACTCTAAGCTCAACTCACAAATTCCTTTCTGTGGCTGCTTTTGGTTTTGGGTTCACTCCTAGGGCAGATGTGATTTATTTTCCTGTGCTTATTATTAATCCAGAAATGTAATTTCATCGTGAGCTTAGAATAGTGCTTTGGGATTTAAGCAGAAATGAACAATGAAACTTAGGTGGATATGAGTCAAATAAAACTGACCAAAGTTTCTCGCAGCTCTCCTTTATAGCATGATGAGCCTGAAGAATTGGTTATAATCCCCACTGCTCTCAGTTGCTCCAGTTCCAGTAAGAGCTTTTGGCATGAATCAGTGAGTGCAGAAGCCAGAGGTGGTGCATGAGCTCCTTGTGGCTGGAGTTGGAGTCTACGCATGACAGTGTTTGTATGTTGAACAAGGTGTTTCTGTTTCAGTCCAGCCTCTAGTTGGTGACAAGTTGTCCTCTGGGATAAACTTTTCTCACAGCTACGTGTGTGTGTGTGTGTGTGTGTGTCTGTGTGTATCTGTGTGTCTGTGTGTATGTAGACTTTAAGGAAAAGCTTTTTTTTTTTTTTTTGGTTTTTTTTTCTCCGGTACCGGGAACCGAACTCACGACCTTGCACTTGCCAGGCAGGCACTTTGCCGCTGAGCTAAATCCCCAGCCCCAAGGAAAAGCTTTTGACTGAAAGTGGAAATTAATTGCATCTTGGTTTGGAAAGGTTTTCCCATTGATATTTTGCATGGGAAAATGGGAACATGTATCTCACATTTCAGTTTGCTTTGTGTCAACTTGATTGTAAGGACTCAATAATCCACTTTTCCTGTAGAATTCTGCTTCTCTATCACAATTTCAGTTTCCTATCAGTTGGGCAGACTGGAGTGCTGACCTGAAGCACCTTCACTCCCAGAGATCCCATTTTTAGTGGATGTGTTGCTGAAGTGAGCACACCCCAGAGGTCCAAAAGCTGATTAGTGACCGTGTGTAGAAACAGGACTGAGTGCATAGTGGAGCCCAGCTAAATGAGGAAATGAGACTGAAGGATCTTTTCTGCCATTGTGGTTCATTATCCAGTATTCAGCTTTGGCTATATTGTGAGCAGGAACCAGTTTAACCTTGTGGTTTTTAAGCCTTCATGACATGATTGTAAGTTCAGTAACATATTGAACAGCTCTTAAATACAATATACTTTACTACATGTGGTCAGAGACACAAGAAAATATATTTTCTACTGTGCAAGAGGGGTAAAACTCATTTGAAGGAAGAAGGTCTACAAGTAACCACAAAGGAGGTGGGGGAAGTATGAATGAATGAATGAGATTTTGAAAGAAGTATATGAGAATTGGAAACCATCAAAGTACTTTTTGAGGTGGGTGTGGTGGCACATGCCTGTAATCACTGTGTGTTCAAGGCCAGCCTGGGCTGTATAGTGAGTTCAAGAATACATAGTGAAACCTTTTTCAAACACACACACACACACACACACACACACACACACACATCCTGCACCTTCCACCAAAGTGAGAACAGTTGAATTCTTTTTTGAATTTAAGTAATGAGACACTGTAGGACCAAGGATAGAGATAGAGAAATAGAGTAGAGATGATAGTAAATTTAAGATGAATTTTCTAAAAGCAATAGCTGCATGACCCATGATCTTAGAATAGAGGTAGAGACTAGGGTCTTAGGTTTTGAGTCCCTACCCCCCTTTTTTTGGTTCCCATGGAAATGTATCAAGTTTGTGAGGGAAAGTGTGTCAAATGAGAAAAGTAGGTGCTGAACCTGAATTGTGAGACATGACCACCCTTAAAAAAAATTGATGAGGTATAGGGGGTCCAAAGAAGGTAGGTAAGGAAAGGGGAGGTCCGAGACTCAGGGATGTAGCATTGTAAGATTGCTCTCAACTCAACTCTGTGTGCTTCTTTTGCAGCATGTGTAATATTTTATTGTTGTTACTGGCTTATATGCTCAACTCACCTAGTATGTTGTCAGCCTCTTGAGGATTGAGAATTACTGTGGCATTTCTACATATATTTTAATGAATGATGGTTATTGAGTAAGTGATAAACAGGGAACTCAAATGAAAAGGTCTCATTCTTGTTTATTGTTTATATGACCGAATTTTCTTTATCCATTTATCACTTATTGGACACTTAGATTGTTTCCATCTATTGACTATTGAAGATAGTGCTGCAGTACACGTGGGAGTATAAGTATCTCATGTATAGATCTTCAAGAAGTGGTTGGATATATATATATCCAAGAAATGATATCATTTTCTTCGATATATACCCAATAATGAGATTGCTGGGTCATATGGTAGTTCTATTTTTAAATTTTGAGGAAACGTTATATCATTTGCCAAAATGGCTATACTAATACATATTTCCATCAACAGTTTGCATGGATTCCCTTTTTTCCACATTCTTGCCAACATGTTATCGTTCTTTTTCATAACTATTCTCATTATGTAAGATAAGCTCACTGTGATTTTGATTTGTATTTCCCTGATGATTAGTGATATTAAGTATTTTTCATATGCCTGTTAACCACTTGTATATTGTATCTTCTTTTGAGAAATGTCTATTTACGTCTGTTGCCGCCCCCTCCTTTTTTTGTGGTGCTGAGGTTTGAACTCAGGGTCTTGTGCATGCAAAGCAAGAACTCTACCACTGAGCCACATCCCCAGCCTTATTGCCCACTTTTAATTGAGTTATTTGTTTGTTTTGTTTCTTTGTTGCTATTTTTTGAATTCAGCAAAATTTTGCTTCCATTCATAAACTCTGCATTAGATAACCAGCACAACCATTTGCGGGATGAATTACTTTTGTGAACTGAGGTTCTACTGTAAAGTCAAAATGCATGTAAGACCTAAATATTAAAACTGAAACTCTTAACCTTGAAGTAAAACTCTTGAAGTCATAGGAGTCGACAAAGACTTTCTCAATAAAATTCCAGTTACACAAGAAATAACAGTAAGAATTAACAAATGGGATTATATCAAATTAAAAAGTTTCTGCACAACAAAGGAAACAAGCAACAGGGGAAGAGACAACCTACAGAATGGGAAAAAGTTTTTTCCAGCTATTTCTCAAGACAGAGGAATAGTATCTAGAATATATAAAGAGCTCAAAAAAATTTGACCTCCCCAAAAATTGAGCAAGTGAACTGAATAAACACTTACAGAAGAAGTATAAATGGCCAATAAACATGTGAAAAAATGTTCAGCATCACTGGCCATTACAGAAATGATAGTTAAAACAACTTTCTTCTTACACCAGAAAGAATGGCTATTTAAGAAATCAAACAATAAAAAAAATGCTGGCAAGGCTGCAGTGAGAAAGGAATCCTACTTGCTGGTGGGAGTGTAACCAGCTCAACTGTTATAGAAATCAATAAGGATGTTTCTCAGAGAACTAACAATCAAAATTCCATTTGACCCAGCTGTGCCCCTTCTAAGTATCTTCCCTAAAGAGCCTAAAGCCACTATATTACAAGTATACATGCATATCAGTGTTTATAGCAGCATAATTCATAGTAGCTAAATCCTGGAAGCAGCCTATATGTTCATCAACAGACAAATGAATAAAGAAAATTATCTAAACATAATGGAATACTTCTTGGCTATAAAGAAGGATGAATTTGAGATATCTGTAGGAGAATAGCATAATATTAAGTGAAGTAAATCAGACACACATGATTGAATACTATATGATTTTTCTCATATGAGTAATTCAGAGTACAAATACAGAGCAAAATCAAAGATTGACAAAAGAAAACAGGGAGATAGAAGAGATAGATCTTTTGCATATGGAAGAAGACTAAGAGATCAAGGGTGGAGGGAGTGGGGAGAGGAGGAGAAAGTAGAAAGATTAAAGATGCATCATGTACCTGTACTAACTACCCACAATGAATGTGATCACTGTATGTCACCAACAAACTAAAGAAAGCAGTTTCATTCTTTATAGTTCCTGATCCTGGTTTTTACTTGAGCTGCATTGTTTTATTGTGACAAGTACAGTACTCATTTCATCTGGGTCCTTTCTGCCTGCTTCCTAGCCCCTTTCATTAGAGTTTAGAGTTCTGTATTATTTTTCATTATTTTAGAGCCTAAATTTGTCTAAATATCTTGAGAGTATAGGGTTAATTCTTTCTAAATGTATTAGTTTCCGGAAGTGAGTGTTTTTCACAGTATACTTTCCATCCAGTCTTAAGTGGGCACACCCTCCATGTTTTATATTACAGTTTAATAGATGGCATATTGTATTTTTTTTTCCTTTTTACTTACTTGGCACTGCATAACTGCTTGCCCATAAATAGGGGAGGTTGGTTGTTGTTCTTTGGGCCCTTTCACTCTCAGTGTAGCTGCAGTAGGCTTTTTCTCCATATGAGGTGAGGGGCTCTTGTATGTAATAGCCCAGCTTCTAAGGAAGTGGGGAGGCAGCCAGAGTGTGGGCCCCCTAGCAGGGGTACCAAAGCTTGGTACTGCTTTCCTGTCTGTAGAGAAGCCTCCGTGCTGGGGGTCAACTTCCTTATGCCCAGCACTGGCCCAGCTTCCCTGACTTTCCATACAGTGGCTGAGCCTGGATGCTATTTGGTGCTGCTGCATCTGGGAATTGCCTCAGATGCACTGCAAACTTTCCTGTTGCTATAGCGGCCACAGGGGCCTGGACTCACTAGTGCTTTAAATTGCTGTTGACTTGGAGGGGTGAGATAGAGTTCAGCCCATTCTCCACCCTACAGCCGAGTGGGCTTTCTGAAACGCAGATCGGATGGAGCTGTTTCTTTGCTTCATTGGGTCTTCCTTGTTTTTGGATAGAGTTCCGAGGCATTGCATGTAACCCTCTCCTGCCGCAGCTCTTCACTCCCCCGCTGCATGCCTTGTAATTCAAACTCGTGGATGCTTTTTTCATTGCCTCAAATGAGCCATGCCCTCTTCCATTCAAACCCATAAACATCACTTCCTTCTGCCTGAAATACTCCCTATCCTGTCCCACTTTTTTCCAGTGCTCTCTGCCACACATATATACTCTTACACAACTACTGTGCCTGTGTCTGTCACTTAAAAGTTTTATTCTGTAGTTCTTCTCTGTTCTCCCTACTCTGCTGTTAAGGCAACGGGTATCTGTTAAAGAACTTAGCACCTTATATTTTCCTTATTTGGCTATAAAACCACTATTTGACAAATGGCTAATAATTATATGAAAAAGAAAGTTTAACATCCTTAGTCATGACAGAAATGTAAATCAAAACTCCACTGAGATTGTGTCTGACCCCAGTCCAAATAGCTATCATGAAAAATTCAAACAACATTAAATGCTGTCCAGGATGTAGGGGAAAAAGGAACCCTTCTATAGTACTAGTGTGGATGTGGATTAGGAGAGCCAGTATGGACATCAGTATGGAGTTTCCAAAAAAAACTAAAAATAGAGCTAGTCCAGCTATATCACACCTTGTTATACACTGAAAGAATTAAAGGCAACGTACTATAGAGATGCCTGCACACCCATGTTTATTGTGGCACGATTCACAACAGTCAAAATATGGAACTAGCCTAGGTATTCATCACACAGTGGGAATACTATTTGGCTATAAAGAACAGAATTACAACATTTGCAGGAAAGTGGATGGAACTGAAGATCATCATGTTGAGCAAAATAAGCCAACTCAGAAAGACAAGTATATTATGTTTTCCCTAGTACATAATATATATATATATAATATATAATATATAAATATATAAAGATGAACAGAGGAAAACTGTTAGAAAAGAAGAAAGGGACCAGCTTTGGTCCCAAAGTTTTGCTCAGCAGTTTGGCTTACCTTTTGTCCTTTAACTTCAGCAGCAAAGTAGAACATTCATATGGAGAAGAGATTTCATAGGATAGTCATTATGCCTTGGATGTCATGCGAAGAGACAAAACTCCAGAACTTAGGAGCTTAGGAGCTTCCTTACGTTGGAATGATATACACAGACTGAATTATCTTGACTTAACCATAGAAGAGAAGGTAGCAGGGTCAGGACAAGGGCCAGCCCAGCTCATTTTTTACTTGTGGGGATTGTTGTTGCAATGCGAGTTGACCCTTAACAGGATCGTTGATGTGATAAAGCTTTTTCCCACAGACTTCACAGTTGAGAGATGACTGGGAAGGGTGAAGGCTTCTTACAGAACGCGAAGCACAGCAATCATTCCTCTTCTCTTTTTTCTTTTGTTGTCATCCTCATCCTTCTTGCCAGTCACTTGTAACTCCAAGCCAGATTGATGGTTTGTTTGTGGTACCTTGAGAGAACTATAATGAGCTGTTACAGCTCATAAATGGTGTCTCTTTAATGGTCCACTGCTCACTTGGCCCAAGCATGATGCTAGTGAGGCCCAGGACATGGTTCCCATTTTGGTATAGACCTCTCAGGTCCACTTTTTTGTATTTACCGCCACAGGCCAGGCCCATAATCTTAACTCATTCAGCCTGTGGTTTTAAAACCATAGGATAGGGCAATAAAAAAAAAATATCGAGATGATCCTACTTATGCAAAACCAGTGTAAGCTATGTATTCTACTAGTGATGGTTTGCTTGTGTTGTTTTCATTTGTAGCACTACTGTCTTCCTCTTCCCCTATGTTTCTCAGTCCTGCCTTGTCCCTCAACAATCAGGTCAGATTCCTCTTCCCATTTTGAAAACTAAGCTGTAGCAGTCCCACCCTACTATTCTGTTTTGGAACTTAACATTTTCCATCTCCAGTTTGTATTTCTCATTCTTATAACAAGCTATGCAAATTTGAGTAAGTTGCTATACCTTTGGTCCTGGTTTCCTTATCTACAAAATGGGAATCTTGGATTTGATGTTTTTTAAAGTGTGTTTACACTGACCCTGAGTGTCTAGGCTAGTTCCTGGAGTGTATATCCAAGTGAATAACTGACACAATTCCTGCTGTCATGGAGCTTATAGTCTAATGGAAGAAGAGTCCTGTGCATAAAGTAAATAAATATAAAAGTACAGCTTGTGATATATGCCAGGGTATATGGAGTGGGATAGATGCAATGATAGGGAACAGTGAGGAGAAGTGCATTTAGAGATCCCCTTGTGTTATGAGAGGACTGAAGGATGAGAAGTAAGTAGCCACAGGAATTAGAGGGGATGGAGAAAACAGTATATGCAGAAACACCAAGGTAGGAAAGAACTTAATATTTGAGGAACCAACAGGAAACTGTTGTGACTAGGGAAAGATGTACCAAGAAGAGGTAGGATTTGATATTTACAAGGCAAACTGATAAGCCAGAAAATTGTAGCTACAGGTGGCTCTTAGTGTTCAAGCTCTCGGCCAAGAATTGGAAAGTGTGACCTTTCCTACCAGATTAGTCCAGACTCCTAGAAAGGGTAGTTTCTAAAAACAAGTTAATCCTTTCTTTCTTGCCCATAGGAAATAGCATTGATAAGGCCCACATAGCCAATCACCATGGCCCCAATGTTAGTCAGCAGTAGCCTGTAGTGGCTACAAGAAGAAATTACTAAGTGGGATAATTATTACCCTAAAAACTTGCCTAACTGAGCATTGTGCAACCTGTTTTGGGAGTTCACCAGCACAGTTGTGTTGACACAGATGATGATGATGATGATGCATGCTGAGACTTGTCTGGATTGAAGATTTAGTAGTATGGCAGGGTACAGAAACAATATAGCTTCCCCCTCTTCACCGTGTGTGCTAGGTAGCCCATAACTTAATGCTCTCTTCTCTTCTCCCTGCAGACAGAAACTCATTTGCATCTCCTCTCTCCTGTATTCTACTGTCTGTCTAGTCTTTACATGCAGTGTTGACCAGGTCTTCCCTCATTTGCCTTTGCCTGTCGTATGAATCCTATTCAAATTTAAATCCTCAGACCACCCTTAACCTTTCCTTCTTTAAAATCCTATCCAAAGAAAGCACTGCACATTTTGTTATCTTCTGTGTAGACTTAACTATAACTTCATCCTATAGTGGTCCTCTTTCCTCCAATCCAAGCTGCTGTTTTCTTGCCATGCAGTAGTGAAAAAACCCAAAAAGCCAGCATGTAACTAACTAATCTTCCTATGGAATCATGAAGAACTTTTCCTATTCTGATACCTTGTGACCCTCTGCCCTTACTACTTTATACATGCACGTTCTTTTATCTTGTGCACCTATGCTTTCTAGGTGTGCTGTAAGTGCCCAGGATCAGGGACTTGGTCTGTAAATCTTGAACAAAGCTGGGGATGTATAATTAGCTGTGCTGCTTCAGAGGACATTAGATATAGACTCAGACTGATCAGGGTTTGAATGACAGCATTCCCATTCACCAGCTCTGTGAACTTGGGAAGATTATTTCCTTTCTGAGGAATAATTTTGTTTTCTCCCTGTCCGCCCTGTCCTTATTCTGAGGAATAATTTTGTTTTCTCCCTGTCCTCCATCCTCCTCTCCTTTCCTCTCCCCTTCTTGGTTTTTGTAGTTTTTTTTTTGTTTTTTTTTTTTTTTGTCTTCCTTTCCTTTCTTTCTCTTTAAGCACAACTAAATATGTTTTGTTTCTGCAATACTGGGGATTAAACCCAGGGCCTTAAACATGCTAGAGGCAAGCACTTTACCTTGTTTTTCCCTGTTAAGCTTTTACATTAGTTCTCTTCTAACAGGGTAGGGACATGAAAAGTACAGTATCTTACACATTCCTTTGTGTATTTTGGAGCAAAATTGTAGCCAACTAGATTACTATTTCCGGCATTCTAAATTTTAGAACTGGTTGATAGATTTGTAATAACAAGGAAAAAGTCTGACAGAAATGAGACTGGGAGGCAACATTTTTCTGAAGAAGTGTCCCTGAACCTGAGGAAAAAAGTGTTCCATCCTGTAGACAGTATGCTGTTAGATCTGTAGGTTTCGTGTCTTTACTGCCTAGTGTCTAACATACTTAGTTCTTCATAAACCAGTTCATACATAGTTTCTCACAAACCAGTCTCATTGAAAAACAGTGAACCATAACCCAAAAGTACATTTCCATTTTGGACAGTAGTTTGCAGTTGTAAGTTTTCCAGTAATCCCATTGTGTGAGTCCTCATTTTAATCCACCTCCTCTGTCCTCTCCCCTTCCACATAGCTGTGTGCACTGGGGAAAAAAACAGGACATGCACAAGTAGCTTGATATGGTCAGGTTCACACCTGCAGTCTTTGTTCAGAAATTTTGAGAAGGCAACCCCAGCACTCACTACCTCACAGGGCATGTTAATGGACCACTCTGCTCCTGTTTCCTGAGCTATAAATGAGGTGTGTGTGTGTGTGTGCGCGCGCGTGCGTGAGACAGCCCCAAGAGCAATGCTGTTTCATGGTAGGCAATCCATGGCCACTGGTGTCTTCCCGCAAGAATGCCACATTTCCATTCTGAAGAAATATTATTTTGCCTAATTACTTATTTAATTATTTTATGGTAGTATTTCAGTGGCTGGATATTATAATGCATAAGAAATGTATATGAGATACTTTTAAAGACATAGTGCCTTATACTCAGATTTATCATAGAGCCTCAATAAAGAAAATAACAGCTAACTTGGTCTCATTCTGTAAGCCAGTATATTTTGGAGGTAGCGTAGCTGTTTAAGATAGTGTGAGTACGTATAGTAGCCAGGACTCAATAATTTCCAGGTTACAACAGCTCTTCACCTACTTGTTGATCATGTGTTTATTTCTCAATCCCACTTGCATCCTAATAACACAGCTGTCATTGCTTTGAAGTAACATTTTGCTAGAAGAGCAAAGTTTTCGGTGATGACATCATCTGCCCTGGGGGAGATGACTGCTGTTGAGTTCATGCTCTCCCTCCCTCCATCTTCCCCCCCCACCCCCCACTCCTTCACTCCCTCCCTTCCTTGTTTTCTTCCTTTCTCTCTTCCTTGTTACCTCATTCATTCACTTCCTCCCTCAGTCCCACAATTATCCACTCACTCATTCACCCAAGCCTTTACTCTCTCATTATCTCACTCCTTCACTCTCTCAAGACTTTACTCTAACTCCTCCCCTCACTCATTCACTCCCTCTCTGCCTCCCTCCCTTGCTCTGTGTTAGTCAGCACTTTGAGTTGCAGCTGGCAGAATCTCATCTCCAATTATGCAAACCTTTCTCAGGTGACATCTCTTAGAACGGCTGTGCCACAAAGTGGGCTCAGGAGCAGTTGGGCTTCAGGAACAACAGGGACCAAGAATTTTATTGTCACTATGATTTTACTTTTCTCTCTGTGCACTTCTCATTTTTGCTCCATATGATTTTCCTTGCAAACAAGCCATCTCATCCTTTTGGTCCTGTGACAGTGTTCTGAGTGCAGTAATATGGAAAAGACAGTGATGTAGCTTGTGTTTGGTGCCCATCCTGGATCAGTCAGCTATGGCCAAGAGGGTATGGATATATAAAAATGTGATGATTCCTTCAGGCACTGTATGGATGGAATACAGGGAGCAGCAGAGAAGGGAGATGCCTAACACAGAGGTCCAGAGATCTCACATGCCCATCCTGCCATGCTGGATGCTGGGCTTTCCTACAGACACAAGACAAGGTCTCTAAACTGAGGCTGTCTGCAGTCAAGTAGTGGGAGATAGGTGTGCAGCCAAATACGTGTGACGGAGTGATGTTGGTTCTGTAGTAGTGGAAGTACAGGTTGAACAGGAGTAAGGAATAGATATTCAGTTAGGTTAGGTAGATACAACTAGCATCTGCCAGAAATGATGGCTCCATTGCTGGGCATGCTTAGGCCTTCTTCAAACGCACAGTCAGTTGAGTTGTTAGATGTTCCTACGGATAGTCTGGACATTTTCTAGGTACAGATATTATGTACTTTTTCATTCCTCATCAGACTGCTTTTTTTTTTTCCAGACTGCTTTTTTGAATTAATCATTGAGTGCTTTATTTTGAGATAGGGTCTTACTATGTAGTTCAGACTGGCCTTGAACTCTGGGTGATCTTCCTGCCACAGCCTCCTTAATGCAGGGATATAGGTGTGAGTCACCATGCCCAGCTTGCATATTGTTTTAGACAAAGGAAGAATGAAGGAGACCCTGACATTTTTTGACTCTTAGTAACTTGTCATGTTTTAGAGAATTCAAATGATCTAAATTTTAGTTTCTTTGCTAGGTATCTAAATTGATTTGTAAGGATCTCCAACTAAGACCAATTCATTAGTTTACTTTACAGCTCAGGTTGCTTGTCACTAAACTGCTTTTGTTAATCACAGACTCCTTGCTTTTTAAGAATGTAAGACATAGTCTTGTTCCTTGCTAACTGGCTTTAGTCAGTCTCATCGTTGCTGTAACAGTGGCCCGTATCACACCCACAGTGTGATGGTTATCATCATGCACTATTTTTCAAGCAGAGCAAACTGGTCCTTTTCCCATTTCCTATTATACTGGGCGGACTTTGTAACTCATACTCAGCACATTTTGTTCCAGTCTCTCTGTTCTTGGCCTTGCCTTCTATATCCGCACTTTACCAGGGATTTTCATTATTCTTCATCTCTTCAAAGATTTCTATCCTTGCTTGCTCTGATGTTGTTAAAAACTGTAGTTTTTGAGATAATTATAGTTCCATACATGATTGTAAGAATTGGTGGGAGATACTCAATGCTCTTTACCGTGTATTTCCCAATAGTAAGATCATTTTGCCAAACTCCTGTACAGTATCACAACCAGAACATTGACATTGGTACAACCCAGATTTGGAACAGTCGCCCTAGTGTTTTGATGTACGGGTTTTCTCATTTTTCTTTTTCTTATTAGTGTTTTAGAATGTCTATCTTCACTCTTCTCACTTGTTCCTTGTGCCTGGGGTTTAAAAAAGAGCTCTGTTTAAAAAAACAGATCTGTTAATCTGTTTAAAAAAAGATCTGAGTAAAAGATCTGTTTGGTGGGAAGGCTAAATTGTCATGTTGTCAGAGTTCTAGGGATAACAGTTTGTATTCTTGAAATGACTTGCTTGGGACACATATCGTTTGGATGGTTGAAGGTGGCCTTAAAATTCACAAGAAAGCCTGGACTGCTGTGAGCACGTCATGTGATGGTGAAGAGTATGTAGGAGCTGGTATGATACAAATTCTTGGAGACCTAAGGTCCCTCATCAGAGGTTCTTTCCTCCAAAAGGACAATTCTGCACAGAGGACGTGGATGAGTGCCTACTGCAGCCCAACGCCTGTCAGAATGGAGGCACCTGCACCAACCGCAATGGGGGCTATGGCTGTGTGTGTGTGAACGGCTGGAGTGGAAATGACTGCAGTGAGAACATCGATGACTGTGCCTTTGCATCCTGCACCCCAGGCTCCACCTGCATTGATCGTGTGGCCTCCTTCTCCTGCATGTGTCCTGAGGGGAAGGCAGGTGAGGCTAGCAGCAGGATGGAACTGGGGACAGGGAAGGGGGAGGTGGAAAGCACAGGGGGTTCCTGCCTTCTCTTTGGTCTGACAGCTATGTACTATGAATGTTCATCTGTAGTGGGGTATCTCTCAGGACTCTTCTTCTGGAAATGTAGTCTGCTGGTCAAAAGGCTTTGAAGGTGGTCTCCTTCCATAGAACTTTCACCTCTCTTCTCAGCTTCATGTCTTACTGATTTTTCATTGCAGACACTGAAAGCTAGTAACCATGGTCTTTGGAGATATGCAGAACTCTTCAAGATCTCAGAGTGAAAAAAATTCAAACTAGATGACAAATAAATGGATTCACAGATTTCATTTGAAAAAGGAATAATCCACTTACTCAGGAGTTGGCGGGAGAAGCATTGGAGTATATTTCAACTCTCAATGTCTTTGAAAATATTCCTCTAAGGGAGATTTTCTTCAGACTACAAAATTTGCTATACTGTGGCCTCTCGATTTAATAGCTTCTAGTTCTAGGAGTAGAAGAGCAATGTGGTGACAAATATGATGAGAAAATACAGTTTAGCTGAAAGAACTTACTGCCCAGAAGTTTTGAAATGTTCATATATTTCTCCCTTTCTGAAAGGCACACTTCTAGTTGTATGGGAGAAGCCTCAGTTAATTGCTGAGTGGAAAATGCAGTTCACACTAAAACTCTGAGGAACAGGAAGGCTTGCGGTGTCTTCCAAGATGTGGAGGCACCTGAGGACTGTGCCCTTAGAGGGCTGCTCTAGAAGAGGCTGATGGTGGTCATTCCATTGCTGCTTTCTTCTGAGGCCAGCGAACTGTTGGTGGCCCATGACCATCAGGTGGTGTGACACTGGAAAAGGTGGATGCCAGATAAAATACAGGGGCCTTAGAATGTTTCAGACACACTCATGCAAACACTCCTTGTTTTCCAGAAATTCGAATTTAACTGGATTTTACTTTTGTCTGCTAAATCTGGCACACTACAGAGGATGTGTCAATTTTTCCATATCTTCCTTCTAATTTTCTGTTGTGCCCCATGTGTCTGCCCTGAGGAGAGGTACAGCTGGGGGTTCTCTGCAGTACCAAATTGTTTTGCTGATGCCTTCTGTATGTCCCTGAGGTACATCAGACAAAGGGGAAGTTGACTCTAAATCTTAGTGTTGGATTTTAAGTAACTACTCATAAACTTTTCCCTCCCTGGTGAAAGAGAAAACTCTTCTCTAAGTGAGAGATATTTTCTTTCTTCTGTTTGTCTCTCCCCAACTTCCATTACCACCCTTTGACAGGTCTTTTATGTCATCTGGATGATGCCTGCATCAGTAATCCTTGCCACAAGGGGGCACTGTGTGACACCAACCCTCTGAATGGGCACTACATTTGTACCTGCCCACAGGGCTACAAAGGAGCCGACTGTACAGAAGACGTGGATGAATGTGCCATGAGTGAGTGCAGTGATCTTCCCCTTGCTTACAGTATGTATCGGCTCCATGGGAGTTTCGACAGGAGTGTAGTCTACCCCAGTAACATGTTATACCCAGACCTCAGATTTTCCTGATCATGCCCGCTGCTTCCAGATAACTTTGTTAGCTTAACCATAGACTTCACTCTGGGAACTAAATACATGGAAGGAAGACCTTACCCTTGATTCTTAATATAAAGTCCTAACTCTGTGACATTTAGACCAGAGAATAGCAGAAAGGCACACCAGTGGAGATTACCTTTGTCTTATTTCTTTCTTCAGATTAAGGAAGAAAGGAGAAAATTGAGAGTGAGCTCACCACAGCCCAGGCCATGGTGTAGCCAGCAGACAGCTCTGGTGTTCACATTTGTGGAAACACCGGCAGGTGCTAGGATCCCCAGTAACAAGTACTTGTGTCTTGCAGCCAACAGCAATCCTTGTGAGCATGCAGGAAAGTGTGTAAACACAGATGGTGCCTTCCACTGTGAGTGTCTGAAGGGCTATGCAGGGCCTCGCTGTGAGATGGACATCAATGAATGTCACTCAGACCCGTGCCAGAACGATGCCACCTGCCTGGATAAGATAGGTGGCTTCACCTGCCTATGCATGCCAGGTGAGTAGACCCGCAGTGCTGGTGTAAGTGCAGGGGCTAGCCTGGACTGACCTAGGGGAGCCTTGGGAACTGCTACAGTTCCATGCATGAAGGCTGCTTTTAATTCCCTGAGCGGACTCTGCACTGGAGGAAGATGGGAGTCCTGGCAAACCCCTCATGTACAGAGGGGAGCTTTGTAAGTACTGCAGTGCTGGAACCCCAATAGCAATGTAAAGCAAATTAAACAAGCTGATGATGTCAGAAGCCAAATGCATGTAATAGCAAATTTAAGAAATAATTTACCCTAAGAATCTCAAATAACAAGTTTGGTATATTACAAATACTTATAGAAAGGGATTTTACCCACAATTATATAGGAAATTTCCATTTATCTCAAGTGAGGCACAAGCCTAGTTGTGTTCTGCAGGGACCATTCTTACTCAGCAAGGATACAGCCAAGTTTAGCTTGAAGGGAGAGCTGAGGGCAGCTGTTGTGCCTGATGATGGATTCCAGCCACTCTGGTCTTGTAAGGCCCTCCTGACTTTGACCTACACTCTGTGAGTAACAGAAACTTCAAGTCAGCAGATCCTTAGGATAAAGTGGGGATCCATTGGGGCTGGCATTGTCCAGAAAGTATGGATTGGTCACAGAAAAGGTAGAAGTGTCTTTGTTTGCAGGTTAAGTCTCATTATTGTCTTTGGAAGTCACTCCTCTTTACACTGATAGGAATATATCACAATATCCCCTGCCAGTTTTATGAACTCTTTCCCATTATGGCAAAGTCCCTTTCTCTTTTTGATATTTTTTGTTTTGTTTTGTGTTTTTGGTACTGGGAATCAAACTCAGGACCTTGCACTTTCCAGGAGGGCACTTGTGCTGGTGAGCATTATCCCTGGCCCTAGTTCCTTTCTCTTGGTAGAAATTTTTATGCTTATAGAAGTTGTATCCATCTCCATATATTTTTGCTTTATTTTCTGGAATATGCCTTGCTACATTTCTGAGCTATATGTGTGGTCTATTTTGTGCAGGTTTCAAAGGTGTGCATTGTGAAATAGAGATAAATGAATGCCAGAGCAACCCCTGTGTGAACAATGGGCAGTGTGTGGATAAAGTCAATCGCTTCCAGTGCCTGTGTCCTCCTGGTAAGTGCCTACTGTCTGCCCCATTTGCCTATAATGCACAGCTAGCTGACCACAGGGAGGGCCAAGGAGGGAATGTGTGGGGGCTGTGTGAGGAAGTCAAGTGAGCACCTGGTGAGAGGTGTGTGTGTGGAATTGTTTTTGCTGGTTGTCTTCAAATTGGTTGTGGCCTGAAGTCCAAGTCTGTTCTTCAGTGGCCATGACGAGGTGTGTATATGCAGAACACTCACAGTCACAGAAGTCCAAGTTCCAGGCTGCTTTGGATCCTTTTCCCCCACAGTTTGTGTTCTTGCAGCCCCTCTATGAGGTTATTATTTTTACACATTTTAACCCATGAGACCAAACAGATAACAAACACCAAGATTTTGCCCCAAGATCCTCTTTCTGTCCCTTTTCTTTTGATGCTTTTGTTGAAGGCATGCCAGATGTCTCCCTTAGACAGAAACCTCTCCACTTTCTCGTCAGAGAGAAGGTCCCTTTGCCTCTGAGGTACAGTCCCTTGTGGGGGCTCCACGTGATGTATCTTATCAGTTTCTCTCCTGAGGTGAGAGCAGAGGTGGAAAGACAAGAGCCTCTGACCATGTGCTCTTCCAGGTGTTCAAGTTACCCGCTGGGGACAGTTGTTCTATTTGGTGATTCCTCTGATATATGCCCTGCCAGGGGCCTCACCCACCCCCGAGAAGCATCATCCTGTCAGTAAAGAAGGACACAGGCCAGTCTTTGACTTGTGTCACCACTGTGCTTCTTCAAGGTTTCACAGGGCCAGTCTGCCAGATTGACATCGACGACTGTTCCAGTACTCCGTGTCTGAATGGGGCTAAGTGTATCGATCACCCGAATGGCTATGAATGCCAGTGTGCCACAGGTAAGCACCTGCTCACTTTTCTTCCCTCAGGAGAGCTCTTTGCACACTGGGGCAACTTTCTTCTGCCAGCTATTCTGCTGGAGAACACAGAGAGGGCTCTGCTCTCCCTCATGGTCAGGTGCTGTCCTGTCTGGGGAGAATCACTAGCTGCTTTCTCTGTTACCACAGATCCTCCTCCTGCACCTGCCTCTTCCACAAAGGCAGTGGTCGGGCCAGGACTTTCCATTGGTGCCCATGTTGTTCTGGATTGATGTGGGTAGTAGGGAGTTTCTGGCTGGCTTGACTGACTCCATTGGGAAGGAAAAGGATCCCTGTGGAAAACTGTTGGTTTCTGGGCATTCTGTAGGGGTCTGTCTGTCTCCTGGGGCTGTGGCTGAGAAAGAGTCTAAGGGCTGACTGTGTGCTTGTGCAGTGGCTTTCTGCATCCCAGAGGTGATTTCCTTGGGAGCAGACATGTAACTGCCAGGAGAGAGCTGTAGCTGTGAAAACTTGGGGCTGTTTGCTGACTTTTGCTTCTCTCGTCCAAAAGGATCTGTTCACACATATTCCACATGACTTGGTCTCTGGCCACATTTCTGTCTTGGGAGTGGGTTTCATTAAACCAAATACCCCTGTTACATATTTGCTTCTGTGCAGGTCAGTAATATAGAGAAAGCCTAGAAATACTAGAAAATATGATGTTTTTTATTGCATGGCTGCCTGAGAAAGATGTTAGGAATTTATTTCAAGACATGTTATTTTAGAGAATGAGTTCTTAAAGGATTACAGGCATTGTGCAAATGGTTTCTTCATCACAGAAAAGGAAACTTAGTCCTCAAATCATTCAGAAAGTTAATATTGCCAGTTAGACCTACTTAGATGAGACCATCTCCAATGAGAACCAGAACTTGCATTTTGTTACAGACTGTTGTGTTTGTTGGAGAAGCTGAAGGCTTTGCCTTCTCAGGCTAGACTCTTCTTGTGGAGCATAAGCTTCACCTAAGGAGAGACCAAAACCCCAAATTATGATTAAACCCAGTGAGAGGCCTCATGGAGCTTTTTAGGAAAAGGTGGAATATGATGAAGCCTTGCATGTAGGAAATCTTGCTTGTTCCTTTTTATTTACATGTTCACACCTGGTTCACTCATTGAATTCAACAAGTATTATTAAAAACCTAGTATGTATTCACAGCACCCTGGGAGGGGTTGACAGGAATAAAGAAATATTCTGTGTTCTCCAAGGTGAGAATTGGGCAGAGAAGATGCACAAAAGTGTTAATTCTACCTGTGGGTTGGGTTTAGGAGGACAGGAATCCAGACATAAGGGCATAAATGAAGACATTGAGAGGATTTCCCCTGATAACAAGTAAGAACCAGCTGAGATTAAAGCATCTTTAAAGGAAAACCGGTTATCGTCACAAAGGTGCTTCATTTCTGCAGCTTTGACTGGGAATCTTCATTTAGAGAGCACCGGGCTGGCCTTCTGAATCACTCTCAAACTCACTGCTCAACACGCAGTTCTCATGATTCCCTGTGGGGTAAATGGATGAACTGCCCTTGGGTTGAGGTGTGCAGTGTGTGCCTTGGTTTTTAAGATTCCTCTGTCAAATCCTTCTCCAGGTTTCACTGGTCTGTTGTGTGAGGAAAACATTGACAACTGTGACCCCGACCCCTGCCACCATGGCCAGTGTCAGGATGGGATCGATTCCTACACATGCATCTGCAACCCTGGGTACATGGGTGCCATCTGCAGTGACCAGATTGATGAGTGTTATAGCAGTCCATGCCTCAACGATGGGCGCTGCATTGACCTAGTGAATGGCTACCAGTGCAACTGCCAGCCTGGCACGTCAGGTAAGCACAGGTGGCTGTGCGTGGTTGGGGTCTCATTGTTTCCTAAACGCAGTTCATATTGGCATCTCCAGTTTTCTTGACATTCGCTCAGAAACCTAATATACACCCCTAACTGTGAGGCACAACCAAAGCCATAAGTATCTCCAAGCAGATGACTCTGTTCAGTGGAGAACTTGGAGACCGTAACTCTGTCAATGTAATGATTTTGTCTCTCTCTGTTTTTAATTAAATCGGGCTTACCCCTTCAACATATGAGGTTTTTAAAATTGAAAACTTTCTTGCTTTTGTGACTTGATGTTCTGTTTTTCTTTAAACCACTCCCACATAGATTAATGAATTTTTCTGCCTTTTTTTCCTCCCTTTCTGCCCTGCCTTCTTTCCTCCCTTTTTCTTTCCTCATTTTCTTTTTTTTTTTTTCTCCTTTCTTTTCTCTGTTTCTTTCCTGCATGTGATATTTTTCTTCTGCCACTTGCGTCAGGGCCTCAGGCATCTGGGGGGGTTTTAAGGGAGGAGACAGTGTGCTGTGCATCATGGTGATTGTTACCTGAGATGCTCAGAACTCATTGCCTGTCCCCAAAGTTCTGTGATGTTCCCTGACACTGCCAGAAGGCCCCTATTAGTTGTGTGGCCCTGCTGCTCCTTCTTGAGGAGACTTGGAATTGTTTTTTCAGGCAGCAGCATTTTAGTTTGCACTGGATTCTGTCTTCTATATTTGAAGAGTGATTATGGTCACAACTGTGGCTAATGGACAGAGAAGTTCTGTGTTTCAGATCAAAAGCAAATGTATTAGTGGAAGATTAACTGATGTGTGCCTTTGCTAGAGAGGAACCTGCCAATATCAGGGATGATTTATGAAAAGTTCCTCCTGAGCTTAAGGAAAATGGCCTATGTAGGGGACAGAGGTAGGGAGGTAGTTAGCTGCACTCATTTGATTGTGTTATTTCCAAATCCATTTCTTCCAGCTTGTCAAAGGCTCTGGACTTCATCCAGGGCCTCACACATGCCAAGTATAAAAACAAAGTCCTTTTTGAATTGCTCAAGCATACGACAAACATCCCATGCCTTCACAGCTGAGAATGCCTCCCCCTCCCCACATTGAGATAACTCCCTCAAAGGGCTGAATAGATCTTTGTGAAGCTTCCAAAAGCAATTTATTCCCGGGGCTGATCCCCAGACATGAGAAATTGCAATAGGAAAAGAAATTTGAGCGACTTACAAGCAATGAGTGGACACCCTTAGAAAGGAGGGACTGCTTTCGGCTTTGTCATCGTTCACGTTGTAACAAACTTGCTGGAAATCAGTGAATGGTGGGTTGGCGAGTGGATTGTTTTCTCCGGGATTATATCATTATTCAGGACATATCAGGTGTGTGTTCTGGGGAGGACAGAGAGGCCAGGGTGCAATAGCTGTCTCTGAGAAAGGCAAGAAGTAAACATAAGTTTCTGGGGCAGGCAGCACGGAAAGGCCCAGAAGGTCTCAGAACCCTGCCAGATCCATTCCTGCAGCTGTTTGAAGAATTCAGGCAAAGAGCTACAGCAACATGAAGAATTATTGGTCAGTCATGGGTGGAGAGAGAACTTGTATGTGCCAGGACCCAGGTGGAAAGTCCATTCAGTGAGGCATTATGAAGAGACTCTCACAGAGTATGAACCCTTTACCCATTTATAATATGGTGTATTTTAATAGGTTGCCGTTTGAGTGACAGTATGCAGAGAAGTGACACATAGTAGCTTGCTGGTTTTAGTTGTGATATTCACTCACTGAATAATTAAATTTAGATAAACTATTCAGAGTCACTTCAGTTGGTTTTTCTCTTCTGTGCTTTTCTGATGTTACTGTATGAGTAATCAGTTTCTTTGGGTTTCATGTAACAATAAACCAGCTTGAGATAGCTGAAAGAAGTCATTAATAAACAAGCAAACAACAAAATATTTTATTTGTTTTTTTTGGTTTTGGTTTTTCTCCGGTACCGGGAACTGAACTCACGACCTTGTGCTTGCCAGGCAGGCGCTTTTGCCGCTGAGCTAAATCCCCAGCCCCAACAAAATATTTTAATGAAAAAAACCCAAATTCTTATCATATACAGATTAAAAAACAATCTAGTGAAGGAACACAGAAGCATCTTACAGATTCTTAGCAGGAATGGAATAGAAGGCTTTGGAAAAAACAGCACAAAGCAGGGCAGTTTTTAGGCCCTAGATCACATAGGTTACATTTCCGTATAGTAGTTCATTGACTGGGCTTAACCCAGGTGTCAGCTCTTCATTGATGATCACTGAGTAGACAGTGACCATTGGGCCAGAGCCATCTTGGATTGTCAGGGCTTCATGGGCTGCCTTCAGGAACTGAGAGTAAGAGCATTGTCAGTCAAGGGCTAGAAGTAACTCTTAAGGGCACATGCTTGTATATGGGAATATGGAGATTGCTTTTTCATTTATGGCTAGTGAGAAAGGATAGCCTTAGCACTACAAGAAACCATGGCATGCTAGAAAGCATAGAGCTGTGGGACCAGAGGATAAGGCTTAATTCTCAGATGAGCTTGCCCTTATTAGTGCAGTACAAGTCAGCTGTGCCATCTTTAAAATAGGGGTAACTCAGCTGGACTCTCAGCTTTGCTGAGAGGAATAGAGAAAAGTAGTGAAAAGTGCACATAATAATGGCTGTTTTAGTTACTTTCTCATTGCTGGACCAAAGTACATGACACCCACAAGTTAAAGGAGAAAAAGTTTATTTTAGCTTACAATTTGTAGAAAGGTTTATTTTAGCTTCTTTCAGTCCATAGTCAGCTGGCTCGAAAGCAGGGCACCATAGCAAAGGAGCATCCCAGAGGAGAAACAGTCCCTAGCAGGGCAGACAGGAAGCAATAAGCCTTCCTTTCTGTTTTTATTCTGTTCAGTCTACAAGTTTATTGATTGTCCCTCCTCCTTTTTTTTTTTTTTTTTAATTTTTAAAGAGGGCCTCACAAGATTTCTACCTTTCAGAGAGACCAAGACCAAAAAGGGCCCAGGATGCTGTTTGGTGTTCTGTAGGTTCAAGCTCAAGATGTCTAGTCCTGCAAAGAAGGAAAAAAAGAAGTACTTTATGTGTACTTCCCATTTCCTCACATGAAATGGTAGAGATACACTCGCGGTTTGAGATTTGATAAAGCTATAAAGTTAATCATTTTAACCTCTTCATGAAAGCCATCCTTAGGTGAAACTGGCACTTGGGTTTGTTTAACTATGGGCATGAGGGTGTCATGAGGCAGTGACCACTAGCACAGCTTGGTGCTGCTGCCTGGATTCTTGCTAAGATGCCAACAGTTTTACCCCCAATACCTTTGCACCATCAATGTGAGTTTCAAACAGTGAAAAAGACCAATAAATAATGGGTAAGTATGATTAATAACATCCTTTTACCTCAAAATCCCCATCCCCACTCCCTAGAAGACTGTGAACCGTACTCTTTGAGAAAAGTTGCTTTGTTCTGTCCAGGTCTGCCTGGACTCTCCTTAAACTTTTTTTTATTGTCTTCGAGACAGGCTTTCACTATGCAGTTCAAGCTGGCCGTGAACTCACTTTGTAGCCCAGGCTGGCCTTGGACTTGCAGCAGTCCTCCTGCCTCAGTCTCCCAAGTGCTGGGATTACAGAAGTGCGCTACCATGCCTGGCCTATGCCTTAAACTTCTTAATGCATAGTATCACAAGCAAAAGCTGTGATGTTTGTTTGGTTACATGGAATGGTTTCTCTTTGGTCCCCTCTTTGCAGGAGTTAACTGTGAAATTAATTTTGATGACTGTGCTAGCAACCCTTGTGTCCATGGCGTGTGTGTGGACGGCATCAGTCGTTACAGTTGTGTCTGCTCTCCAGGATTCACAGGTATGCTGCATGTACTGGGGCCTGTCCTTCAGCCCCACCACTTTGGGAAAATGACATCTAAGGGGAAATTATCATTCACATATCTCCTGTTTCTTGGTCTCCCTGGAAGTAGAAATCTGGTTCTGTGCTTCCCTAAACCATTGAGTGGCTTTTAAGTGTTTTCTAAATGGAAACATACTACTTCATTTATTAAGGTTTTTTAGACCACATGTTTTTTGCTGCCTGAGAATAATTCCCCAATAAACTGTAAGATTCCATTGCTATTCATGAGTTAAATTGCCACCAAAGCCACCTTTGTTTTCCTACAGGCAGTAGTCAGTGCCTTCTGTAAAGCCATTCCCTAGGTAAACGTCCATGAAAACACCAACTGCTTATCTCAGGGTCCTTCTTCTTCACAAAAGGATGAGATAATTATTTGAGAAGACCATTCTAATTTGCCTAGCAAGAGTGAGCTCTTTTTGCCCAGAAGGAAGAAAAAGTAAAATAATTTTGCATTTAATTCTTCCTAAAGTATAAACAATAGAGCATTTGCATTTGTGCACATGCACACCACACATTTCTCTCCTCTTTTTCCTTGTTAATATTACCTTCCTGATCTGAACATGCTGGAAGCTCCTGAGAAGTCCTGTTCCTCACTGACATGAAAGTCTGTGATTGGTATCATCAGAGGAATACACTGTGTATTCTATTCTTGGTGGACAGCAGGCACTAATGCGGTAGTGTCAGACTTCTCATCCAACTCTGTCCAGGGTGAACAGATTCCCCAAACTAGGTGCTTGCAGATGTATGAGAAAAGTAAGAAAAACATCAAACCAAGAGCGCCAAAATCCTGTGATCAGGTGCTAGCAGCCTCTAGGACTGACTCCTGATTACCATCTTCAGTAACCTTTTATTCAGAACCCACCCAGGAGGCAGTAGAGGAATTCGAGAATATCAACTGTTTTAGCAAGGACAATACAACTCAATTATCATAGGAATGAGACCTGACCAGTAAGCCATCATGTTATCTTCCTTCACCCCTATCTCAGCAAAGCATCTAGTATTGATCCCGCTTGCAATGCTTATGCTAGACTTCCTCCAGAACCCAACAATCATGGCTTGGTCAGGCCGCAGGCAATACACAAAATAGTAACTAAAGAATGTCCTCCACAGGGTAGTACTCTTTAATAATTCTCATGTGGTCATTTGCTCCCCAGGTGAGAAACTCCCTTGAGAGCTTTTGACAGAATCTGTCAAAGAGCCAACAGAGCCACGAGAGGAGAATGTCTGCCATTTGCTTACTAGGAACTTTGCTCTTTGATTCACGAACATTTCAACTGCTTGGTGTGACTGTAGAACTTGTTATAGATAGTAATGTTGGTGGCGTCAGTAGGTCTCAGTGATTCCCATTCATTGAAGATCACTGAGAAGCCAGCTATGGTGAAAGCTTTCATGCCGAGGGCCTGCATTGCTGTGGTAGCCTGGTGGACTTACGTGTCCTAAAAGCTGGTGCTCCAAGATCAGGGGACACCAACTGAATGCACAGAAACCCCTGCTAGATAGGATTGTTAGGTGTTATTGCTAAATGGGTGATGTAAAAAAGAATAGTTAACATATATTAAGGATTTATTTTGAGAAAGATACTAAACAAGTGCCATATCTCACTTAATCACAGCTGTTGTCATTCCTGTGTATCGATGAGAAGTCCACAGTTCAGAGCGGTGATGCAGTGTTGCCTGTGCTCTGCAGCTAGGATTCTACCCCTGGTGGTCTGAGCCAGAGCCAGGGCTCATTCCTTTTGCACTGCACAGCCTCAGCAGTGGCTTCCTTTTGGATTTCTGTAAGGCTTTCCCCTGGGCTTATTTATTTTTGATGTCAGTGAACCATATTATTTCTCTTTTTAATTCAGCAACTCAGCAAGGTTAAGGAAGGATAAACTTAAGGTGTAGTGTGAGAGTACATAATAAAGAAATGGAATGTTTTGGTTACTGGCTGTACCCTGTTCTTGGAACTGTTTTCTGTGCCTGAGATTTTTTTTCAGTCAACTGCTGAAAATATCTAAAATGACTGTGTATACCCATGAGTGGTAAATGTGAGGCGTTTTATTCTTCCCCTTTATTTTAATGCTTTTTTCCTACCATTTTAATAATAGCTTTAAAAGATTTAAGGGGGAGCTTTATTTTTCTTTTTAAAGGAGAAATTCTCTGTTTTCCTAGGACCTCTTGATACTTTTTGATTAAATGAAGGAAAGTAAGGAATCATATGCTAATCCTACAAGCTACTTTCCTGTTTTCTAAAGCCCCTCCGTACCCACCATCTTCTTTAATTCTCCTAACAGTCCAGAAAGGAAGTTCTGCTGCATTCGTTTAACAGATAAGGCAGCTGAGAGGTGGAGCTTGCTGGGCTTGGGTTTTCAGCTATCGGTCAGAGAGAGTGCTGTGAATTCCCAGAAGGCAGGGCCCTCCCTTAATCATCCTATTAGCAGTAACTGGCACTCAGAAATGTTGCTGAACGAATAAATGGATAGGACTCACATACAACCCTTCTGCTGTCCAGCCAGAATCTAGAGTCTGGACTATAATGTTCATTAAATACCAATTCTTTGAGTACCTACTGATTGAAAACATGAAAAAACTGCTCATTTCAGCAATTTCTAAACCCCTCACGGTGTATGGTTGAACTATTTCTGATCGGGGGTGGACGCTGAGAGAGCAGGACCTGGCTCTTGGAGTGGCTGCCAATCCACACAGCAGGGAAAGAAGGTGCTTAATACTGTCACATAGAGATGGCTTGCATATTTACTGTAGGAAAAATTTCAGCGCAAATGAAGAGCTGCACAGTTAGCTCAGAGGTAGAGCATTTGCCTAGCATGTACGAGGCCCCAGGTTTCATGCCTACCACACTAAACACATACATACATACATATTGGGGGGGCTGAGGCAGCAGGATCACTTGAGCCTAGGGTTTCCAAATCAGTATGGGCAACATAGTGAGACCCCCATCTCTCAAACAACAAACCACAAACAAGCAAACAGAACAGCACATGAAGAAAATTTGGGAGAAGTCGCATCTATGGAGATGCTTTCTTCATAGGCCAACATTGAACAAGGCGCTTTCCTGTCGTCTTTCAGTGCACTGTAGACCCAGGCGGCTCTGTAGTTGAAGGACTCTGGCTTGTGCTTTGGTGCCAGTGGCAAACATCTCAAAGAACCAGTGGTAGAGGTCAAGGAAAAAGTATTTTTGAACGAGTTCTCCATAAAATACTTAGAGGAAAGGAGTAACCATTTCCAGATTATGGGTCTGCACCACAAGAACCACCAGTAATGGTTCAGAGAGCAACAGAGGGTGAAAAAATGTTAATACCCATACTTTAAAGGGTGTGTATCTGTTTCACTTGGAATTTCCTGTTCTAAATGCAGGGTTGCTCTTTCTTAAATTTAAACAAAGTGCATTTTTAAAAAATTCTGAATCAGGAACATTGTAGTCTTTAAAATTTATAAATTCCTCTATAGCACTTGCTTGATTTCACTCATTTATAGAATTATAAGAAATTTTAAAATTTCACATTATTTCAGAATATGTAGTTCAGCCTCAATCACTGAAACTTTAACAAATCAAAACACCTGTAAAACTGGCACATGTTAATTTATTCAGCCCAGTGCAATGAAGACCAAGGCTATCACAGATATCCTTTCACACTTTAGTCTTGGGTATGTCATAGAGGAAGAATTTACTTCAACTTCATATACTCCCATCGTCTGTACTATTACAGGACGTTAAGTATAATTCCTTAGGGCAGAGTTTCTCAAAACCTAATGTTTGAAAGGCCTGCATGACAATCTGTGGCAATAGGACCCAGGAATCTCATTTAGAAGTACCTTAAGGGAGTATTTTACATATTAAAGTTTGAGAGCCACTGGAGTAGACGGAGACACTGAATTGTTTTCTCAGTTACTAGGGAGTAATAAAATTATGCTTAGAGACTGCTTCTTGAGGCAGAAAATAGATTAATGAAACTATAAGAATGAAAACAGAATAGCTTTTCTTCTTAGTTTAATCATTAATCTAAGTTAGTCTGTTGACTAAGCATTCCAGTTAATTGTGATTTACTACAGATAGAAATGTAAGACGTTGGTAAACTGAAGAAATAAACCCATGGCAAGCTGGCAGAAAGCATGTCATGAAGGCTTTTGTGAGTACACATTTTGAGTACACATTTTTTGAGTACAAACTGCATTATTAAGACGTTGATGACATTTGTCATTCCTTCAATGCCTTGTGAAGTTTCCCCATTCCTAAGTTGGAAGGAGAATGATGTTTTGTTACCTTTACTTCATTATCAAATGCTAATCTGCTTAGTACATTTCTGCATGGCATGAGGTGCTTTTGAGTGTCTTACTTCTGAAATCTTGACATTTGGCACCCTAGGGTGCCTTACAGCCTCTGCAGATAAAGAGGGTCAGCGTCTATATCTCGTAGTTCAGGTCTGTTCCCTGAGCATTTGGATTTGCATAACACTGCCCCCTTCTCCATAGGGTTAAGATGTAACATTGACATCGATGAGTGTGCCTCCAATCCCTGCCACAAGGGTGCAACGTGCATCAATGACGTGAACGGTTTCCGCTGCATATGCCCTGAAGGTCCCCATCACCTCAGCTGCTACTCGCAGGTGAATGAGTGCCTGAGCAACCCCTGCCTCCACGGGAACTGTACTGGGGGCCTCAGTGGGTGAGTAGTGGCCGTGTGTCAATAGTTTCTTGTTGACCTATCTCAGGCCAGTTGGTTTTTAGTACTAGTGATAATGTGAAGAAGAAAGCTGGAGACTTACCCTGGAGAGGTCAGTTGGAGACTGGACCTGAAACTTGGCTGAAGGTTTTGGTAGTCTCTTTTACAGTTTTTCGGAGTGTCACTTGGTCCAAGGAAGTTGGCTTTCCTTCTAGGACTGATGTCCTAGATGGAAAATAAGGATTGTCTTTTTTACATAAGTGATTTCATGTGAGGAATCTAGACTTATTTCATGAGTCTTTGGCAATTATGTTTTAATACTTATTGCAGGATTGTTTGAGGAATGTTATAGCTCAATTTGACCCCTGCTTAAACACAGACAAGCTCTGTTTTATCATAGTACCTGTGTGTACTATGGGGTGGAATTGGTTCAGCCAACTTTAGACATAGTTCTGGTAAAATATTTGTAGTTGGCATACCGCTTAGAATTGTACGATACATTTGTAGTTTATGGAACTGTGGGGTAATCTTTGGTCTTGCCATAAGATAGGGCTTTGAGCATTGCCATTTGCCAAGCTTCCAACAGGTGAGAGAAAAAAATGTTCTAGAGATACATGGGAAACAAAGTTTTTTAAATGATGAATTAACTCAACATTCCTGTTTCAGAGTATACCAGTCTTCAAAGCACCCCTCCTCATCCACTCTCTTCTTATAGTCTAAGTAAGACGGCTATTGTGTTTTGATTCCCTATTCTAAATGCTATGATATTCAAATCAGAGATTATATATACTTCAGTTATTTTCATTTTTGTGTGTTTTCTTGCTCAATACCATAGGTGCCTCCTTGAGACAGGGTCTCAGGTTAGAACAAAGCATGACTCATGTAAAGCATCCTAGGAGCTCCCCAGTGTTCCCGAGTCTCTGATGTTAACCTGTTTCCTGTTAATGGTTTTACATCAGAAACCAGGGATCCTAAGGTTTGCCTTACCTTTGTTTTGTTTATAATAAACCAAGCATATTCATGTATATTAGTGTTTCCTTTAGATTGACCCAATATATCTGACAAACTATTGCTTATATATGAAATTTCACCATACTTAATCAATTCCACTAACTTCCTCGTGACCCAAACACACTAGATGGGCCCGTATGATCTACATCATGTGCATGGTGATACAGGTATGTGGCTATAGAAGATTAAAATAAAATTAGCTTATGAGCTCCCTCACTTCTTCACCAACTCCTTTATTTCACCCTGTGACTCAGTTGTACATTTGGCCTCTGACAAGAGCAAAATTCTGCCATCTTTCAGATATAAGTGCCTCTGTGATGCGGGCTGGGTTGGAATCAACTGTGAAGTGGACAAAAATGAATGTCTTTCTGACCCATGCCAGAATGGAGGCACTTGTGATGATCTGATGAATGGATACAAGTGCACTTGCAAGAAGGGCTTTAAAGGTAAAAAGCACGTGTTCTCGTACCTGTCATACTCTTGTTGCATACTGCTTGACTCACTTGTTTTCATTTCTTATCCACTCTAGCACATATTGAGCAATTAGTATTTGTGAGACACTTGGGGAATAAAAACATGAATAGATATAATTTCTGCCTCTACCTAGAGGGAGCTAAACTGTTGAAATAGTAGCATTTCAGATGATCAGTTAAGACATTTACACAACTTTGGACACCTGTCCAATAGCAAATTTCTTGATCTAGGTTTGGTTCTGTGATAATTTAGCCATGTGTTTTAACAAACTCTTATGTATGGAGATACTCTTAGATACTTAGTTTCCTATTAACTTCTAGAAAAAGGCACAGAGTGAGAATTACATGAAATCTTTTTTTCTTTTTTAAGTTGTCTTTGTTGTAATTCTACTACTCATGAGAGATAAATGATGGGTGAATTATTTATATTTATACTCATCTATACACTTGCTCATTTATTTACCCACTCAAAAATTGTACCTGGCTATTGTGATACATCAAAACATTTTAGAGCCACTTTATTTGATTATAGAACAGACATCCTAGTCCAAAACTCTGAAATACAGAAATGCTTCAAAATTTGAAAGTTTTTGAGTGCCAACATGGTGGCACAAGTGGAAAGTCCACACCTGACCTCATGTGTGAAACTTTTTTTGATGAACAAAATTATTGAAAAATGTATAAAAATGTATAAATGTATAAAATTACTTTCAGTAATTTTATATAAGGTGTATATTAAACATAAATGTATATAAGGTATATATTAAACATAAATGAACTTTCTCTGTATGTAAGGTATATATTAAACATAAATGAATTTTATATAAGGTGTATATTAAACATAAATGAATTTTATATCAGGTGTATATTAAACATAAATGAATTTTCTGTTTAGGCTTGGGTCCCAGCCTCAGGATATCTCATTGTCTGTAAGAAAGAATTCCAAACTCCTCATAATTCCTAAATAAAAAAAATATTTCTGATACCATACAGTGCAGATAAGGGGTTCCTAGCCTGTACCTGAAAATTTTGAGACCCTATTTCAGTTATTAATTTTCTGATATATTGCATTATGTTTACAGAGAAACTTGTAGCTTCAAAAGCACTTTCCTTTGTTGACCTCATTGAGACTTGGTTATCAGTGAGAAAACTAAAAACCAAAATGTAAAATCCAAGTGTTCCTGCCCCATGAGCAGAAGAGCACAACTGAACCCAGACCTCTGTGTTCCTAGATCATCAATTTCTTCTTCAAGGTGTTACAGTTTCTCTGTTTTAGGACCCTATGCCACACTATGTTGAAAATACAAAGGTATTCAATATTTGAGTACCGTGCTGTTCCTACTAATCCTTTATTCCTTTTCTCCCTTTTTTACTGGGAGTAAATTTCATGTCTCAAATCAAGAGAAAACAATACTGTGACTTCAGGAAGTGTCACATTGATGACAGAATCTGCTGATGAGCGAATGAGCATAAACCAGACGTTTTGATTGTGTTCAAAAACATTTTCTGTCTTTTTCTGACTGGAAACTTCATATAAAAACATCCTGTTCGTGTCAAGTAACAAGCTTTTCAGCCTTTTCAGCCTTAGCTCCATTATTGAGAAATTACCTGTATTTGGAGGAGAATTAGGTTTTCAGGCCATTAGAAATGATTGCTCTTTCTTCCATCTTTTTGACGATTGACCACTTAGCAGCTGACTCTGTGTCAGGGACTTGTGGCCAAAATGAATGAGGAGGTGTTCAATGGCCTGAAGAAAAGACTTCAGTCTTAATTTTTACCCCTGAGAAAGTGAGTTAGTAATTCAGGTAATGAGAAGGTGAACAGTTTTGCTCTGTATGGTCTCCCTTTTTTTCCACAGGCTACAACTGCCAGGTGAACATTGATGAATGTGCCTCAAATCCATGTCTGAACCAAGGAACCTGCTTTGATGATATTAGTGGCTATACTTGCCAATGTGAGCTGCCCTACACAGGTGGGTGCCTCAGGTTCCAGCAGGGTTGGGTTAAGGGGACCTTGTCATATCAGGGTATGTTTCTGAGTCTCGGATCCAGCTCTGTGGGGCACTGGTGCTGCTCTGAGGAATCACCTCCTGGCTGTCCTTCCTGCACTTGCTGACTGCATTTTGAGTTTTGAGAAAACACTGTGATGGAGAAATATATCTGCCCTCTTTATGCTTTGGAGTTTGAATTTTAAAAAAATTATGTATGGCTGAAACCTGGTACGTAGCTGATGGTTTTGTCTGTCACTGGAATGGAACCACTTTTCCATAAACTTTGCTATTAGTCTTAATTTCAATAATGCAATTACCATTTATTGATAACTTACTGTATACTAGACAGTTTTTTCAGGTGGTGGTGGGGATGGAATCCAAAGCCTCACATGTGCTAAGCAAGAGCTCTGCCACTGAGCTACATAGCCACAACCCAAATACTTTTTGTATTTTGAGCTAGTATTAGCTTCAGTAATTCCACAATGTAGAATTTCCTGTCATCAATTTATATATGACAAAGCTGTGCCAAAGGGAACTCAGAAAAGTAAATGGAGGATCTCAGATTTCCTGTAAGTCTCTGAGACCTGGTATCTGCCATTCCTTTCCTCACACTCAGTACCTCTGTCTCACTCAGAGGCATTACCCTGAGTAATGGTTCACACCCAGAGAAGGCACAGATGTGGTTTTCATTTCACGTCGTGTGTTCTTCATTTCAGGTAGTATTTTGCTGTGTCCTTGAGGCATTTCTCTTAGTTTTCTCTTATGGCTGTCCTGTGATTGGTTATGCTTGTGTGTGCCTTGCTTTCCAGCTCCTCACCCATAGGAACAAAACCATGGATCATGGGTTTGCCTGTTTCATGCCCTTGTTACTCGCCTCCCGGAGTATTGGACTGTTAGTAATAACACTGCATAGTGATCCTGAGCTGGTAGAGCAGCAGGAGGACCACAAGTATAACTAAAACACTCTGCTCTCTACTTCTGTCTGTACCAAAGTAAAAGAAATACTACTGTAGGGAAATTGCATTTAACCTGCCTGGCTTATAAAATCAAAGTTACAGAACATTCAGGTTAACCTCAGACCTGAGCATAGTGTGAATAATGTCACTGCACAAAGACAGTGCTGATCCTGTGTGTTGCTAGTGAGATCATCTTGTGACTGTGAAGACTCAGAATTGACGGCCATGGGGACATATATACAGCTGTAACCATGCTCAGCTACCTCACAGGATTACTTGCTGTGTGTCATAGATGTCCACTCATCTTGAGAAAACCTGTATTGTCCTCAAGCTACTCAGATACACTGAGAATTTTTGATTGATCTTTCATTAGGGAATAATCCAGTTAAGGAATTTACAGTGTGTAGTCTTGGAGAAATAAATCTAACCAGAAGACCATATATAGATTACCATTTTAATGCTATGTGGCTAAAATTTCTAAGCTTTGTAGAGTTTGCCTACCAAAGCTGAATTGCTGTGCTTTGTAGGTCATTATTCTGACCAGATGGTAAAAATTTGTTTGGGGCCATTGTGGTGAAATTTCACAAGATTTTTTTTCATACAAATTTTTAGAATGAAATGTAAAGTTGTGTTTGTTAGAGCTTGACCTTAAAAACAACCTCATCCCTCTTTTAATGGAAACATTCTTATTTAATATTATTTTACTGGAAGCTTAAGTCTAACATGCTAAGGCAGAAAGTGTTGGTGGGAAGATATCAGTGACATGTTGATATTGTTATAAGGAGACAAGTTGCCCAGAAATTGGAGCGCCTTCCCTGTTTTCCATCACTGATGTGCCTTCCTGTCAATCCATCCCCAGATCAGGTTAGCTGGGTCGTAGGAACAGGAGGCTCTGCTGCTGTTGCTTCCCTGATGATACTAAGGTGTATCTGTGAAGCTGAGCTCCTGTGTAGCTAAGTCTTAGCTATGGAGGTGCAGAAACTGTCTCCTTTGATACAGCTGTTCAAATCTGGTGACCACTCATAATAGTGAAGATGACTGTGGCCTGATAGCATTTGAATGCTCACTCTGCATCTGTTTAACAAATAAGGGCTTTCCTATATTTTTTTCATTTAATCCTTCAAAATCCTCAGAGTTACATACCTTCCTAATTCTTTTCTATTCATGAGGAAGGCTTAGAGAAAATAAATAATTCACCCAGGGTTACAAAGTCAGCAGTGTAAGACCAGGGGATCAGAGTTTCTCAGATTCCAGAGCCTCCAAACCACTACCTTAGACTTAAATTCTGAAAGCATCGAAAACATCCAATTTGGGGAAATTATTCTTTCTTTGGCTGGTTCTCTATCTTGAACTCTATCATTTATTTTCCAGGCAAGAACTGTCAAATGGTGTTGGCTCCCTGTTCCCCAAATCCTTGTGAGAATGCTGCTATTTGTAAAGAGGCACCAAATTTTGAGAGTTACACTTGCTTGTGTGCTCCTGGCTGGCAAGGTAATAGAGTGGGCAATGCACAGGCATTTTTTTCTGAGCTTTAAACAAGGTGGTGGAGTTGGCAGATTTTGGGAAGGCCCTGCCAGGTCTCCTTTGCCTGCCAGTTGTCAAGCCCTCGGTCTGCGCAGGAGTTGCGGTGGAATGCTTTGTCCATGTCTTTGGCGCCCTCTAGTGGCAGAAGACTACAATCCAAAGCCTTAAACTGTGATGTTATTTCTAGAGGGAGTTTTTTTTTTTTTTTTTTAAAACCTTAACAGAAACTTCCCAGGAATACAAAGCCTTCCTGGGACTTCCTGAAGTAGGAGACCAACCAGGGTGTCCTTCAAGTACCCCTCCCCACAGCTAAGCTCAAGCCCCACATAGATTTCTGTGAGAATGAGCTTCCAAAGACTGAGGCAGTTCTGAGACAATTCATTGTTCCTTATTTCCAGGTCAGCGATGTACGATTGACATTGATGAATGTGTCTCCAAGCCCTGCATGAACCATGGTCTCTGCCATAACACCCAGGGAAGTTACATGTGTGAGTGCCCCCCGGGCTTCAGCGGTATGGACTGTGAGGAGGACATCGATGACTGCCTTGCCAGTGAGTATGCCGGCCAGCTGCTACCCTTAAGGGAGAAGCAGCTCAAAGGGAGCAGAGGGGATGAGCTCAGGGACTGCTGCTGTCTCTAATGCCAACACTGGCCATATCTGTCTTTTGTTTTGTTTTGTTTTCTTTTTGTGTGTGTGTGTGGTCCAGGGGATTTAAACAAAGACCTTTCAAAATTAGCAGTATTATCATTTTAGTTTTGAGATAGGATGTCCTTAAATTGCTCAGCCTTGGTTCAACTAGTATCCTCTTGGTTTAGCCCCCCCTTGTAGCTGTGATTTTAGGTGTGCACCACCACACCTGGTGCTTGTTGGATGTTTTTAAATCTTCTTTTTGAAGTTAATGTCTTTAGGAACCAAGGTAGTGGAATCTTAGCATTTCTATATGACATTTTGAACATTGACCAAATAGGGACAGTGCTGTGGTACTTTTCTCGTACATATTTTTGAGAGACAATGCAGTGAACTGTATTTTAAATGTATAATGCATCACATCTTGCAATATGCTAACCAAAACCACCTATGATAATGAGCATGTTTGTCCCCCTACAAGTATTTTTATCCAGTTGTCATTTAATCTTTCTCCCCACTTCTCTTGTCTCATACCACCAGAGGCTTACTTTCTGTCACTAAAATTAGCTGGCATTTTTTTTTCTTACTATTTTATACAAATGCAGTCACATAAGCACGCTCTTTTTGGAGGGAGAAGCTTTGACTTGTTGCAGTCAGCATATTTGTGATTGGGTACATTTTGCTGTGTGTATCAATAGTTTATTCTGCTTTATTGATGAGTAGTATTTTACTATATGGATATACAGATGGAGTATCCCTTTTACCTGAGGTGCTTGAAATCAGAAGTGTTTCAGACTTTTTTGGATTTCAGAGTATTCATATATGCATAGTGAAATAATATGGGGATGCCACCCAAGTCTGAACATGAAATTCACTTATGTTTTTATATATCCCCCCTTCAAACAAGGCTGAAGGCAACTTTATGTAGTATTTTTACCTGCATTTTGACTGTAACCTATCACATAAGGCTGGGTGTGGAGTTTTCCACTTGTGATACATGTTCACACTCAGATTTTGGAGCGTTTCAGACTTTTGGGTTAGGGATTCTCAGCGTGTAGTGTAGTTCACTGGTTAACAGCTGTTGAAGATTTATTCAGTTCTGAGGTATTACAAATAAAGGTGTCATGACATGTTTTCATTTTTCTTGAGTAGATACCAAAGAGTAGAAGGGATGAATTATGGGATAAATCATGTAACTTCAACATTTAAGAGACTGCCAAAATGTTTTTCAAAGTGGTTGTACCATTATCTTTCCAACCAGAATTGTAAAGAACTAGTTAACTACATAGTATTTAGTAATATCAGTCATTTTAATTTTGGTTCAACTAGTAGATATATAGTAGTGTTTCATTATGATTTTAATTTACATTACCCTCTTTATTAGTGAGGTTAACCGGTTTTTCACGTGATCTCTGAAATGTCTGCTCAAGTCTTTGACCATTTGAAAATTTTGGATTATTTGTTATTTGTGATTTTATTGAATTGAAACAGTTCTTTATATTCTAGATATAAATTCTTCATCAGATATTTGCTTTACTGTTTCTTCAGAAGTTATAGGTTCTCTTGGTCTTCTTTTGCAGAGAAAGTTATTAATATTGATGAAATTGAGTATAAGTTATTTTTTTTTATAGTCCCTGTTTCCTATATCTTATTTAACAAATCTTTGTCTAATCCAAAGTCATTGAGATTTAGCTCCTTTTTTTTTCTACAAGTTTTATACTTCTTCTCTCCCTTTTTATTTTCTGGAAGAGTTTATATATAATTAGAATATTTTTACTCAAAAAATGAGGCATAGAATCTTCTTCTAGTAAAATTTTTAACTACAAGCTTAATTCTTCTAGTAATATAATGCTATACAAGCTAATTTATAAATGTTATTAATTCAAATCAATTAATATATTCAGATCTTCTATATCGTCCTTGATTTTCTTTCTACTTATTCTGTCAATTATTTATGGAAACAGGTTCAAATCTTCCAAAATTATTTTATATTTCTCTTAGTTTTTGCTTATTCTTTTTTTTATATTTTGTTTTAAAAAAATAAAAGAAGGAAAACATATTAAACAGACATCCATTTACAAAATAGCATAAGAACAATATAGACAATACAGAGTTACAAAGTGGTAGGAAATTAACAATGGTTGTTGTATTACGTATTGATATCTTCAAAGTGGTTTCTCAGGAAAACAAATAAGAGACATGCAGGATTGATCATACAAGTAATCATTAACTGTTCCTTTCAGTAAAACAGTAGAAGACAGTAGCACAACTATGTTAGCTACCCTGTATATACATACATACATAATTTCGGTTTCTTTCTCTTCTCTTTTCCCACACCCCAGTTGCCCTTTACTTTTCAACATTTTTCTTTCATTTCGCAATATCTACCATACCTCTGAGTTTTTGTTCACTCTTTCAGATTCTGACTATAGTGAGACAATGTGTTGCTTACACATGCAGGTCTGATTTGTTTCACTTATGAGTATGGTCTCTAGTTGTGACCATTTACCTATAAAAGCCTCAAGTTTATTTTTCTGTATAGCTGAGTAATATTCCATTATATAAAAGTACCACGATTTTTTTAATCCAATCTTCAGAAGGTGAACATTTGGGTTGCTTCCACAATTTAGCTATTACAAATTGTGCTGCTATGAACATGGGTGCACATACATCACTGTGATATGATGTTCTCAGGTCTTCTGGGAAAATACCCAGAAGGGGAATGACTGGGTTGAGTGGGACCTCTAGACCTAGTTTGCTGAGGAATCTCCAAACTGATTTCCACAGTGGTTTCAGCAGTCTACATTCCCACCAGCAGTGGAAAAGGGTTCCTGTTTCTCCACAGCCTCGCCAGCATTTGTTATTGGTTGATTTCTTAATGCTAGCCATTCTTACTCGGGTGACATGAAATCTCAATGTTGTTTTAATTTCTCAAATGACTAATGATGTTGAACATTTTCTCATGTATTTATTTACCATCTGTATTTCTTTATCTGAGAAGTGTGTGTTCATCTCAGATGCCCATTTTTGGATTGGGTCTTTGAATTTCGGGGTGCTGATATTTTTTAATTCTTTATATGTTCTAGATGGAAGACCTTTGTCTGAGGGATAGTCAGCTAAAATTTTTTCCCAATTTGTGGGTTTTCTTTTTACTCTGCTGGTGATTTCTTTAGATGTGCAGAAACTTTTCAGTAGGATGAGATCCCAGTTGTTGATTCTTTGAAGTATTTCACGGGCAGTATGGTTTTTGTTCATGAACTCTCTGACTACCCATTTGTCTTCGAGATTTTTACCTACTTTCTCTTCCAGTAGATTTAGTGTTTCTGTTTTAATAATGAGATCTGTGATCCATTTTGATTTGAGTTTGGTGCATGGTGATCGACTTGGGTCTATTTTCAGTCTTGGCAGGTGGCAAGCCAATTTCTCCAGCACCACTTATTAAAGAGAATATTGTTCTTCCAGTGAGTTTGTTTGGCCCCTTTGTCAAAAATTAGGTGGCTGAGTGTGTTTGTGGTTTTGTCTGTGTCTTCCAGTCTGTTCCATTGATCTTCTGGTCTGTTTTTTAGCCAGTACCACTTGATTTTATGACAGTAGATTTTATGACAAACAAAGTGGTAGGAAATTAACAATGCTTGCTGTATTACATATTGATATCTTCAAAGTGGTTTCTCAGGAAAACAGATAGAGACATATAATACTGATCAACTGAGGACTCATTGACAGTTTCTTTCAGCAAAGAAACAGAAGACAGTAGAACAACTATGTTAACTACCCTGTGTATACATACATACAAAATTTCTCCTTCTTTCCCTTCTCTTTTCCCACATCCCAGTTGCTCTTTACCCTCGAGTGTTTTCCCATCATTTCACAATGTCTATCATACCTCTTAGTTTAAATTAACTCTTTCAGGTTTTACACTAGTGAGACAATGCGGTGCTTGCACATGCAAGTCTGATTCTTTTTATTTTTGACGTGTTTTTAAAATGAGTTGCTTGTAAAAAGTGTGTATTGGGTCTCACTTTCTTGCTGCACTATAACAATGCCATCTTTTTGAGTGCTTTTTATGATCACTTTTTATTTCTTCACTAGCATATTAGATATGGTGGTTGGTGTAAAGGTTTTTGTGGTTGGTATAGAGATTTTAGTATGCAGCTTTAGCTCATTATAATCCACTTCAGTTATACTACCTTGCGTAGAAAAAGAACCTTTTAGCAGTGAACTTGTTTTCACACTTCTCCTGCTCTCTGTTGTATTGTTTATGTATAATTTATGTATCATTAAACCTTCAGATATACTATTTTTACTTTAAATGCTAAATTTTTTAAAAAAGAAATCTAAAAAATAATTTAAAAGTCCTTATTTTGCCTACATATTTACTTACAATTCTTCATTCTTTTGTGTAGATTTGCGTTTCCATCAGGTCTCATTGTCCTCATGTCTGAAGACATTTCTTTAACATTTTGTGTGGTGCTCCTGATGATGAATTTTTCCTACTCTTATGTGTCTATATATGTTTTGATTTTGCTGTAGTTTTCAAAGATATTTTCAAAGAAAATATAATTCCTAGCTGACTTTCCTCTTCAGCTCTCTTAAGTTGCCCTACTTGCATTATTTCTGAGGGGAAATTTTCTATAATTGTTTCATGTCCTCCTTCATATATAATTTTCTCTCCTATGACTACTTTTTAGATACTGTCTTTCTACTAATTTTTAGCAGTTTGATTATGCTGCCTGTTGGTAGTGTTCTCATATTCCTTTGATCTGGGGGCTCCCTAATCTTTTAGAATATATGGGTCCAGATTTGAAAATATTTAAAAGTTAGTTTTTAGAGGAAACTTACCCCTCTCCTTTACAGGTTTCATTAGACCTTTTGAAATCATCCGTCTGTTCACCAGTGGTCTTTTAAAGAGTTTCTTCCCTCACCCCTAGTGTCTTATTTTAGCATATTTTATTTGAATGTGTCTCGCTGTGTTTTCAAGTTTATGTATTGTTTCATCTCTACTATCTTGGTGGCTGTTACTCCTTATCCTATGTTTTCCCTCAGACATTTTATTTTTTTCCTCCAGAATTTCAATCTGAGACTTTCCTATAACTTTATCTCTGTGTGTATGTGTTATTTTCATGCTTTTCTTCTTGAACATATGGAAATTAGCTGTTTCATAATTCTCAATAATTGTTTTATTGTCCTTAACCTACCATTTTACCATATGAGATATTCCTGGCTCTGTCTCCAGTCCTGAGTTGTCTTCTCTTTGAAGCAGTATTTCCTGCTTCTTTGTCTGCTTAGAAGTATTTTATTGAATGCTAGTCATTGTCAGTTTTACATTATGTCATGCTGAATCTTTAAAAATCTCTTAAATTCAGTATTTTTAAGCTTTACTTAGGGATTCAGTTATTTGGAGACAGTTTGATTCTTTTGAATCTTTATTTTTGGGTTTGTCATATAAGCCTAGAATAGCCTTTTGGTAGGGTTGTTATAGCTCACTACTAAGAAAGAATAGTACTCTCTTAGGATTCTACTCAGAGCCTCATGTTTCATTTTAACTAAGTATGTATGAGCTCTTCTCAGCCCAGTGAAAACTCTAGAGATTATCTTGCCACCTTCTTTCTGGTGGTTCTCCCCCCAGCCTTAATAGTGTTACCACACACAAGTGCTCAGTTACTTGTGTGGCCATTGAATGAGTCTGTCATAATGAACTGAGAATGATAACACCTTATATGATAGGATATATTTTTGCAGATTCAACATGGAGAGCAACAAAGTTGGAGCTGGCAGTGCCAAAATAAATAAGATCTTCACCGTATCTTCATGAAGCCCCATAGCCTATTAGAGAAGAAACACATGCAGATGAATAATTTTAATACTTTCTGACATAGTGAAAAAATGTATATTCAAGGTACAATTGATGGAGAAATTAGAGAACAGGTTCATACTATTCGGATTCCTTTCCCACATTAACTGCCAAATATTCAGTAAAGTTTCTCCTTATATGAAGTGGGACCAGCAATATTTACAATGAGTATAAAATAATTCAGTAAATTTTAGTGAGTTTCTCTGAAACATTCAATGAAAATTGTAGTAACTATGTACTTTGGTTAAGAAAGGATAAAGTAAATTTTTTGTTGCTCTAATGACTGCAGATAAAGCTCAGAATGGAATTAGTTTGACAGATGAATGAGGTGTAGTAAATATTCCCTTTACTAAAATAGAGGTACATTACCCTTTAGTTCAGTGTTCAGTTTTCCTTTTAAACTTACAACCTATCTTTGCAAGTGTTTTAAGTCCTTAACAACGGTAGCTACATTTTGGATTTACTTGTATTATTTCTATGCCGTCTGTATTGTGATGGACCATTGAATGCTTGTAGCTCTACATTTGTTGATTTTGCTACAATTGTGAAGTGTTCTAAAATCATGCTGTGTGATAGTTAAAAGTTTTTTTTAAAAAAATGTTTGTTTCCTCAAATTATGTAAATCTAAAAGAAAAACAGAAATGAAGAGAAGCAGGGAGTGAGTGGGTATGGGGATGATTAATTAAGTTCCTGAAACAAAGAGAATGAATATCTATCTATCTATCTATCTATATACACACATGCATATTCATATATATATATATTTTTTTTTTTTCTGTTCTCCACTATCCATTTTACCACCACATACATCTTTTAAAAATATTGATACTCCTGGTGACCTATGTGTTGGGTCACATACTTGATTGTAAATATGGAGGGAACAATGCAAGTTTTATTACCAAAACCCCTGCAGCAGGTATCTGTCTCCCACCTGGCAGTATGGCACACAGATAAAAAGAAAGAGAGAAAAATCTGCAGCTGAAGGGGCTCTGGGATGACCCAGTGCTCTCAATGGGACAAAGGGCCAAGAGTCAGAGTACTCACTGGCTCTTATTGATACCAATCAGGGAGGTGAGTGGAGGTTGTGGCAGGGTGCATGGAAGAGAAACTCTGCAGGCATTGGCTGTAAGGAGAAACAGAACACTCTTGTACCAGGCACAGAGGCTCCTCAGTTAGTGATGCAGCAGATAACTTGATGTATGCAAGGCTGGCACCTTTACTGCCAGGAAGGTATAATTCTTTTTGAGTCTCAGAGCCTCAGCTGAGATGTTATCTCATGTCTTAGCCCTGAAATCTCACAGGTTCTTACTTGAGCCCGCTTCCAGCCAAGAGCATGGGGGGCTATTCTCGCCTGCATGCCAGAATGAAATACATTGTTGCTTCTGCTGCTGGACTAGTGACATTCTTTTAGCCAATTAAGGGAACTTCTACTTCAATATAGCCAGCTCTGCATATCTCAATGAATAGGGTTGAAGTAAAGGTCAGGTGAAGATGGAGGCAAAAGGCTTCATTTCTCAGGGGAACATGGCTTGGTGGTCTCCTACATTTTATGATTCAGTTAATTCTATAAAATTGTTAGAAAGCCAGATGTGGTGGTGCCACCTGTAATCCCAGCACTCAGAGGCTAAAGCAGGAGGATCATTGCAAGTTTGAGACCAGCCTGGGCTACAAAGTGAGCTCAAGGCCAGCCTGAACTGCATAGTGAGACCCTGTCTCAAAAAGACCAAAAATAATTGTTAGAGAGGATACAAATTAATTTTATCCTATCAGTTAAGCAAGTTAAAATCTCAGACATGTGTTACTGAATGTATTTTCATAAATAAAGGATTCAGGGCAAAATACTGTGAAGAGACCAAGTGCAAAACTCAGAATTGTGCTGCCCTTAGCATGACTTAGATCGTTCACTGTTAGGCGTCTTAAGTTAAATGGATGCTGCTATTCTGAGCTCTAATTCTTTTGTAATCGCTTAGATCCTTGCCAGAATGGAGGTTCCTGTGTGGATAGAGTAAATACTTTCTCCTGCATGTGCCTTCCTGGCTTCAATGGGGATAAGTGCCAGACAGACATGAATGAGTGTCTCAGTGAACCCTGTAAGAATGGAGGGACCTGCTCTGACTATGTCAACAGTTACACCTGCAAGTGCCAGGCCGGATTTGATGGAGTGCACTGTGAGAACAACATCGATGAGTGCACTGAGAGGTGAGCAGCTCATGTACTTGGGGCATTGGTGTCTGAAGGGGGAGAGGGAAAGAGGGGAAGAAACTGGGATTGTGGGGCAGGGAAGAGGCCTCTGCGTGGGTCCCACTCGAGAGTTACCTCTCATCACCCAGTTCCTGGTTCCTAATAGGCATACAATATTTAATTTTTTTTCAGTACTGGGGATTGAGCCCAGGGCTACATCTCCAGCCTCTTCTCATTTTTTTGAGACAGGGTCTCCCTAAGTCTCCAAGTTTTCCAGGCTAGTTTTGAACTTGTAATCCTCCCGCCTCACCCTCCCAGAGTGCTGGAGTTGTAGGCATGTACCACCACACCTAACCAGATAGCTGTATAGTTAGAAGGTCAGAGGTCAGAGGATGAAAAACTTAATGAAAAGCTTGAAAAGCCTACTTAGAGAACAGAGGGAGCTATAATTTTGTTCTTTTTTCCTTTTGGTCTCTTGTTCTAACAATTCCTGTTTCTTTGCAGATTTGTTACCATTCTTTAAGTAATTTCTGGGAAGTTTGTTCTATTTCTTTATATTATCAACATATTTGTTCTGTTTCTCTTTCATAAAAAAATTTAAAGTTAAGAGCATTTATTTACTATTTTTTATACACAGTAAGTTAGCTTAGTAATAAACAAATGATGTGGGAAACTACAGAAGAATAACATAGCCCAGAAAATTTCACTTTCCCTAGGAATCTACAGTAAGCTCAGACTTTTAAATATTCCTAAGCCTTTGGTTGTAGAAAGAATACTGGTACTAGTCTAGTTTGGGAGAAAGCAAAATTTAGTGGATAATAGGGTTTGGGGATGGTCAGGGGTATTGCTGCTGTAACATCTTATGTTCTAGAAACTTTGCATTTCAAATACCAAGTCAGAGGAATCCCTTTACTTACTGAGGTGGCTCCCTGTTTGCTTCTCAGCTCCTGTTTCAATGGTGGCACCTGTGTGGATGGGATTAACTCCTTCTCTTGCTTGTGCCCTGTGGGCTTCACCGGTCCCTTCTGCCTCCACGAGATCAATGAATGCAGCTCTCATCCATGCCTAAATGAGGGGACATGTGTTGATGGCCTGGGCACATACCGCTGCACCTGTCCCTTGGGCTACACTGGGAAGAACTGCCAGGTAACTGACTCCCTTCCCATTCACACAGCTCCTGCAGAGTCCCTAAGTATTACACATGTTCCTTCCTATGCAGAATAAGCCACTTCTAAAAAAGAAAGGTGTGGATCTTAGCCATAATTTCTTAATAGCTAGATTCCAAACTGGTGATGCTATCAATATGTGGATTAACAAACATAAAAATTTTTAAGAGACTGGTAAAGGAATGCAAACAAATGTGTGGGAAATAAGCACAAAAATGGAAAAAGCAACTGAAATAAAGTCTTCAAAGGTCAAGTACAGCATCTTTTTTTTTTTTTTGGCGATGTTGTAACAGTCTTGAAACTAAACTTGAGACATTTGTAGGACTATGAATGTACCTGAACAACATAATGCGAAGTGAAATAACTCAGACCCTCAAGCTTAAATATCACAAGGTTTCTCTTATATGAGAAACCCCAAATATAGAGAGCAAAATAAATTACAGATAATGTAAAAGGGAAGGAGACCAAAAGGTGGAGGCAGGGGGCAGGAGAGGAGGGGAAGAGGGTGAACAAAGAATTAAGCTGTGTTATGTACATGTACCAACTCCCTGTGAGGAATGCAATCCTTATACTACAAGCATATACTAATAAAAAATAAATTTAAACGTATACACATTTTCATAGAATCTTAGGGTAGAAGGGGTCTTTATAAGAAACAAATGTATCCTTTCAGTTCAGGGAAGAGAAACTGAACTCCAAAGAAGCAATATATGACTTTAGATCCACCCCAGAGTTAGACTTTCCCGAGGATCCAGTATATGGATTCCCAACAGCACTGTGTTTATTTATATGCTAACTTTATCCTTGCAAGAATGAGAGAATAATAGAACTCCAAAGAATTTGGGAATAAGTGCCAGAATTTAACTTGATGTGTAGGGTGCACTTGAGAAAGGCTTTGGTCCTTTTGGATGTGCAAACAACCCCCTCCATGTACTGAGCAGCTTGCTGCTGAGTCTGGGGCTCTGGAGCACGTTCTCCTGAGGGTTGTTGCTCGCTCTCCAAGGGTCTCACCCTCATGTCTTCTATTGGCCAGCAGTCTGTTTTGTGGCTGTGACATACTTCTCTGCCTTATTTTTCATAAATCTCATTTTCTCCCCTTTAAAATCAACTCTTTGACAGTTCTAGGTTTATTAACAGGTTTTAAGACTTTTTATTCACCTTCACCCAGACAGCGGTGGCTAAGAGCCATGTGGATTTTATGCAGGGTTTGCATAAGGAATATCTAAAAGCTCCATTTCTTTCTTTCTAGCCCTACTGGGTGGCTGTATTTGTAGAAATACTGAGGTCTGGAGTACTGAGAATAACTTTATCTATTGAGTTTCTTCAAATTCTTAAACTTCGGGGCTAAAAACTTTTTCAGTAGCAGAACAAAGAGAAATTTAAGACTATAAAAATGATGACCTGCACTTGGAACACTGGATCCAGTTTAAGGTTTAGATGAAGGCTTTTTAAAATAAATTCAAATGCTTTCCTTGATTTCTTGTAATATTATATAACTTATTTTCTTCATTTCTGGTATTTGGATTTTGATGTATCTGTATCCCTGCCTTTGCTTCAGACCCTAGTGAACCTCTGCAGTGAGTCTCCATGTAAAAACAAAGGCACTTGCATTCAGGAAAAGGCGGAGTCCCGGTGCCTATGTCCATCTGGATGGACTGGTGCATATTGTGATGTGCCCAATGTCTCCTGTGATGTGGCAGCCTTCAACAAAGGTGAGCTCTGCTCCACGGCTCAAGAGCCACCTATGCAAGTATAGACTGGTCAGTGGCATTTTCAGGGATGTTATTTATTGTGGAATAAGAAGGAAAGACAGATAGTAGTGAGGGGCACAGCTCTGGAGAAAGGGTAGAGGAGTAGGCTTAAGAGCTTGCAAAAGGAAAAGTATTTTAAAGGAAGCTAAGGCATTTTCCACTTTCAGAGCTGGTTTATTTTTAATACAGGTCTGGTAGTGAGAGTTGTGAAAAACTAGACAATAACATTTGATGTCAGCTACCTTCAATTTGCTCACCCATTAATTACTCTGAATCTGATGTGTCATTTTCCCTTCTGTGATGCCTCTTTTTCCCTCTGGACCTCCCAGGTGTGCTTGCCAAGAACCTGTGCAAGAACTCAGGTGCCTGCATCAACGCTGGCAACACGCATCACTGCCAGTGCCCACTGGGGTACACGGGAAGCTATTGTGAGCAGCAGCTGGATGAGTGCACGTCCAATCCCTGCCAGCATGGTGCCACCTGCAGCGACTTCATTGGTGGATACAGATGTGAGGTGAGGAAGACAAGAATGTGCCCAAGAGGTTGCACAACTCTTAAGAGCACTAGAGTTTTGAATTTAGCTGCTTAAATGTTATGTGTATGGTTTTTAAGTTTTTACTAGTCACCCTGCTAATGCTTCCTGTCACTATTTTCTTCAGCCTCCTTATGCAGTATGTTAGTATTTTCACTGTGGTCTGGAAAGATTTTTCTTAACAGGGAAACTGCCAGGATTTGGAACCGGCAGCTATGACCAGGTGCATTTCATGGGCCCACTCACCATAGTGGCTTCTAGAACTTCCCTGAGTGGCACCTGAGCTAGGATAAACCAATTTGAACAGTATCTTTTTGGCCCATATCACTTTTATATGTAATCATCAACAATCAGCTAATTATTTCCTCTTTTGAAAAAAAAGTGGCTCATCCTGTTTTACCATAGCACCGTGCTAAGCCACTGTAACAGTTTCTTTCTGACACTTTTGTATTCTGTTTAGGCTACTGGGCTTAGGGAGGGTGCCAAACCAATCAGTGGACTGATGTAGTAATCACATAATCCCAGCATTATACATTCTAGATCCAACCACCTCTGAAAAAGCCCCACCTATGACTACATGAGGCTTTGGGGAACATCTACACAAGTTAAAACAGGAAGCATATTGAAAATAACTGTCAGAGTATTTGTTCCTTTTTTTCCCGGTAAAGTGGTTTTTTCAGCTAGAAGACAAATAGATAAATGCCAGTAAGCTGGATATTGGCCCTCCCCAGGGTGATTAGCAAAGAGTGGGATGATTCCTACAGAGGAACCTATAAGAGCTAAGGGGGAGGGGGACAGGGTCATAGTAACATGCCAGATCTTACTTGCTCTTCTATTCTGTTTTCAGTCATGACCCAACATTCCTTGTCCTTTTCTGTGTCCGCTTTCTTGGCAGTGTGTTCCAGGATATCAGGGTGTCAACTGTGAATATGAAGTTGATGAGTGTCAGAATCAGCCGTGCCACAATGGAGGCACCTGCGTTGACCTTGTGAACCATTTCAAGTGCTCATGCCCACCAGGCACTCGGGGTATGAAATCAGCCTTACTCCTCTTCTATCTGAGCCATTCTCTGAGCTATAGATCAATGCTTAGTGTTGAAGGGATTTTTAAAAATTAGATCGTTACTAGCTTCATTACAGGCGTTTAATTCTGCACCCTGGTGATGTAAGCCATTTTATCCTCTCATGTATTGCTAGCACTGATCCAGTTCTTTTGGGTGGTTTGACATTTTACATTCCAGAAAACACAGAATATAATACTGATATAATATTACAACAAAATTAGCATACTCAGAAAGATTTCCTGACACTTCAAATGAAAGCAACTGATAGTCTCTGGAATAAATAATTCACATTTACCTGCATTTGTATAGGGGCAAGCCAGGTGTTGCCTCTGTAATGTAAGGGAATGAATGAAATGAAAACATCTGCCTACTTTCACAATCCCAGGGGGAGGAGGCTTACACTGTAAGGCAGTGATGGTTAACCTTTTAGAATTTAAAATGATACAAATAGCCAGCTGCAGCATGCATGCCATAGGTTTGACACTACTGCCCTGAGAAATACTACTCTATTACAGTAATGGGATGTAGCCCTACACTGAGTGTTGGAGTCATTTCTCTGCCGTGGGCACTGCTAGTGCCTCCACTTCCCCCCCAGGAACTCTGGCTATTATTTGTTAGGAGAGATTTAGTTAGGAAGTTCCAGTTTTCAGTGGCCTCTGGGGGAAAATGGAAAGCCATCCATAATAGTTAGATATTTGTTGTCCTCATTATCAAAGAGAAGAGAAAAGAATTTGAAAGAACTCTTTATATTGTTACAGACTTCTGTGTCAGTGAATTTTGACAATTTGTCTTCCTAGAGATCCAAATTGGGCTGAATTAAAATAGAAGAGTATTCTGCTAGTAGAGTAGTTACGTATTTGAAGAATGAGGTTAGAGAAGAGAAAACTAAAGGAAAACAGCCTTAGTTGAAAATTTGTCATGCGTGTAGGAGACTAGTGCTTTGTTCCAGAAATCCATCATTGAAAGAGAAGTAAAGATCAATTCCAACTCATTATTAAATTCATTCCTTTGTGTAATTGTACTTAGAATAAGTTGCATTTCTGGTGGTAGCTAGTTAAACCTTAAAACTGAGAACTTAACACAATATTATATATTGTTTTATTTTTATTTTTGTCACTCAAATGTACCCTAATATACATTCGGTTGGGCTACCTTTCTCTGTACTGTATCTGTGTAGTTTAAAACACTTGATTTCTGAGACTTCCAAAGGAAAGGAAGAAAGACAGACCTACAGGATCATGTAGCAGCTTTCACTCCCTCAATCTAGAAGTGACACACATTACTGTCTCTTACAATATATAGGTAAAAAATTACTTAATGATTTCCACCTGTCTTCTGAAGAGGCTAGGAAATCTTGGAGAGTACATAGATATGTACCTAACCTGAATTCTCTACTGTACTATAAACTTTTATGCATTAGACATGTCCAGTTCAAGAATGGGTCCTTTCATAAGGCAATAAACTTTGTATCTTTTCTAACCATTTCTTAAAGGTGGTTTATATTAATAGTTTTGTAATTATTATTCATTGTATTTTTCTTCTGGCACTTTGAGTGTCTTCCCCACTGTGTTTTGCCTTCCATGGTTTTTAATGAGATATCAGCTGTTAATATTGTTGAGGCTCCCTTGTATATGATATGTCACTTCTCTCTTGTTGTCTCAAGATTCTTTGTTTTTGTCTTTGGAAGTCTAATCACAATGTGTGCAGAAGTAATCTCTTTGAGTTTATTCTACTTATTATCATTGATCACGTAGTACTATGTGTGTTTGCATAGTGTAGAATATACTGTGTTTATTTATCCTGACTTAACATCCCCATCCACTGATAAATATTCTAAGAGACTGAAGTTCTATAACATCATTATGAGAGTTACCACAGTACTTGTTTCTGTCAGGATACCCCTGAGCTTTGGATCTTGGCCTCAATATTCTTCCAGTTCCCTAGTTCAAGGGTTATCTGTAACAGTTCTACCCATCCCTGCTGTTTTGCTTCAGGCTGAGGTTGAGTTCATTCTCACTTGAGCGAACTGTTCATTATTGGTGGTTCCATTCTGAAGGGAAGCTAGGCACAGCTCCTAAATGTCAAATATTCTAGGAGATTGGGCGCATATACAGGTTTTGTTTTTACTTTCTTGTTTTCAGTTAATTTGTAAATAGCTAATGTGATATATGCACATAGATGAAAAATATACATACATTAATAGAAAAGGCGTGCAGTAAAAGACACACTTTTCTCCAAGTTCTCCTTCTCCCACAAGCCAGTAATCACCACTTTGTTTCATGTATACTTTTGTAGTTTTTTAAAGTATTCTTAGCAATTTCTTTATGTGCATAGAAGCAAAAAATAAAGATATTTTATTTCCCTTAGTTTTTATTATGAAGATAGAATATTAGACACATTATTTTGCACTTATTTTTGAAAACTTAATTGGAGCTATTTCCATATTGCAATATAGAATTTCTTCAGTCTTTTTTTTTTTTTTGCTGCAGAATTCCCACGTGTCTTAGTTACTTTCTTGTTGCTGAGAGAAAATATCTGAGTCCCACAAGTTAAAGGAGGAATGTAGTAGCTTGTTTGTAGAGGTTTCAATCCATAGTCACCTGGCTCTATGGCAGAGGGCATCACCAAGGAGAAACAGTCCATAGCAAAGCAGCAGTAGGCTGCAAAGCAGCAAGCCTGCCTTCCCTCTCTCCTTTTATATTCTATTCAGGCTGGTGCCACCCACATCTAGGGTGGGCCTTCCCGTTATCCCACCGATCAGTGGACTAATTTATTTAGTACCACACATCGCTTCTTGGCCTTTTGGCTAAGATCAAGTGTAGTATTTAGTACCACACACACTTAATCGCAGTTTCACACACCCTAGATCCGGTTTGCCCTGAAAAACTCAACCTTGAATGCATGAGGCTTTGCACTATGTAAAGCATAACCATACCTAACTAGTGCCCTAGGAATAGACATTTACATGCATATAAGCATATTTGTAAAATAAATTTTCAGAAATAGAATTGGTAGTTTGAATAAGATGTATGTTTGTAATTTTAATTTTTATGATTTCTTTTATTGATGAAGATTTTCTTTTTAAACAGGTTGAATTTATCAGTTTTGTTTCGTGGCTTTTGGATTTTGACTTGTAGTTAGCAATACCTTACACACACTAAGGTTATAAAAGAATTCTCCCATATTTTCTTCAAGTGCTAGAATCCTGAAGCACTTTTTCCATATTGCTACTAACTTGTCCTTACACAGAGTACTGAATATTTGATTTATGAATATTTGATTTACTGAATATTTGTTTTATGCAATGATTTGAGATGGCACCTTTATCAAATTCTAAGTTCCCATGTATATTTGCTTCTTTTTCTGGACTTTCTTTTTTGTTATATTGTTCTATTAATCTACTAGTAGCTTGTTTTACTTATTAAGGATCTTCATGTTTTCTGTGGTTCATTTTTCTATGTAATTTTGTACTCAACTTGTCTCTGTAAGAGTCCTTCTAGTATGTTTTTTTGGAGTCACATTAAATCTGTGAATATAGAGGAAGTTTATGGGGCTGGGGATTTAGCTCAGCAGCAAAGCGCCTGCCTGGCAAGCGCAAGGTCGTGAGTTCGGTTCCTGGTACCGGAGAAAAACCAAAAAAAAAAAAAAAAGAGGAAGTTTATATCTTTCACAAGGAGTCCTCCTTACCAAGTCATGTTATGTCTTTCTATTTAAATCTGCTTTTGTGTCTCTCAGGAAAATTTTGAAGTTGTCTTCAGACAGGGTAGTGTGTTCTCATTAAAATTATTGCTATGTATTTTATGTTTCCAGTTGCTATAGAAAATAAAACATACTCTGTGTTTTTCTTTTTCTTTTTAAATCTTGTTTCTTTTAATGTGCACCACAAATGCAAATGGCAGGAATATATAACTATTTTTATAACTTTTAAGTTAATCATAGAATAATGTCTAGAAGTTATTGATAACTTTATTTCTTTCTAAAAACTGTTTACAAATGTTCATACAATGTAGCTCACTTACATTTGTGGTAGCTCTATTTTTAGAATAACCATTGAATTCAGCAGGATAGTCTCTATTGTTTTTAAATAAAGAAAAAAATCAGTGATTATAATAGTTAAAATATTTATCATACAAAATTTAATTTCAGTTCTTATCAATATTTTCCATAGTTTTAATCTACGTATTTACTAAATCATGTCTTTTGGGGCTGTTTTTGTATATTTTGAATTGAAATTAAGATATTGATGAAAAATTACGGAGCTCAATTTCCTTGTCTTTAGATGGGACAGTACCTACACCGGATAGGATAGTACCTACACTGTAGGATTCTATTTCTTTGTTGTGTGGGGAGAAGATGTGATGCCCTAACATGTCTTTACCTTTCCACATACTGCTCATCAGGAAGGTGGCAGCTCTTATAGACGAGTATACTTCACCCTACGTGGCCTAAAAGGTGCCACTGTAGATTAAGTAGTGTAGTCTGATTGATTAGGAAAGTCCCAGCAAGGTAGTTGTCCCTTGCTGGAGACCAGTGTTTCAGATATTTTCAAAATTCTGTATCCTCTCTCTCCTCCAGGCCTACTCTGTGAAGAAAACATTGATGACTGTGCTGGGGGTCCCCACTGCCTCAATGGTGGTCAGTGTGTAGACAGGATCGGGGGCTACAGTTGTCACTGTATGCCTGGCTTTGCCGGGGAGCGGTGTGAAGGGGACATCAACGAGTGCCTCTCCAACCCGTGCAGCTCTGAGGGCAGCCTGGACTGCATCCAGCTCACCAATGACTACCAGTGTGTTTGCCGAAGCGCCTTTACTGGTGAGGCCCCCCCATCACTCTGATGGAGGCTTTAGTGGATTGGGCCCTGTATGATTTGTCCCAGATTCAAGGGGAGTTTTTCCTGTAAACAGAAAGCTAGACCAGCTTAGTTGAGGAGCCCAGGTGTTTTGCTAGGTCTGTGTACTGTGGATGCTTTCGCCAATCTCTATTTTTCCCAAGATGTTATGTATTGATTATGTCATGCTGCTGTAGGGAAGAACTGAACAAAATAACATGTTTTTGTTTGTAGTAAATTGACTCTGGGAAAATTAAGCTGTATTTTAATGCCAAGCAAACAGGTTACAGAAAAGCCAATGTCACTGAAAAGAGATATCATAGGTAAAAATTCTCTGTAAACTGCCAATCCCTATTGAGGTACGCTGACTTGTTGTAGTTTGTCCTATAAAACAGAAGATACTAACAAAATGTAGTGAACAGTTCATTTACCATTTCCTTCACTGTATGAAACTAAAGTACCTTGAAGAACTGAGATGTGAGTTTCCCTTTTTTTTACATGTGCCTAGTCACTTTTGTATCTGTTCCTCCCTGTGGGTTGCTTTGGGGATGTGTACCTTGTGTTTACTGTGTAGACAGGAGGCATTGCATCAGCAGTGGTCCATCAGGTTGCCACCCACAGAATGTGTGCTTGATCTCCTTCGATTCCTGTTGGTTTAGAACTGAACTCCTATTCCTTGCTTTAGTCTGTGCCTGGCTCCCATAGCAGCGGGGTACTGTTCAGTAACTTGAGGTTACTATTTCTGTCTTTTAAAACTGCTTTTTATTTTCTACCTTGAGGCCGTCACTGTGAAACCTTCGTGGATGTGTGTCCTCAGAGGCCTTGTCTGAATGGAGGGACTTGTGCTGTGGCCAGCAACATGCCTGATGGCTTCATTTGTCGTTGTCCTCCAGTAAGTATCCCACTGTTGATTTAAGGGCTTGCTCTGTTCCACACAGTCTGCGACAAAACAGATTAAACCTGGGTTTTTCAAGTTCCTGAGTGGGGAGATTTCTCAATTTCACCTCAGATTTTCCCATGTAAAGCTGTTTAGGTAGTCCTAGGAACTGTGCAATTCCCGGTCTGTGGCTGTCAGCCTTCGAAGTACTAAGGAAAAAACCACAAGTGGTGGGATGTCCTCTTGAATTAAGGCCACTGTCTCTGCCCAGTATGAGTGAAACACTATTTTTAAACCATTGAGAACAAGTTGCATCTTAAGTTAAAAGAAAGCTTAATTGTAGTCATTTGTTGTGCAAATGCTTTTGCCACTGCCAAATGCTGAAAGTTCTTTAAAACAGACGTCACTCTTCATGGAGAAAGCTGAAAAGAAACCTTCTGGTAATCTCGGTTTGGGCTGAGCAGGAAATACAAGAATGAAATGAGATATAGAATTCTTCTAGCGATCCAAAACTTCCAGTAGGGTCTCCCCACCCCAACCATTATTTCGGAGTGAGCTAAAGGTGATTAGGGAGGTGCCTACAGATACAAGGTTGCCCAACTTTCCTACCATGACCTGTGGACTTAATTCCTAAACTTAAAATGAAAAAACTCTACAACCACCCGTGGAACCTTCACTTCTCACCTACTGGCTACCTCAAAGATGTCATGTCCTAGAATGTGGTCTAGGAGGCAACACAGCGTGATCTTAAACTAAAGGTCTAGTCTAGTCTTTATCTCTATAGTATGGAGGAGAGGAAGTTGATGAGAGAATGGAGCAAGTCTTCAGGTCCATCCGCCATCCTCATTTCTTTATCACTTTCCACAGGGCTTCTCGGGAGCAAAATGCCAGAGCAGCTGTGGACAGGTGAAGTGCAGGAAAGGGGAGCAGTGTGTGTACAGTGCCTCGGGGCCCCGCTGCTTCTGCCCCAACCCTCAGGACTGCGAGTCAGGCTGTGTTAGTAGCCCCTGCCAGCATGGGGGCAGCTGCTACCCCCAGCGCCAGCCTCCGTATTACTCTTGCCACTGCTCTGAACCGTTCTGGGGTAGCCGCTGTCAATTCTACATGGCCCCTACCAGCACCCCTTCTGCCACCTGTACGAGTCAATATTGTGCTGACAAAGCTCGAGACGGTGTTTGCGACGAGGCCTGCAACAGTCATGCCTGCCAGTGGGATGGAGGCGACTGTTCCCTCACCATGGAGGACCCCTGGGCCAACTGTTCCTCTCCATTGCCTTGCTGGGAATATATCAACAACCAGTGTGATGAGCTGTGCAACACAGCCGAGTGCCTATTTGACAACTTTGAATGCCAAGGAAACAGCAAGACCTGCAAGTAAGGGCTCTAGGTTCTTCACAAGCTGAGTGGCACTCTCACTAACATGGCATGATTTCTCGCTCTTGCTCCTAACAAGTGCAGTGCTTCAACCCAAGCTGCCTCTGTACTTAAGATGGTGTCAGCCTTGTTCTGTCACATGCTACCCTGTTCTCTCCCTTGCTGCAGAGGCCAGGGATGTTTGTTGCCTAACCATCCCTCCCTCTGCCTATCTCTGCCTTCTAACCTGCTGCTTTCGTGATCTCCTGGGAGAAATAACCTTTGGAAGTGGTGTTACTCACGCTCAGGCAGCCTCTCACATAACCTGTCCACAGGATGGATGGAAAGGTCTGTACCTCTCTTCACTCATTCCTTTCCCTAAGACTGACTTTTACCGTCTGTATTCATCTGAAAGAATGAGCTAGATTAGGGCCTGTAATCCTTCCAGTCTTTGCTGTTGCAGTTATAGGATGCTTTGTGGTCTACATAGTAACCTTTCTATTAACCATTCCATCTAACTTAACCCTAGTTAATTCCCAGCTACCTTCTGAGGTATAGATACTGCTCCCAGGTGAGGGAACTTTGGATCAGAAGGTTAAAGAACTTGCTAAAGCACACATAGCTCTTCCTAACTCATGATCTTTTCATTGAGCTACACAGCAAGTTGAGTTGAATAGTACAGATGTCAAGGTATGGGGTTGAGGAGGAGAAGGAGAGTGTAGAAGAGCAGTTTGTGGATCATTTAGGTTTGGGGGTTCTGTCTTCTTTTCCCAGCATTTGAAAAGTGACTGTGCAAATTTGATCCGGTACCAGTATGGAACATAACTCTCTTTACCTTCTGTAGTTGGGATTCATTACTAAAAGGGAAAGAAATGGGCCATGTTGACAAGGTTCTCTGTATAACAGCTCTTGATGGTTCAGAGTATAGAGCCACCTTGGACACTTTTACTTCCTAAAGTCCTTCAATCTTGGGAGAAGTGGATAGAAATTAGAGGATATATGAATCAGGCTGACTTTAACTTTAGACTTTTGTTTAAAAAGCTGACTTAACAAGACTGTGAACTGCATGGGAGCCCTGAGAGCCCTTGCAGCATAATCAGCACAGTGTTGTTCCTCGTCGAGGGAGCAGTCAGTAATGCTGAGTGGCGTAGATTACATGATTCCAGCCCAGCTTCACAGGACATTTAGCTCATGATACAGGCCACAATAGATGGGTAGGAAAATCACAATCGTTCCAAGTGGAAAACTAAGTAGTTCTGGTCTAGTCTGAATTCCTTTCCCTGTTGTTTCTCTCCTCTGCATAGGTATGACAAGTACTGTGCAGACCATTTCAAAGACAACCACTGTGACCAGGGATGCAACAGTGAGGAATGTGGCTGGGACGGGCTAGACTGTGCTGCTGACCGGCCTGAGAACCTGGCAGAGGGTACACTGGTCATTGTGGTGCTGATGCCCCCTGAGCAGCTGCTCCAGGATGCTCGAAGCTTCTTGCGAGCGCTGGGTACCTTGCTCCACACCAACCTGCGCATTAAACTAGACTCACAGGGGGCCCCCATGGTGTACCCCTATTATGGGGAAAAGTCAGCTGCCATGAAGAAGCAGAGGATATTACGAAGGTCTCTTCCTGATGAACAGGAACACGAGGTGGCGGGGTAGGTTTTTGGTTTTTAAACTTCTTTAAAGTTTTTATGGGAAACTGAGCATTTTGGTACACAAGGCAAAGTCGGAACTCAGCCTATAAAAATGCAACACTTAGACAAATAGAATGGCCTAGCACTTAAGGCAAGCCGGAGAGCCAGTGCTTATGTTTAGGAATGAAGATTTACCTTCATTGTGGGATCCAGAAAGGTGGGCTGAAGTGGGAGGGAAGATGTTGGGATCCCTAATCTTCTCAAATGCTGCAGTCCCTAATCTTTCGCCAGAGTTGCCTCAAAACCTTTTGTTGTTGAAGACTTTTTTTGTGTGGGAATTGAACCTAGGGCCTTCACCCTAAGCTACATACCCAGCCCTTTTTATTTTTTTATTTTGAGACAAGATCTTACTAAGTTAAATTGCCCAGACTGAGCTCAAACATGTGATCCTCCTGCCTCAGCCTCTCCGAGTACTTGTATTACAGGTGTACACCACCATGCCTGGCTGTGACTTCTTTTTCTGTATTAATCATTGTCTTCTTTTCTTTTTTTTTTTTTTTTTTTGGTTTTTCTCCGGTACCGGGAACCGAACTCACGACCTTGCGCTTGCCAGGCAGGCGCTTTTGCCGCTGAGCTAAATCCCCAGCCCCCATTGTCTTCTTTTCAAGGCCGCTTACCTACATTAAGCCTCTTTGACAAGGGAAGTAATCTTCAGTTATTCTGTCTACAGTTCACTGTTGGTATATACCACAATTTTCAACCCTCCAGATAGCCAAGGTGTGAATGTGGAGACCTAGGAGAATAAGGGCCCAGAACGTTCAGTGTGTATTTTTAGCGTACCACTGAGTGCACTGAGCACGCAGGAAAAGGTGGAGGACCACTGTGCCACGCTGAGGGAAGTGAGACACCCTCAGGGTGGGAATCAGTATTTAGAACCTGAAGGGACAGTGTCCTAATTTCCGAGGCCTTTCTGAAGGCAGCATCCCAAGAATGGAGAGCCATAGGCCATGGGGTGGAAGGTTTATCTAATCCTCTCTGCTTCTGCCTCAGCCTGCTGGACCTGCTGCAGCCTTCTGTTTTACCTGCCATCTCTCATCTTCCTCTTTGCCCTTGGCATCCACAGGTCTAAAGTGTTTCTGGAAATTGACAACCGCCAATGTGTTCAAGACTCAGACCAGTGCTTCAGGAACACAGATGCAGCCGCAGCTCTGCTGGCTTCTCATGCAATCCAGGGAACCCTGTCATATCCTCTTGTGTCTGTCGTCAGTGAGTAGCTTTGGTGCTAAGGGGGAATGATTGGGGAAAGACATCCTTGGGGTACACACTGTAATACTCAGCCCTCTGTTTTTTAGGGTTAGTGACATCAAGCAGCCCTCTAAATGAATTTAATGCTAATGTCAAGAAGTTAATGTTCTATAAACACTGACTCTGTCTTTCTGAACTTTCAGGCGAATCCCTGACTCCAAAACGCACTCAGCTCCTCTATCTGCTTGCTGTTGCTGTTCTCATTATCCTGGTTATTATCCTGCTGGGAGTAATTATGGCAAAACGAAAGCGCAAGCATGGCTCCCTCTGGCTGCCTGAAGGTTTCACCCTTCGTCGAGACTCTAGCAACCACAAACGTCGTGAGCCCGTGGGACAGGATGCTGTGGGGCTGAAGTAAGTGGATTTACCAACAAGCCATAATCCACACTAGTATACAGGAATGAAGAGAAAAGCATGTCTTACCGAATCGTGATGTTAAATTCTAACCCTAGCCATTAATCTCACTCATCCAGTGACTGTGAAGCCACTGTTAGGGTGTCAGTGTCTGGATGCATCTTTTCTGTTCGTATATGTTATCACTGTGCTGGCAGCTTCTGTGTTGGGGCATACTTTTCTTGGAAACTCTTGTTCAGTGTGAAGGGAAAAATTGAATGCTTGCATGTAAAATTTTGCCCATCCTTTCTGGGTCAAGGCCCCCTTTCTGGGTCAAGTGAGAGCATAGCTTTGGGAGGAGGCCAGGGTGGAAAAAGTGTTAACCTCCACTCTTGTTGATGCCGTAATCTCTACTCTTATTTTTCCCCCTTTATAATTCTGTCAAAGAAATCTCTCTGTGCAAGTTTCGGAGGCCAACCTGATTGGTTCTGGGACAAGTGAACACTGGGTGGATGACGAAGGACCCCAAGCAAAGAAAGCCAAGGTAAACTGGCCTTGGGACAGCCACCATTGTTAGCTACCATCTAGTCACAGTCCACATTTCTCTTCTGTGGTTCTAGAGTGCCCTGAATGGGAGGAAAGAGTGATAGTTTTTATATTACCCAAGCAATGGTTAGCCCAGGTTCCCATGAATAGCACGGAACCTTAGGGCATTGATGACCTTGGGTTAATTATGTATGTTTTTCAAGAATTCTTAAAAGTAGTGAAACAAATGTGCCTCTTTCCTCAAGTACCCTGCTAGTGTTATTTGAGTCAGGACTGGTATCTGGGTCAATCTCTGTAATTAAGCAGTGAGAAAAGTCAGTGGCTACTGATGTCAGAGGCTACACATCTGAACCTAGCCGACTAAAATTGTGTGGAGCGAGAGCTACATTGGGCTAAAGCTGATGTGGGGAAGAAGACCTTTGTGCGACAGGAGCCAGCAGAGAATGATGGTGCAAAAGTCTGCTCCTTAGTAGTTGGCAAGTTACTTTCCTCTTCGAATTTAATTTTTCTTATGTGTAAAAAGGATAATAAAAACTTCTTTGGGAGTTGTACTAGGATTAAATACAGTGGTATAATGTCGCCTACCTATTTCAGGTCACATACTAAGAATTCAGTAGAGTATAGTTGCTTTTAAATTGTATAGTCATCATTATTCATGAATCTTCCCTGAGTGCTTGCTTTGACTGGATTCTATCTTAAGTCCAGGGAGGCAGCTTTGAACAAGGTTTCTTCTTTTCAAGAACTTTCTAGTGTGCTGGTAAAGGCTATCACATAGTACCATGTAAGTGCTTAGCACATAGTCAGTTAGCAGAGGAAAGCAGAATACACTTTTTAGGACCAATAAGAGGAATTAAAGTCTATAATTTCTTTTTTGTAGAGTGGATAGCAGTTAGAGAATTGGGGTGGGCGAAATCATTGTACACTGAGGGAAAACATAGGCAGAGGCCCAGAAACAAGAGTATGATGTTTTAGAGATTTAAAGATAGCATATTAGGGGGTCAAGCCTAGACTTTGGGATGGGGAGGTGGGGAGAACTACCCAGATGATTGAAAAGAGGTAAATGGGAGCCACATCTTGAGAGTAGGGAGCTAAGGTGATTGATGAAATTGAGGGGCAGAACAGGAAGAAAGAGAAAACTAGCTGGAGGTTAAAGGAGGTGGCAGGAGACTGTGGCCCTTCTCTCTGTCTGCAGCCTCTGGTAGTGGTCAGATCAACAGGGAATATTATTTCCCCTTTCAGGCTGAAGATGAGGCTTTGCTCTCAGAAGAAGATGACTCCATCGATCGACGCCCATGGACACAGCAGCATCTTGAAGCTGCGGACATCCGCCGGACACCGTCATTGGCTCTCACTCCTCCTCAGGCGGAGCAGGAGGTGGATGTGCTGGATGTGAATGTCCGGGGCCCAGGTCAGTACTGCCAGCCTTCTACTTTCACCAGGAGTTGCTTGTCTTTATTCTACCTGGGTGGCCCTATGTTCGCCCCACCTGGCCGTGTGCTGTCTGCCCCACCTGGCAGTATGCTGTCTTTCTACATCAGTTTGAGGAAATGTATATGTGAGGAATTATAGGCATACAAAAATTATGAAATAAGAAGAAAGGGAAGGATTTCACATTGTTTCGTGTGCAACATACTGAGAAAAAGGCTCATTGAATGGGTCAGATTTTCTTGGATAGAAAAACATTATCTCAAAACAGAGCGTAGAAAATTGGTTTAGTTATGTCCTGTGCATATAGTTCTCTTAGTATTGGGTATTTAAAAATGTTGTACTTGAGAGAAAAGCTTATTCACCTTTGAGAAGAGGCCCAGCTCAGAAAGACTCACTTACCCATTATTCTTTTATAGAAATGATATAATCAGAGGAGAGGTAGGTGACAAATGGAAGCTAATCAGTTACAAGAAGGAGCACAAGAAACTTCCTTAAACATATCTTCACTCAAATAGAAGTGTTTCAACAATAGGGTTAGTTTCCTTCTCCTCCTTGAATACTTCCTGGAATTTTCCTTTCCTGCAGATGGGTGCACTCCGTTGATGTTGGCTTCTCTCCGAGGAGGCAGCTCAGATATGAGTGATGAAGATGAAGATGGAGAGGACTCTTCTGCCAACATCATCACAGACTTGGTCTACCAGGGTGCCAGCCTCCAGGCACAGACAGACCGGACTGGTGAGATGGCTCTGCACCTGGCAGCCCGCTACTCAAGGGCTGATGCTGCCAAGCGCCTCCTGGATGCAGGTGCAGATGCCAATGCTCAGGACAACATGGGCCGCTGCCCTCTGCATGCTGCAGTAGCCGCTGATGCCCAAGGTGTCTTCCAGGTAGAGGAATGAGAAGTGTTGATTTGAACAATACAGATTTCTCATGGATCTATGTTTTATCTGTATTCTGGCCCTTAATATTTCACTGAATTTATTCAATAATTTTTTGAGAGATTAGTCATGCTTGCTCGGTAGGAAAGAAGAAAAAGCTGACATACTAAAAACAACCAGATGATAGAGCCAATAGCAAATGCCACAGTCTTCAGATTCTTAGCAATATTTTCATATACAAAAATGTCTCTCAAATGCACAGATTGAATGGGAGCAATATTTTTACCAAAGCCCTTGCCTCATATTAACTTTTCCCAATAGATCTATCTGACCTGACTAATTGGGCTCCAAGCTGCTTATTGGCCATTTTGTTGACATGAGTTGATGGTGTATACTGTGATGCCCTTTTATTTTAGCCTTATGATGAAATTGAAAGCATTGTAAATCACATTAGGCTGCTACACTTCAAAATTGCGATATTCCTCTGTGATGCTGTGCTTTCCTTAAAAGTAGAAATACATTGCTTTATGTGGGCAATTAGGTTTGGACCCATCTCTTGGTTCATTCATTCATTCATTCATTCATTTATTCACCATTTATTGATTGGCTATGATAAAATATTGGGCACAAAGATAAGATTTTCCTGCCCTTCAGGAACTTACAGTGTACCCTCAGTGCTAATGCTTTTGTTTCCTCTCTTAGTTTCATTATTTTGCTCTGTCCGGGTAACTCTTTTCTGAACTTCTCCTTTTCTAGATTCTGATCCGTAACCGAGTAACTGATCTGGATGCCAGAATGAATGATGGCACTACACCCCTGATCCTGGCTGCCCGCCTGGCTGTGGAGGGAATGGTGGCAGAACTGATCAACTGCCAAGCAGATGTGAATGCAGTGGATGACCATGGTAAGGACAAGAGGGGGAGGGATTTGAATTCTTATCTGCAAAGCACACCTATGTAGGAAAATTGTTGCATGGTCCTTAAAGAACTGTTTCAGATCCAAATGCATTGGAGAGTCACTCATTCTTTCATTCATACATTCATTCACTCTCCCTTCAAATGTTGAGCTCAGAGAACTGAGCCAGTGGGGAATCCCTAGATTTAGAATGTGTTCTTTTACTGTCTGTCTGCTTACAGAAATGGCTTTTCCTTGCAGGAAAATCTGCTCTTCACTGGGCAGCTGCTGTAAATAATGTGGAGGCTACTCTTCTGCTGTTAAAGAATGGAGCCAACCGGGACATGCAGGACAACAAGGTATGGGCTGTGAGCTTAGAGCTTGAGTATGCTCTTGGCAGGGCCTCACATACAAGGCCCTTTCTTTTTGCCTCTGTAGCTTCTCCTGTGATCAGTACAGATAGATTTAGAAGCAGGGTGGGCAGGAACTGGGTCAGGACAACCTGATGGAGCTGGATATTGAGCTTATTCCACAGTGTGTCAGAACTCACTCTCACCAAGCTGTCCTGCAGACAAGTCAGTGTGACTCACCTATCTTCTCTCTTCTCTGATGTTTCCTCTTCTATGATGATGTCTTCTGTTATACTTGCTTCCTTTTCTCTTGTTTGTTTTCTTTCATTTTTTGTTCTTGGCTCTTGTTTTGTTTTTCTGTCCTTGAATGTCATGATGGTTTCTTAGCTGGTTTTCTCCCTCTGAATTTCTGTCATGTTCCCCTTCCCTAATTCATCTTCTCTCATTTATTTCCAGTTTCTAGTTCCCTATTTTAGTTCATCCTTGCACATTTTGCCTCTTCTCTCTTTTATTCTTCCTCCTATTTTTCCCAGTTCTATGCACAGTTTAGTTTCTTCTCCTTTCTTATTTCTCACCGCTTTTCCTCTTAGAACTTTAGACAGATAAGCTTAGTATTCTAAAGCAGTTTCTGGCTCAGAGTCTTGGTTTATTTCACAAATTCCTGAGGGGGCAAAGTTGGTCCAAAAAAGTATATAACTTTTTATACAATCCACAGATGTATATACAGTATACAGTGGGACATGCAGTATTTCTGTGGTATTAAAATTTCATGGGGGAGGCCCTTAGCAAAATGTGTGTAAGGGAGCTGATAGAAGATTGACACATTGGTGTATTCTTAAAAGTGGTACTAAAATATGATGCACTGTGGGTCTTTTCTGTAGGAGGAGACTCCTCTGTTTCTTGCTGCCCGGGAGGGGAGCTATGAAGCAGCCAAGATCCTGTTAGACCATTTTGCCAATCGGGACATCACAGACCACATGGATCGTCTTCCCCGGGATGTGGCTCGCGATCGCATGCACCATGACATAGTGCGCCTCCTGGATGAGTACAATGTGACGCCGAGCCCCCCAGGCACTGTGCTGACCTCTGCTCTCTCACCTGTCATCTGTGGACCCACCAGGTCGTTCCTCAGTCTGAAGCACACCCCAATGGGCAAGAAGCCTAGACGACCCAATGCCAAGAGTACCATGCCTACCAGTCTTCCTAATCTTGCCAAGGAGGCTAAGGATGCCAAGGGTAGTAGAAGGAAGAAGTCTCTAAGTGAGAAGGTCCAACTGTGTGAGAGCTCAGTGACTTTATCCCCTGTTGATTCTCTTGAATCTCCTCACACATACGTGTCTGACACCACATCCTCTCCAATGATCACATCCCCTGGAATGCTACAGGCCTCACCCAACCCTATGTTGGCCGCTGCTGCCCCGCCGGCCCCAGTCCATGCACAGCATTCACTATCTTTCTCTAATCTTCATGACATGCAGCCTTTGGCTCCTGGGGCTAGCACTGTGCTTCCTTCTGTGAGCCAGCTACTGTCCCACCACCACATTGTTCCCCCAGGCAGCAGCGGCGCAGGAAGCTTGAGTAGGCTACATCCAGTCACAGTCCCAGCAGATTGGATGAACCGCATGGAGATGAGTGACACCCAGTACAATGAAATGTTCAGCATGGTCCTGACTCCTACTGAGGGTACCCACCCTGGCATAGCTCCCCAGAGCAGGCCACCTGAAGGGAAGCACATCACCACCCCACGGGAGCCCTTGCCCCCTATTGTGACTTTCCAGCTCATCCCCAAAGGAAGCATTGCCCAGCCAGCAGGGGCTTCCCAGCCTCAGTCTACGTGCCCTCCAGCCATTGCAGGCCCCCTGCCCACTATGTACCAGATTCCTGAGATGGCCCGTTTGCCTGGTGTGGCTTTCCCCACTGCCATGATGCCCCAGCAGGACGGGCAGGTAGCTCAGACCATTCTCCCAGCCTATCATCCATTCCAAGCCTCTGTGGGCAAGTACCCCACGCCCCCTTCCCAGCATAGTTATGCTTCCTCAACTGCTGCTGAGCGAACACCCAATCACAGTGGTCACCTTCAAGGCGAGCATCCTTACTTGACACCGTCCCCAGATTCTCCTGACCAGTGGTCGAGCTCATCACCTCACTCTGCTTCTGATTGGTCAGATGTAACCACCAGCCCTACTCCTGGGGGTGCTGGAGGAGGTCAGCGAGGACCTGGGACACACATGTCTGAGCCAACACACAGCAACATGCAGGTTTACGCGTGAGTCTGCATCCAGTGTAAAAAAGTAACTGCCTTTTGTAAATGCTGCTGTGAAACAAATGAAGGTCATCCGGAAGAGAAATGAAGAAATCTCTGTAACCAGCTTTTGAAGTCAAGAAAAAGAAGATGCTCCTAAGTTTCAGATAATGCACAAGAAACAGTTAATCAGCTTTACTGAGTATCTGCAGGGTTTTAGGGGGAGGACATGGCTCCTTCTAATCTCTTGCCCATCCAGCCAAGTTCACAGACACGCAAGATAGATACAAGCCTTGGGGCCATGTTTACTGTCTTGTTTGGAGAATAAGATGGATGCCTTTTTAGCCCAGACATTTTTGCAGTTTGGACTACATTTTAAGCCCTGAGGGCTTCTGTATATCCATGAGAAGATTCTACACTAGAGTTAATTGGGGATTGTGCCCTGGAATTCTGCCCGAGTTGACCTCTCACATCTTCTCAGCCTTGGAATTCTTTTGACTGCATTTGGTGTTTTCCTTTGTGCACCTCTCAATGGTTGGACACCCACCACCAGCCTATGGTGGGACAAGACCTTTGTTCTTTTAAGCATCTTCAGCCTTACTTTCCTCTCCTATTTTCTTCACATCCTTAGGAGCCTCCCATGGTTTACCTTGGATTTGATTCTTAGTGTAAACCCTCAAATATGTTTCTGTAGAAAATGGACATGTTGCACTCTACACATATCATTCCTAGGAGAAAGAGCAAATATTTTTCTTTGGATCAGTATCTGGAGCAGGAGATCCCTTCAAGAGGCTGCATGTTAATTCTATTTCCTGCATTCAAGACTTCATATAAAGCTTACCAGAAGGAAAGATACATGCCAATTGTTTGTTTATTTGTTTGTTTTTTTGGCTTGATCTGTGTAAAGTTTTATTCTTTGTTGCCTGGATACTATGATCTTTTTAAACCAGAAAAGGAGAAGAGTTAGATGTTGGAATTACCAAGAGATAAACTAACTCATGCAAGAAGCAGTTACTATCCATAGTTCCCCCTTGTGCCAAGCATTCCATGACTGCCACTGTGAAACACATTTGTCCTGGATCTCCGAACTCTAGGCCTGCTTTCCTCACTCATCCTTATGAAGTTAGTCATAGCTGTTGAGCCTTTCTGTACATCTCCACAGAAGAAAAAGTCTCAAACAACATATCCTTGCCATGTAGGATTGAACCTTCTTTGGCTCAAGAAACCCAGTGACAGCCATCTTCCTTTTGATCATAGTTTCTACTTCCTGATTTTCTTCCAGAGCAGAAACCTATTTACAGCTTCCCTCTGCACTGTGATCTGAGTTACTGGTGTACCCAGTAAGTTCTGAATGAAGACATGGATTTTCTATTTCCAGAAAATGGAAAATTGGACTTCTGTAGGGTGCACTATGAGGCAGCCTTTAGTAGTTTTTGCTACTCTTCTTTTTCATCTGAAACAGTAAAGACATTCCTCTTTTCGCAACTAACATTGAAACTTAACAGGGACTTTTTCCTTTCCCAGAGGCTCGTGGATGATAATGGATTAAAGACTTGCTTGTCACTGTCTCCTTTACATTCAGATTACGATTGCACCTTACCCGAATCTGTTCTCTTGACAGTTTCCTCAGCTCTGTCAAGAACAGAAACATTTTAGTTAACTGTGGGAACAGGAAAATAGTGTTCTTCCTCTTCTCCTTGAGTCAATTAATAATTGGTCCTATGGCTATGTTGTCATTTCCATCGGTACTGTTATGCCCATGACATCTGGAAATTAGTTTTGTCAGGGCATTTTGTATACATTATTAGTAGATGTATTGCCTGTCTTATTTTGGTTCAATGATGATCTTCATTCCTACAATGTGTGTGTGTGTACACCAGTGCTTCCCACCTGTCTGTCTGTGTGCACACCCATGGGAGCCATGTCTTGGCATGGTAGTCTACAAAGAGTTCTCTTCAGTCTCTTTCAACTTCATTGAACAGCAAAAACTAGTTCTGCTCTGATGTACGCAGATTGTTTACTCATTCTGTTTTATTCTCTGCGTGGCGCCCCTGTTACAGTGTGTAAACACAGTCATTCTAAATGATAACTCTTTACCCTGGAGTCCCTTTACAACTCCCAGATGGGGAGAAGCCCATGAACAACTCTGGAAGATGCTGCATCGCCCCTTGCTTCCTTTCTGTGCCAGCGCCACTGCCTGAAAAGATCAGCATGCGCTTCAAACACTGAATCTTTTATACCCCCCCCCCACACACACACACAGTGTGGGACTAAACAGCATATTTTTCCTTCTTGGGATACTTTTATTTGACTTATTTGGGTTTGGGGCAGTGGAGTGTGAAAAAGCTGCCATTACAGACAGCTGACTCCAGTGATAAGGAAGATGACACTGCCTCTTAAAAGTATTTTGCCAATCTCTTAGATCTAAAGCACCATGGAGTTGTGTAGTATCTAATAAAAGGGAAGGGAAGATAGAGAATCACTTTCTCATTTGGGTTCTTAATTGGATACTAAGTTTTTGTGGGTTGTATCTTTTATGCCATGCATAGATCTTTCCATTTTTTTAAAAAATAAATTCTTCCTTTCTTTGAATCCTCTTTGCCTACCTTTAAGGATAGGTATTTGTTCGTTTGTTCATTTGTTTTAAGCATCATTTTCTGATTTACATGAAGGTGGGGGAGGGAGAGGTTTGAGGGAGAGACAGACTGAGCGTTAAAGATTTTAACGTAAGCAGCTGTGACACTCAAGCCTATTTTATCATTTTATTGTTAAAATATGTCAGTTTGTAATTTCTGCATAGAAAAGAACCAAAGGTGTATTGTTTTATTGGCATGTGGTTTGGGGACTTGGGCCTTAACCAATACATTGAATGTATGATGACTTTAGGAGGACACATTTGTGGCCTGAGGCCCTCACCAGTAACTTTTTGGTACTATGGCAACTTCCTAGTGTACATTTCTCTTAAAGTGATACTATATCTGTTTGTATGAGAAACCTAGTAATCAATAAAATGACTGCATATTCCTGACTAAGGAAAGTGCACACTTTGTTTTTACTTTCCAAAATTTCATTCTAAAAGTAGTTAAGATGAAATTTATATAAAAGCATTTTTATCACAAAATAAAAAGGTTACATGTCAAGCTCAGTATTACTGCATTTTTTTTTCTTTCCAATTCTGTATTCCTGACCTTACAGTGTTTACTTCATGATGTTGTAATTTGATGACAGAAAAATAATTTTCATTCTGGAACCTATTACTAGATTTCTCCTTTCCTTGTGTAGTCAGATAATAAAAAAATGCTTCTGAGGAAAAAGTTTCCCATCAAGTCAGAACATCATAATGTTGAGCTTCTCTTCCCTCCTGTGCACTCATTGTGGCTAGTGACCAGCTGCTGGTGCCTTGCAGTGGAAAAGCAAGAACTGAGCATTGCGATACAGGTAATAATGATGTCACCTGAACCATTGGTTTGTAATGTTTTACCTCAAAGTTTGAGTAGAATGGGATACATAGTACTATAAAATAGTATTTCACATATAAATTTACTTCCAAGTTCACGTTTATATTTTTAAATGTACTGTAAAGTCAACCAGTGAGATAGTTGGACATGAATATTTGGTGTTGATGATATGTATGATACTAGCAGTCTCATACCAACTTTAGCATCTAGTTTATTTCCATATTCTGCTGCTTTACAGGAACTTCTGAATAACACATGAATAATTATAAGTGGTAATAGTGTCTGTTTAAATGACTTGGTTCGGAGTCTTGGGATATGCTTCAGTGAAGCAGTTGAAGGAGCTTCATTGCCCAAGTATGTCAACATGGTAACGTACTGGTTCTTCTCGGTGTTATAATTTTATATGAATTATATTTGAATCTTTACATGAGTCTTATAATTGTGCAAGAGGATGAATTTGAGGGCTAAGAAATGACCATCCCAGCAGGCTGGCCTTCTCAGAGCTAGAGTTCCTTCGAGAATGAAAACTTGCTTCACAGAAAACTGCTTCAGTGGATCTGGGCTGAAGGCTACTGGTCCACTGGCCACACCCTCTCCCTACAATTTCAGTCCCTACACCCTCACCTGAAATTCTGCAGGGAGCCTGGATACAGCTGGCACAATAGGCTTGGATACCTGGCCACCACCACGCCACCTCCCTCCATCATGCAGCTAAACAACCTTATACCCCAAAGGTTAGGGGTAGGCGGCTGCTCTTTCTGAGCATGATGAGCAGAACAGCTTTCCTTAATAGCTGTGCGCTGTCAAGGATATGGCCCACAGAGGAGCTATTAGCCTGTTACTGCCTTTGCCACTAAGTTTTCCAGCCATCAGATGTATGTGAGGGTGCAGGTGTGTGTAGGGTTGTGAATGTATCTGAAACAGAAAACAGCTTTTCCTCCCCAAATGCTAAGTGTAGGCACAATCACTTAAAGATACCTCAAAGAGGGCTTATTCATTACAGGTTTAATTGCAGAGATGTGTGAGGTGTAGGGGAGCCACAAGGGGAATAAAGAAAACCCTGCTAGCATCAAGGAGGCTATTACCACTCCTACGTCCACAGGGGCCATGGTGGGGAGAAATGATGGATCTAGAAGGACAGTCCCATAGTGCAGGGTTCCTCAAGAAAGGCGCTGACTTCTGTCAATATGTGCTGTGACCCCCCAGGTCTTTTGGAGGAAGGTGAGGAACAAGTACCCTGTCCCATTTCCCACACCACCTCTACCCTTGGAGGTGAGTCCAAGTGGAAGGTTAGAAATATGGCAGTCCTGGGGCTGGGAACTTGGTGGGGAAGGGAGGAGACTAGATCTGAAGGTGCAAGCACGTCATTGTTTCAGATTCTTTTCCTCCTGTTTCTGAGAAACTTCTGCTGGCAGTCTGTCACTGATGTCTTAAGGCAAGGAAAAAAAGGAATTGGGTATTGATTCCTGACTTCACTTTTCCTGACCTAGTAGTAGATTTCTCTACCCCTGTGGCTTTTGAGTGCCCAAAGGAGACAATCGGCAGTCATAGGGTGGACAAATATGTTGCCTTCAAATGAATCTGTATAAATGAAAAAGAGCAATATACAACAACAGAAAGAATTGTCATAGATACAATATTGACCAAAATGGCCAGACACCGAGGAATGCCTTTTACACAACTCCACTGTGTAAGTTTAGAGAAAACAAACCATTGGGAAAAAGACAATCTAAACTGTGAGTACCTTTTTGGAAGAGAGGTCTTGCCAAGTGCAAGAAGAATCTGGAACCTGAAAAATGTCTTGATTTTTGTAATAATTGCATGGGTTTATGGATATGTAAAACTACATGTAAATTTTAACTTTGACTTACATGTTTTAATTAATGTAAGTCATGCTTCAGTAAAACATATCTACATTAATCTACAGAAACACAAATACCTAATACTGGAAATTTTAAAATGTTAGTATGTCATCATTTTTGTTTGAGATATTTATTGAGGTAGTGCTTGCAGGGTAACACTCTTATATTTCTCTCTGGTTCTGATATAGGGGAAAGAAACTCCCAGCCAGCTAGATACCTGATCAGAGTTCATGTTCTCTAAAAATCAAAGAATGAATTTGAGGAACAACAGAGGTTAAGAGCTGAATATAGAGTTTCACCATACAAGATGGAAGGAGTTCAACAATGGTTCTTATACTGCATATTGTTGTTTTCAGATCAGTCATTCTCATTACCAGATTCAAGTGTGCAAAATTGGTCAAGGAAAAAAAAATTTTTAAGCATAGACTTTTCTTCTCAATAAACCACAGACATCAGCAATACACCTATCCCAGCTATCCTTGTATATACATGTAAATTTTGTTTTTCATTTAAAAAAAAAGAAAAAAAACCCAAAATAACAAAAACAAATACATAAACAAAACAGCATAGAGAACAATAAAAATGATACAGAATTTCAAAACATGGTGATAGGCTATTAACAATGGTTGTTATATAATGTCATTTTCAAAATGGTTGCACATATAACCAGATAGAGGTTTGCAAGACTGAACAAACAATTACACATTAACAGTTCCTTTCAATAAACCAACAGGTATTAGTAGTACAGCATCATTTCCAATTTTTTTTATTATTATTACTTGATCAATTTTACATTCTTATGTCTGGTGGACTGAGCAACTTTGTTGAAGATAACAGTATATAATGTAGCAACCGTTGTTAATTCCTATCATTTGTTTTGAGCTCATATATCGTTTTCGTTGCTTTTGTCTTACTTTGATTTTGTCTTCATTGTTGTTAGTTTTTTTAATTTTTAAAGTAAAAAAAAAGGAAAAAAAGATGAGCAGAATGTATTTATTGATGGGAAGAAAGCTTCTGTCCCAGACAGAGACAGGAGGGGACCCGACTGAGTTGCCAAGGAGCCTGACCCTGCCTTTCTTAGCGATTTTATAGAGCAAAACCACTAGGTGAGGCAGGTCTAAGGTGGGGAAAAATGGGAAATTGCAAGGTAGGCAAGAGGTGGGACAAAATTATGGTCAACGGATAAGATTACAAGTATAATTGCTCAGGTAAAATTGATCAAATGGGGAAGCTAGTCAAGTAGCAAGCAGGCATGAATACAGAACGGGCTTTTTCTGTAGGGGGTTAGGTTAATGACTTCCTGGCTTTTTCAAGGTGATGATACCTATTTACAATATCAATCCCTAATGTCCGTCCCTAGGAAGGTATGTGGGTGCATTTGTTTCATCTTTTGTCTTAACGTCTGACCCACAGCAGAAGTGCCTGTCTCTCCCACAATCGCAAGGTATCTTGTCTGCCATACTGGCTCCTCGAGGGCCCAGCCTTAGCTGACCACCTATAATATTTTTATCTAACTCAATTGCCTACAAATCCATTTGACTTGTTTTCTTATATCCTCCTTCCTTTCCTATTTGCTTCCAAAAATTTGGTTAGTAGGGGTTATCTTCTTGATTATATGAAGCATGAGACTGAATAATTACAAAATTAGTTGAGCAAGATGAGTCAGTGCAGTTAGCTTGCAGGGCAGGAGTTCTGGGCTCCAGCTGAATAATCCATGTCTATCTGGGTCCCAGCTGCTACTTGGTACTATGCAGTGGCATTTGTTTGCCCCCATATAAGTGTGTTTGAGGGGATTCTGGGTTTTGTAACCTGGTTGGGATTTTCAAGACTCATTGTGAACTATCACCTTATTCCTGTGCCTATTTTCAAAACATTTAGGCCAGGCAAATACTAGGGTATAGAGATCCAACCCTTGCCTCTGCAACAGAATTGGTTCATGCCTTTTGGTCTCTCCCCTTCTCACTCTTTATTTTTTATTTTTTTATTTTTTTTCCAGTACCAGGAATTGAACTCACAACCTCGCACTTGCCAGACAGGCGCTGTGCCCCTGAGCTAAATCCCCAGCACTCCCCTTCCCTTGCAGTCTCTTTCCCTTGCTGTGTGCGAAAGGTTTAAGAGGATGGACCTGGCAGAAGATGGACATCAACCACAAATCATGTTATATTGGAGTCTGCTATTTGTGGTTATCGCAAGGTTTTACATATAATAAAATTTACATAATTGGAGGAGAGGTTAGTAAGACTGTATACACAGACAACCCAAGAAAAATTATTGGAATCCTAACTATAAACCATTAGGAATTAATAAGTAGCATAAAACTAACATCGAAGATGTTATAAACAAAAACCAGTTGGGCAATGTAATTGAAAAGATCACACTTATAACAACATTTGTAATAGCACATATGCATGCACATCCCAATAACCTTCAAAATACTATAAACCCCAAATATTAACATCCTCTGCCTGGGACCTGGGCAAGACCCCTGACTACCTGTATGAGGGGTATGGTGAAGTATGAAATAAAAATATAGACAATTTTAGGAATGCATAAAAGAGGGGCTGGGAGTCAGTGCATCAGGATGGGCAAAAACAAAGACCTCTTAGGCTGGCCCACTTTTATTTTTTACAGTGAGAAGTGCAGGGAGATGCAGAGGGTATTTTTCCTGAAATGGGAACAGTAGAAATAGGAACAAGTTTAACATCACAATAGAAACAAGTTAAGATCTTTTCCCAGCCCTGGGTACTTGCCCTCCCTGTGTTGTCCTCAGCAGACCTCATCCTGCCCTGTGAATGCCACAGCCTCAAAGGTCTCAGCACTGGCTGGGAGAAAGTGGGAATTTTCACGTTCCAAACCATCCTGAAATGTATGCAAGCACTGGCTTTGAACAGCCCCTATCCTCAATTTATAATTTGTGGTCCCCAACATTCCTCCACCTGTTTCCCTATCAGTTTTACCATCTGCTGCTGCTGTGACTCTCAGCTTTAGCTCAGCTCATTTCTTCCCATTTTAACTCTTCTTATATTCTACATATAATTCCTAAATAAATCTGAACATGCCCACAGCTCAGATAAAATTCATAAGATACCCAATTTTTTGATCCTGTGCTAATATCATCTAACACAAGTTCAAATCCTAAGACTCCCACTTTCCCCCAGGATCAGTGATGAGTGTGACTCAGGGATACTCCTGGTGATCTTTGATGCACATCAACAGGAACCTCTACTGAAGCTTTTAAGGCAGAGGAAAGTCCTGTTCCAACACATTGCTATAAACAGAACTGATGCAAACAGTGAGTTAGTGAAATTATTTCCAAAAATTGACCACATCTAGAAAGTTTCAGAGAACCAGTACCATAGCTACCTCTGAGCCAAGTACTATAAAATTAGAGTCAAAAATGAAAACATGACCAATACCAGCCATACGTATTAAATTTTAAAACATTTACAAACAATCCTGTCAGTAGCATATATGTAAATCAGAATATATTTAGAACTGCACAAAAATACCCTCAGATAGTACAACTATGCAGTGAAATCTTGGTTTGCAAGCACAATTTGTTCCACAAACAGGCTTGTAATTAAAAATACTTCCATATCAAAGCAAATTTCCCTATAACAAATAATAGAAACTCAGATGATTCATTCTACAACTCAAAAATATATATAGATGATTATAATACTGTAATATTATACAAAATAATGAAGAAAATAAAAAGAAAAGTAATTGGCATTTACCTTTCAAAACTTCCATGACTGCTGTGAGGGAGATGAGAAAGGAGGATTATTGTGCAGGAGACTTTCATTATCACTAATGGAATCACTGCTATCTAGTGGCTTAATGTAATCTTTTTCTTTTCATGCAACTTTAAGAAGGAACTTGTCTAGTGCCACTTGGTTTGGGCTCCTTTTGAGGAATTCATGGAAATGTGACATTGCATTGTCAAACAGATTCATCACTCAGCCTTATTGTGGTAGTGATTTTCTACAAAATTTTGCAGTTTCCCGCATTTTACATCTCTCTAATCTTATTTCAAGTAAAGGATTTTATGCCTTTTACTCCTTCTCTGAAGACAAGAATTCCATAGCCTCTTGCTGTTGAGAGATGATCACTCACAATCTCACATAGAAAGATGAAGAACCATTGACTCAGTTGTGATCATGTGATGTTCAGCATCATGTACTACTTGCATTGCAAGATATCATTCATTTATACAGTTAACGTTTATGAGAAATGTTTGTTCATCTTGTGTAACATTCACAGAACAAGTTACAATCCAAGGTTTTCACTGTGTTTGAGACAGTAATCATTAAAACTTAGGGAAAGTAATTAAGGTTTTAAATAAACTAAATATTTACATTATTGCCACAGAAAGACTGAATAATGCATGTTCTATAAGAAATTAACCAAAGAACCCCAGACTAAACATGGACAGATGAAAGGTAGAAAATAAGATAACTGGTTAAAGAACAACACAGTGTAAAGAAGAAGTTAACTAAAAGCATACTCTTTGAAAGACATAAAATAGAAAACTCTCTAGAAAGAATAAAAACAAAAATTATTAAAAAATACAACTAACAAGAGTTAGGCAACTAAAGGAGGGTTTACTAGCAGGTATAGATAAAAAATCATGACAGAATATAAGCAAATTTGTTCTAATATATTTTGGGGGAAGGCACCAGGCCTACAGGCCAAAATAGGTAAATTCTACTGAACTTTAAAAAAAGAAGTAGTTTTCATAAATCTTCCAGATAATTAAACAAAAAATTCTTCAGTGCATTTCATGAATCTAACAAAACTTTGAAAGCAAAACCCCACAAAGAAAATACATGTAAGGAAAACTATAGATTTACCTATAAACATAGACGTAAAAATCCTAAATCAACTACTACTAAATTAAAACTAACAAAGGACATCATATAATTCCATTATGACCAAGAGTTTTCTCCCACAAAATGGGATAGTTAATAGTGTTTCAATTAAGGTGTCACCACATGAAGGGTAGGGCTCATAAAATCACTGCAACAGACTTATCAAGGTGCTGATAAAATTAAATTTCATGATAAAAATTATGAACTATAACAGTATATTAAGAACAGAGGAACTTTGTAAAACTAATAAAGGTGTCTACTGCCATGTACAGCAAAAATCATACTTAATGATGAAATCATAAATCTAAAAGGTAGACATAATGTGGATGCCCACTTTCTCTATTTTTTGTACTCAGTGTAATGTGAAAGTCCTAGCTGTAGCCACCAAAATAATCAAACCAGTCGTTAACTACAGACCATCTGATTATGTACAAAATCCCCAGACCTTCCAAACAAGTAGAACCAATTGCCATTAAAGAGGACAAGAGAAACTTTTCAAAGATCCAGAATTTTCCCTGTTAGTGATATATTGAATCCAACTAAATCGCAAATGAAATTTTGACTACATTCTGACTCTGGGTACTGAGGCTTATGTCAGCTGAGAAGGGTGGTGTGGAGGGACATCCATTCCAAACTTCAGTTGATCTGATGGAGAACACTGGAATGGAAGAATGGGTTTGGCTATTGCATTTGTGTCTCAGGAAGTATCTGTCTGGTAGCACATATTCGATAGTCTTGTCCCAGCCTCAAATATCTGGGTGAGAGATATGGATCGCTAACTACAATTCTCTAATCTTGCCTCTTTGGACTGGAAAATGTAGTTCTTTATAGAAGAGTATGCTGAGTGCCAGTTTATTGGGGTTTTTTGTTTTGTTTTTTGCTCTATAATCATCCTTTTTTGCTTCCTCTATGAAAATGGATCTGAATCCTCTTAGAACAGTATTTCTGCTTTGCCACCTGACACTTACATTAGGTTTTGTCAGTAGAGGGTGCTAGACAGATGTTTCGAGAGTAAAAAGCTTTCTTTCCCGATTCCAGAGCTCAGGGACAGGCTTCCGCTGAAGTGTTATAAATGGATTCCCAAGTTCTGGGCTCCTGATGCACAGGAAGCGGCTTCTGCAGAGCTTAGCATCTGTGGAATGTTGCAGGTACCTAGCAGCCAGCAGCCCCTCTACACACAAACACTCACACACCTGAGTGGCTTTGTGGTGGACCATATTGGAGTGCCCAGTAAGACAGCTTCCAGTGATGGCTGTTCTCAGTACCTTACATGTTGGATTTCTAGCAAGATCCACTGGTGTGGTACCGCTGTGATTTCTCTGCTATCCTGTGAGTCATAGACAAGCCCTCCATCAAGGTCTAGATCTCAGCCCAAGGAAAAAGAAAGCTCATCCTGGGATGCTGTTTTAACCCTTGCTCAGAGGCTATGTCATATCACACCTAAGATCATGTCTGCTATATTATTTATTATATTCACTATTTCAGTATTCTTTAAAATTCTCTTTACATGTTACTATTCACACTCCAGCTATGCCACCTCCCTGTTGTATTTTTCGTTTTAGTATTGTATGGCTTCTCTCTCCTCACTGGATGAGACTGGTAGATAGTAAAGGCCACTTTTGTAGGAAAATAAAAATTTCCCTTTGTTGTGCTTAGTTTCATCCTAATGTCAATCAGTCAGAAGCATTTTATGATCTACAATTCTCTTTTATTATTATTGTCACTATTATTGCTTTATTAGGAGTTAACCCAGGCCCTTTGCACTAAGCTACATCCTCAGCAGTCCCACCCCCTGTTGAGACAGGGTGTTCCTTGGTTGCCATGCTTGAACTTGTGATTCTGCTGCCTCAGCCTCCCAGAGTGCTAAAATTAAAGGCATGAGCCACCATGCCGGACTCTTCCATCATTTCTTTTGTAAAAGTGCTGAAGTTAATTCATGAAGGCCATCTCAAAAACTTCAAGCTATTGTTTTTAATTTTTAGGAGAAAAAATGTTTTTGTTTTTTTTAATTTTAAAGATAAAAGAACCAAAACATATTAACAAACACCCAGACACAGATAAAACAATATAAAAACAATAAGAGCAGTACAGAATTTCAGACAAGGTGACAGGAAATTAACAATGGTTGTTGTATTACATATTGGTATCTTCAAGTTGGTTACTCTGATAAACAAATACAGGCATTTAAGATTAATCAGACAATTAAACATTAACTGCTCCTTTCAATATTGCAACAGAAATTAGTAGTATACCTGTCTTAACTATCTTGTGTATATATAGTCATATTTTTGCCCTTCTTTCTTTTCTCTTTTCCCTCATCCAAGTCATTCTTTCCTTTTGAGCAGTTTCTTTACCTTTCACAATATCTATTGTACCTTTTAGATTTTATTTACTCTTTCACGTTCTCACACTAAGGAGGCAATATGATGTTTACACATGTGAGTTTGATTTATTTCACTTATGATTATGGTCTCTAGATGCATCCATTTACCTATAAAATCCTCAAGTTTATCTTTCTTGACAACTGACTAGTACTCCATTACATAAAAAGACCACATCTTTTTTATCCAATCTTCAGTTGATGCACATTTGGATTGTTTCCAAGATTTAGCTATGACTAATTGCACTGCTATAAACATAGGTTGTTTCCACAATTTACCTATTACAAATTGCACTGCTATAAACATGGGTGAACATATATTGCTGTTGTATGATATTTTCAGTTTTTCTGGAAAAATATCCAAAAGGGAAATAGCTGGGTTGAGTGGAGCTCTAATCTTAGTTTACTGAGAAATCTCCAGACTGATCTCCACAGTGGTTGCACAGTCTACACTCCCACCAACAGTGAAGAAGTGGTCCTTTCTCCCCACAGCCCCTCCAGCATTTGTCATTGGTTAATTACTTGATGATAGCCATTCTTAGAATCTCGGTGCTTTCTTAATTTGCATTTATCGAAGGACTAATGATGTGCAATATTTTTTCATGTATTTATTTGCCATGTGTATTTGTTTATCTGAGAAGTGTATATTCATCTCAGATGCCCATTTTGGGATGGGGTCTTTGAATATGGGAGGACTGATTTTTAAACATTCTTTATATGTTCTAGATAGAAGTCCTTTGAGAGACAGTTAGATATATTTTTTTCCTTAATTGGTGGGATTTCTTTTTACAGTGCTGGTGATTTCTTTAGATGTGCAAAAACATTTCAATAAGATGAGATCCCAGTTGTTGATTCTTTCAATAATTTCTCACTATGTCTTCAAGATTTTCACCTACTTTCTCTTCCAATAGATTTAGTGTTTCTGTGTTAATATTGAGATCTGTGATCCATTTTGATTTAAGTTTGGTGCATGGTGATTGACTTGGGTCTATTTTCAGTCTTTGGCAGGTGGCAAGCCAATTTTTCCAGCACCATTTATTAAGTAGGCTATCTTTCTTCCAGTGAGTTTTTGTCCCTTTGTCAAAGATTAGGTTCTGAGTGTGTTTTTGTTTGTGGCTGTTTCTTTCAGTCTGTTCCATTGATCATCAAATCTGTTTTTTAGCCACTACCAGGTTGATTTTATGACAGTAGCTTTGTAGTATAATGTCAGGTCAGGGATTGTGATTCTACCTGACTTGTCCTTCTTGTCCAGGATTGCTTTTGGTAGTCTGGATCTCTGCTGGCTCCAGATGAATTTAAGGAATGTTTTCTCGAGATCTGTGAGGTATACTAATGGTAATTTAATGGGAATTGCATTGAATCTGTACAGCAGTTTTGGGAGTATGGCCATTTTCCCAATGTTGGTTCTTCGTATCCATGAGCAAGGAATATTTTTCCATTTACTGAAATCCTCTTTGATTTCTTTTTTCAGAGTACTGTGGTTTTCATTGAATAGATCTTTTACTTCTTTTGTTAGATTGACTACTAAATATTTCAATTTCTTGGATGTTATTGTGAAAGGTATGGTTTCCTTAATTTCTCTCTCAGTCTGTTTGTTGTTTGTGTATAGGAATGCTATTGATTTTGGGGTGTTGGCTTTGTATCCAACTACACTGCTGAATTTATTGATTAATTCAAGGAGTCTTCTTGTGGAGTTTTTGGGGTCTTCCAAGTAAAGTGTCATGTCATCTGCAAGTAGTGATAGTTTTACTTCTTCCTTTCCTATCCTTATTCCTTTTATTTCTCTCTCCTGTCTAATTGCTCTGGCTAGTGGTTCCAGAACTATATTGAACAG